>NC_068342.1:32271000-32580559 GCF_014633365.1 Diospyros lotus | reverse complement strand
AAATTCAATCAGCCATGCCCTGCAATTTCCATATCCTGCAATCTGATGGCTAGCGGAAGGATTGATTTGCACACAATGAGGTATGGCCTCAGTGAGGTGAGGAAGCAATCGAGCGCCTATAAATAGAGAGGATGGTTGAGAAGCAAAGGGCAAGCCAATGGCTGAGTGAAGCTTGGAGCAAGGAGTAATGGCAGAATCGGCTGAGGCAACGAGCAACCAACCAGAGGTCGAGGGAGAGCCGGGAAGTGAGCAAGAGGTGGCCGGAAACGGCCGAAGCTAGTCGAAGGGGCAGGAAGCAACCATGGCCGCAAGTCGCGGCCATGGCAGTTCGAGCGCGAGCTCTAGTAGTTGGGCGACGCGAGCAGGGAAGGGCCGAGGAGGCGAGGGGTGGCTTGCTGATGGTGGCGTGGCAGTCGGAGGAGGCTGCGAAGGCTTGAGAGGCAGTCGGAGGGAGCTGGTGTGGCCATGGCAGCCATGGCCGCAGGCAGCCGCGCCGAACCAGTAACCAGCTGCGGCCGCAAGCGGCGGCCAGCGGTAGGGGTGTGCGGCGCCGAGGTCCGATGAGTTTGAGGCGGCCGGCGGAGGGCCGGGTGGAGGCCGATGAAGGGCCATGTGGCGGTTGGAGCAAGGTGCAGGTGCGCAGGAGTTGCAGGCACGGGAGGAAAAAGAAGAGGAAGAAAGAAGAAAGGAAAAGAAAAGAAAAGAAAAGAAAAAGAAAAAAAAAAGGAAAATAGAGAAAAATCTCAAAAAAATCTCAAAAATTAGGATTTTAATATTTACTAATATTCCAGAGATTTTGAGCAAGGAAAATGGCTCGGGTATGCGTTTCAAAGAGGTGACACGCATATCGAGGAAGCCGAAGAAGCTAAGTTAACGTGAGTAAAATTTCTTAGAAAATTCCAAAAATTTAGGAATATTATTTTATGAATTTTCGTAGTGAAATATTTGAGAAAATATTTTAGAAATATTTAGTTTGGATTTATTGAGGAAAAAATAGGAAGAAATAGAGAGAAAATTAAAGAAAATGCAAGAAATTATGGAAAATAGGTTTTAATGTTTATTTAAATAAATGTGGTGATTAGGATACTTTGAGGCTTAAAGTTGAAGTGACTAGTGCGAATTTTAAGATTGACATGCAAATCGAGGCGATGTAGAGGTAAGGCATGGATATCGAGGTAGCCTGATAAGTTTGAGAAGTAAGTAGTACTTCCCAATTAAAGTTAGTTTTATGGAAAATGCTTTCATCATATTGACATACTCTAATATGTACCCATCATGTATACTGTATACATGACATGACTATGAAATGCATAAATACACGTTGATATCATTGATCACTCGCATTGAGGCTATAGGGAGTACAAACTGGCATCGCTGCTTTACCAAGGGTACACCCATACACCCCGGCTTCGAAAGAGGTGGCCGCAAAAATGATAGGCAGCATGAGGGGTGCAGTTGACACCTACGAGGTAAGACATTGCATACACACATGATATAACATTATGTACCCTTACTTAGATGGTTTATCATCTAATTTGGGTTTTTGCCCCTGGAATATTCAAACGTTCCAGATGAAGGTTGTAGCAGATTCGAGGATAAATGAGGCATGATAAGGCACTTAGCAGAGTGCATGAAGAATGAAATGTATGTTATGTAGCCCATGTATTTAAGATTTGCTACTTTAAATTCTGAACGTTTTGAGGAATGTTGAAGATGTAAGAATTTATTTATGATTAATGTTAAGATATCAGGTTTCGATATTTGCTTTCGCATTTGATGTGTATAATGATTCTCTTTCGAGATTAATGTATGAGAATTTTGGGACGGATTCGAGGAATGATATGGTTTAGCTTTAGTCTTTGAAAGAAAAAAAATTATTATCCTGGAATTATCCCAATTTATAACGCGCTCGGGAAAGCGGGGCGTTACACTGTACAAGGTGCTTTACACATAAAAGCACAAAACGCAGGATGAGGCAAAGATAAGAAGAACAAGAAAAGAAGGCAGTACAAGAAACTCGAAGGCTCCAACAAGCAGTATGATGAGATTTTTTCGCCCTGTCCACACTGCAAAAAAACAAATCACCCCCAAATAAAATGTTAGTGGAGGCCTGATATCAAGTGCAGGAAGTGTGGCAACATGGGGTATGTGGAGCGGATATGCAAATCTCAACAGCCTAAAGATGCAAAGGTGTCCACAGAGCAACATCAAGAGAAGCAACTCTTTGTTGCAATGTGCTTTGTTACAAGCAACAACTACAGTGATTCTTGGTTGATCGACAACAGCTACACAAATCACATGACCAATGACCAAAATCTTTTTAAAGAGCTTGACAAGACCATTGTTTCCAAAGTAAAAATTGGAAATGGTGATTTCATACCAGTAAAGGGAAAAGGAACAGTGGCTATAGAAAGTTTGACAGGTTTGAAGCATATCACAAATGTTTTATATGTACCTAATATTGACGAAAATCTGCTTAGTGTTGCGTAGTTGGTTGAAAAAGGTTTTAAAGTCATATTTGAAGACAAATGGTGCTTGATCAAAGATACGAAAGACAAAGATGCATTTAAGGTAAAAATGAGAGCTAAAAGCTATGCTCTAAATCTAATGGAGAAGGAGCAAATGGTTTTTTCAAGCACTGTAAGCAATGATGAAGTATGGCACAAAAGGCTCAGCCACTTCCATCAAGTAGACTTCTATACATGCAAAAACATGCTTTGGTAAGAGGTGTGACATTGTTGGAAGACAAGCTAACTCATTGCGTGGCTTGTCAATATGGCAAGCAAGTTAGAAGACCATTCCCTCAAACAGCATAGAGAGCAACACACAAGTTGCAGCTGGTACACACGGATGTTGGAAGACCTCAGAAAACATCATCTTTAAATGATAATAAATACTATATTACATTTATTGATGATTGTACCAGGTTTTGCTGGATTTATTTCTTCAAATCCAAATCTGAGGTTGCTAATATATTTTGGAAATATAAAGCATTGGTGGAGAATCAAAGTGGTTGTAGGTTACATACAATAAGATCAGATAATGGGAAAGAATACACAAATGACATTTTTGACAGATTTTGTGAAGAAGTTGGCATTGAGCACCAACTTACTGCACCTTATACCCCACAACAGATTGGCGTAAGTAAGAGAAAAAATCGAAGTGTTATGGAAATGACAAGGTGCATGCTTCATGAAAAAGAGATGCCAAAGAAGTAGTGGGTAGAGGCTGCAAACATTGCAATATTCTTGCTAAATAGGCTGTCAACCAGAGCTTAACAGAAAAAAAACTCCATTTTAAGCTTGGTTTGGTCACAAACCAGATTTACAAAATCTAAAGGTTTTTGGCTATGTTTGTTTTTCTCGTGTGCCACAGGTTAAGAGAGACAAACTTGATAAAAAGGAAGAACTAAGAATTTTCATTAGATATAGTAGCACTTCCAAAGCTTATAGAATTTTCCAACCACAAAATGGAAAAATTCTTGTAAGTAGAGATATCAAGTTCATGGAGGACAAACAATGGAGCTAGGAGGAGTCAATAAAGAGGTAGTTGCCAGAGATTCCACAACACGCTGATGATGACATAGATTATGTTCAAGTCAGAGGTACAAGACCTTTATCTGAAATTTATGAAAGAAGCAATGTAGCTATCTTAGAACCTGCATAATTTAAAGAAGTTGAGAATGATGACAAGTGAATTGAAGCAATGAAAGAAGAGCTCAAAATGATAAAAAAGAAAAATGACACGTGGGAGTTGGTGGACAGACCATAACAAAAACAGCCCATAGGAGTCAAATGGGTTTATAAAACCAAACTTAATGCATATGGTTTTGTAAACAAATACAAAGCCAGATTGGTGGTGAAGGGATATGCTGAGGTGTTTGGAGTAGATTTATTAGAAATGTTTGCTCTAGTTGCACACCTTGATACAATCAGAATGTTGCTTGCATTATTTGCGCATAAGGGATGGAAAGTTTACCATTTAGATGTAAAGTCTGTTTTCTTAAATGGTTATTTGTAGGAGGAGATTTTTGTAGAGCAACTTGAGGGGTTTCAAGTCAAGGGACAGGAGGAAAAAATTTACAAGTTAAAAAAGGCCTTGTATGGACTTAAACAGGCCCCTAGGGCCTGGTAAAGTAGGATTGATGATCAACTTCAAAACCTTGGATTCATCAAAAGTCCAAGTGAAGCTACATTATATGTGATGCAGACAGATACTAAATTAATCATAGTTTTTGTCCATGTTTGATGATTTGCCTGTAACGGGAAATGATGAAAAGTTTGTAAAGGAGTTTAAAGCTAAAATGCTCCAAGTATTTGAGATGACAGACCTCGGCTTGATGACCTTTTTTTCTAGGAATGGAAGTGAAGCAAGATCTTGATGGAGTCTTCATATGCCAAAATAAGTATGCAAGGGAAATTCTAAAAGAATTTCGCATGGAGGATTGTAAAAGCACTACTACTCCAATGAACTAGAAGGAGAAATTTAGCAAAGATGATGGAGCTGATAAAGTTGAGGAACATCATTATAGAAGCCTAATTGGTTGCTTAATGTATATTACTACAACTAGACCTGATACTATGTTTGCAATAAGCATGCTTTCAAGATTCTTGCACTGTACTAGTGAAGTGCATCTTCAAGTTGCTAAACAGATTGTGAGATATGTTAAGGGCATCGTAGATTATGGTATTAAGTACTCTCACTCTCAGATTTTTAAATTTCATGGATATTCTGATAGTGATTGGGGAGGTTCAGTTGATGATATGAGAAGCAGTACAGGTTATTGTTTCAGCTTTGGATCATGAGTGTTTTCGTGGTGTTCAAAGAAGTAAGATGTTCTGGCTCAAAGCATTGCTAAGGCTGAATATGTGGCAGCCACTGCTGTTGTAAATCAAGCGATTTGGCTCAGAAACATACTTATAGATTTACATATGGAGCAAAATGAGCCAACATAGATTTTTGTTGACAATCAAATTGCAATTTCAATCTCAAACAATCCTGTTTTTCATAGTAGGACTAAGCATTTTAAGATCAAATTGTTTTTCTTAAGAGAAGTACAGAGAGAAGGTGAAGTCAGTCTACTCTATTGTAGGACTGAAGATCAAAGTGGAGATGTTTTAACAAAGGCCCTTCCAAAAGCCAGATTTGAAGTCTTGAGAATCAAACTGGGTGTCAGCAGCAATTAAGACAAGGAGGAGTGTTGAAACGTGTCTAAATAGCTACAACTTGGAATGGATGACTTAGTCTTTAGGAGTTTGTTATGACCTAATCTTTAGGATGTTGTTAGTCATGCCTAAGAATAAGGAATGTATTTGATTTTCTGTTAGACTCTAACTCTATTTATGGAGCCTTGCAATGAAGCTTTAAATTATCCTCCGCATAACACTTTGGATCTCCTTTTCTCTAGCCTTTTGCTGTTAAAAAATAACTACAAACTGAACGAGAGTTGTGCATCACCTTTGCTCGAGACTAGCTAAAACTGAGGTCTGACAAAAGATTCTTATGGTTGTTTATTGGTGGACTAACTTGGGCCCCCACGCTTGTGGGGGTGGCTTGGTGAGCCAAGTTACAAACCGGAGTTTGAAGTATGGCCGAAGCATTCGGGCTAGAAGCATAATAGAAGCATCAACTAGCAGTAACATCCTCAGAGGAGGTAACAATTACTATTTTGTATTTCCATTTGATGTTTTTGCGCATGCATATGACTGTATTCATTCATGTTTAGCGAGAATTGATCTGTTTCCGTTGCATTTTGTTTTTGGTTTTTGAAAATGTTTTGAAAATTGATTTATGTTCTTGTTTATACTGGTAAGTGTTACTGTATTCTTTCAAGGTCCACCCAATATCGTTTTGGCAATGGTGTGAAAGACCATCCATTGGTAATAAAAGTGTAAAAAGTATTAAATAATCAACAAGATTTAGTGGCCAAAAGAAAAGAATTTCCATTATTGATTTCTCGTAGAGAAAAGCTTCCATCGTTGGATATGATGACAATTGTAGGTAGATTGAAGAACAATTTATTTGTTTGGTTGAAGTGAAACCCGATCAGTGAGTTAAGAGATTTATGAAGTTTTTGATCAGTGAGTTAGAGGTTCAAAAAAATACTATGTCATTTTGCCTAGTCTTTTAACACCACATGTCCTATAGACTAATAGATGGACCATTTCAGCGAATTCAAGAAAAGGTAGAGGTAAATGAAAAACACATACACACACAAAAGGGTATGCAGTCAATTTATCAGAAAGTAAATTGGTAGTGGTTGGTTGTTGGTCACCACCAATGATTGAAAACATTGTTGTTAAAATTGCAATCCTACGTGTATGATTTTATGTGTCAAAAACCTCTAAACGATTCAATGTGGTTGTAAAGTCAAAATTGAGGTAATATTGGCGTGAATCACGATTTAAATTGTTAAAATCGTTGAAATCACGATTTCAATGATAACTCGCGATTTCAATGATTTTGTTTTTTGCTCGTTGGAAGCTTAGAGACAGAAATCGATTCCATTTCTAAGCTTCATATAGATTCCCATCTGCAAAGTCCTCTGCTAACCCTAACTCCCTCATGTTAAATCGCCTTCTATCGCCATTCTCCCTTGTCGCACAGTCGCTCGGTGCTCAATGCCACCATTGATTAATTTGATTCACCTTTCGCTGTCGTCAATTGACTTTATTCACTTTCCACTGTCGTTGATTGATTCAATTCACACATGAATCAATGTCGTGTCACTATGAGTCCAAGACGTCGTGTCGCCATCGGTCCTCAGTATCGCCGTTCCCTGCCATTCCTTTCAACGGTGTCGTTGTTATTGTAAGTTGGTAATAACTCCAAATTTCTAATTACTTGGTGTCGTAGGTTCTGCTGTCAAAATTAATAATAAAGAATATTAATAATAAGGAATATTAATAACTAATAAGGTTATTAAATGATATTAATTTATTTTTAAAAAAATTATATTATTATAAACATATATTTACATAAATTAAAAAGTATTTTTAATTATTTCTAAAATCTTACGATTTTATGAACCCTCGTTCAATCCCACTTAAAATCTCAATTTTAATCACCTTAGCTAAAAATGAAATCTTAGCAATGTTGGAGTTCAATTTGATGTACGCTAGAAATGTTGGGATTCAACAATTTCAATCAAATAAGAGAGTATGGTTGATGGTCAATAAGTTATATCTAACCATTCCTATGTTTTTAAAAATAACACCACTTCCATTGTCAATAATTAACCAATCAAAATGATTATTTTTTTTTATATTTAAGATTTTTTTTTCTCTCAATTCTACCATTTATTTGTCTCTACTCTCATTTTCTCTCTATATCCTTACTTTCTCAACTATTTCTCACATTGTTGATGGTAAATAATGGTTAACAATCGACAATCATCTCTTTTATTTTCTCATCTTCTCCCTTTCACATTGTCAGTAGTTAATGTAATTTGGGTTTGATCGAGACTCAATATCTTAGTTCGTCTTCAAAAAATTCTAAGGACAATATAGGTTCATCTTTGTCTTTGATCAAAGATTCTAGGTTTGTCTTTGAATGAACCCATATTCAAATCAAAAAATTCATGGCAGTGATAAGTGAAGACAAGAAAGTGTTGTGGTGTTGGAGACGAGATGGTAGTAGAGACAACACCGCAATAGCAGAAGTGTTGTCTCCATTATAAATGTTTGTCTTTCTTTCTCTCTCTTTAAAACTTTAAATCTAGATGTCTAGGTTTGAAGGCTTTTTTTGAAGCCTATTTAAAATTCAGGTTAAAAGAAATGTTTTGAACATACCAGATATGGCTTTTTGGAACCTAAAGCTAGGTTTTAAGGCCTTAAACCTAGAAATTTGGGTTTATTAATTTAGATCTTCTAGGTTTGAAGATTTCTTGTTGCCAATGATCCATCGTCAGGATGTTGTCGTTCGCAATAAATTATCAAGATATTGTCACAAGCCAATTGTGTATTTTATTTATTTATTTTTTCAAAATTACATTGGAGAAAGGAGCATTTTTATAATTAAGAAAAAATTAACCATTGTTTTTAGCAAGGGTAATATGTTTATAAAACTAAAATGAGGCGTGTCACATTTTTGAAAATATAAGAGTGGTTGATGCAATTTAGACAAACCTTAAGGTGTTGTTGTGAAATTTACCCAATATATAATATGTGAGTCGATTTGAAAGGAAAAAATCAAATAAAAATATGAAATAACAAGTAAAAAAAATATTGAATTGTTATATTATATTTTAAAATATTCAAGAAAAAATGGGTGTCTTTGTAATTTCAAAAAATGCAACAAAATTAAAACTACCTCAACTTCTACCAGAGGACATTATTGACTTACTGTTGTAGTGAAAATAGTTGGGAATGAGATGCATGAATATGGGTTGTTGAGGAGCAAACTTGTGCAGGCATGAAGGTCTACCAAGAATCCAACATGAGGCATCATTTTTCAACATACTTGTCATTTTGTAAAGACAAGGTTTGCTCATATTATCTATCTCTAATCCCTATCTCATCTCTTATCCCACTTCATCTCTTGGTTAAAAATAAATCCCAAATCCACTATACCTCCAAATTCATCTCAGTAATAATAAAATTCATTCAAATTAATGATGGGTGATCCTTATTAATATTACTTTATTACACTTGATCTAACAATAGACAATAAAATATAAAATCTAATAAAATATGAAATGGCGGCCAACTATTTCTTCTTTGTTTTGGCTTGTCTTTTCTTTTTGGGATTATAGTCCTTACGGTATTCTCCGTCGTTCGTGCTCTCGATTTTGATAAATGAGATAAATCGCAAGTGGAGACTTTATCTAGTAAGACAAGGAATCAAACACATGATCTACTGGTGCGAATTCCACACTTATCGTGGTTCAATTACTTGATCTGTGCCCTAAGAACAACTTTTCTTTTCTTCTTCTTCTTCTTCTATATGATATACGAACTACAAATATGCAACTATTACGTCTACGGCTGTCTTTGTCCTTGTCCAAACATGAGAAAACTCCTCCATCCTTCCTCTTTACGACAAACCCATTACTATCATGGGTGCTTTGAATCAAGCCCTTCTTCTCTCTATGTGAATGAAATCAGGCCTTTGTTTCTGGGATTTCGGTTTCGCACAGTTTTGCAGCTTACAACCTTTAGTTTGGTCTTGAATAGTGGCGTTTTTGAGACGTCCATCTACTTGGAACTGTGAGTTGGAATCTTTCAATGAAATATCCAATGCAAAGCACACCAGCTCAACGTAACATTAATGTACATACCAAAGAAAACCATAACATCAACGCCCAGTTTTCTATTGTAATTTATATGCCAGGGTAGGGCCTGTTTGGCATTGGCACTCAAACAACACATCGCCCTGTACTCTCAAGAGCACCGATAGTACCAATTTTTTGAGAAATTATTACTGGTAATAAGTTATTTTAAAGAGAACTAACCAAATACAAATCTTTAGAAGAAAAGCCCTGTCTCGCTTAACTAACATTCTCCTACCTTAAGAAAATCCCTCTTGAACTGCACCCTTTTACCTTTAAACGATTTTCTCATATCCTAAAATGTTTGAACTGAAGACTTGTAGGGCTTTAACCCTGGATTAGTTCAGAACACTTTAAAAACAGGGAGATCTATGAATAAATCTTACTTGAGTGCCTCAAAGGTAAAACACAGACCTTCCACCACACAGAATTCAAGAATTCAAAAAATAGTGTCACATTCAGGCCAAAGTGTCAAAGACAAAGCATAGCCTTGAAAACGCAGCAACGTATTTTGAACCTCCTCTGATTTAACGCATCGCAGCCAAACATAATCTTTGGTTTTCATCTCTACTTGTAATTATATAAACGATTTTTGGCTTTTATCTACTCGTAATTATTTGTTAAGATTAGTTCAGTTCAAAAGGTTAATGTAGTTTCTGTTCTACTCCGAAGGGGAGATGGAATTCACAGACACTGTTAGTTGAGTTCATCCCACATCGGAATCATAGGGAGAAGTGGCTGGTGTGGAACGTCAATATAAGACAAGGAAACCCAATGGTACAACATACTTACCTGGACGGGGTCGATGGGCGATCCATTAGGTCCATGGCCTAGGTTGACGACCTCCATTGCACTGAGGAGGGGCGTCCGCCTAAGGTCGGCCCAAGTGGTCGAGCCTACGTCATAATTTGTGATAGAGGGGGCCTGCGTTCGCGCGGCCCCTGCCCAATCCAATTATAAAGGTTTTCATGAAGCCCAAGAGAACTTGGTTTCCACGGCCCCGCCCCTCCCCACCCCTACCCGTTAGTTGTGAGAATCTGCTTCTAGTTTAGGTCACTAGCCTTCATGTAGTGCCGGGGCCCATGTTTAATTTGATCTGAGCCGTTGATTCGCAAGATAAACTATAGCTGTTTTTTTTATAATTATAATTTGCTGAATGCTGGTGTGGTGGCTGAAATTCCGCTTTCCTTTTGTTCTAAGGCTCTGCGAGGGTGAGATACGGTGAGAATTGCTGCGTCCAATTTCAGTTTGAATTCAAGTTTGTATCATTTTGATGACATGCCAATGAATTATTTAGTGCGGTCGTTATTTTCAATTTTAATTTTCAAATTTTAAAAATACATTTTATATTTTATGTTGTGTGAAGGGTTTGATTATGGTGTTTTCATTTCATTTTATATATTTTTATATTATATTTACTAGAGAGGTGACTTGTGTAACTTATGGGATGTATTGTCATTGTTTAATTTTTTTTTTTAAAAAAATATTTTAGAAGAAATTGAATGATTTTAACACCCTCAGATAATACAATCAACGACATGGTTATTTTAATAAGTAAAAAGGTTACGAAAAACAAACCTGTGCTTCCGTCTTCTTGGAACTGTCTAGAAACCTTTCCATAAAATACCAAATGGAAGCACAGCGGGTGATCGGTTTTATATTTCCTCTAAACGGAACATTAGTTGGTCAGTTCTGTGTAATTTCTATCTAGGGACGCCTATTTAGCAATTGGCATCCTTTTAACAAAATAGACTCTTGATCTCTCAATAAAACAAGGACGAAATACTCTTTTCTTCAAACAAACGCACGAGTAACCACTCTGGCGAACGCAACCATAGTTAAATAAAAACTAACAGATTATGGAAAGTTAAAACTGAGATTGTTGGGAGCTTAGCCCAGAAATGGGAAAGCTCCTACAAAAATAAGCGTATGCCGCAATATGCAGCGAACGCACGGTATTCTTTAGTAAAAGGCGAAAGAATAGTTCGCTCTGCGCTCTCTGCACGGCTGCGTGATACTCTACTTCTCGTTTGGTTTGTTTTCTAACGGCACTTAGTGATTGCTTGTTTCAAAATTATGCGATGTGGGACAAAACTAAATATGTTAGACTGGCCTACATGCTTGCAGAACAACCTCTGTTCTGTGGGTTGCCTTTTGTTTTTTCCGTGTTTGCGTGAGGTAACAAGGAAATGCAAAGCTTATTTGAGCCCAGCTTATGCCTAATTTGAAAGAAATTAAAAAATATTATGCTTTTTTATGCGTTTGATTTGATTAGATTACTCTCATTCCTTGCTAAGACCATGTCAGAGTTAATATAACTATACAAATATATGCATTTTTAATTAACTGGCTAAAAAAATTAATGACACTTATTGTGTGATAATTGTGATCCAAAATTCAAATTCTTTTGAAATTGGGATTGCTAATATGATCGTAATTAAGACTTTAAATTTGAATTTGATTAGCATGTCAAATTCGATTGTGATTAAGATTTATCTCATTTAAAAACTTATCTTCTCGACTCATTTTATGATCAGAATAAAAAGTTTTATATACATATACATATGAGTTTTAGATTTATAAATGTGTCTAATATCTTAAAATTATTGTAACAAAATATTACTTTTGTTATACTAATATCTTCATGTGATATTTTGTTCTTTTTACTTGTAAATTTTTCAAATTTAAGTTTTTCACATTAAATTCTATATTCATTTATGTGGTTGATTATTTATTTACAGTTTATTTTCTATCCAAAATCATAAGCCCTCACGTAGCATCAAAAGGTGATTGACTGCAAGGAAAAATAAAATAAAACATTCTCAATTCTTCTATGTTTTCGAGCCGAATATGAAAGAGTATAAAGCTTGGGCCTTGGGTCCACCATTGTTGGGTTTTTTGGGTCCCTTCTCACGTGGAGAAGCCCAAAACTTATTTGGCCCATAAGCATGAAGCTCAAGGCCCTTAGGGGTTTCAAATTTTTCAATATAAAAGGAGAAGGTGTGTGTGTGGGCAGTTATTTTTAACGAGAGAAGAGATGAGAGTTGGGGAAGATGTGTGAAAGAGTGTGTAGGTTTTATCAAGTGATCGATTAAAGCATCATCTGTGGTTTGATCTTCCTGATTTTTGGTTAGTTTGTAGAAGACATCTAGTTTTTCATTCTAAACTGTCAAATTAATGTTTTGAGATTTTCAGCTCCGATCATTGATCTCTAAAGAGAGGTTTGGTGTCTAGATTTTATAGGTTGAAGAGCAACAGATAATCTTTGATCATTTGTAGATTGGAGAGCATCCACAGTCCATTTCTGACTGATTTTTGGTCAATAAATAGAGGACATCTAGCACTTTAATTTGGATGGTCAGATCGTTTATTTGAGCTCTACAACTCTAGTTTTGTACTCTATAATAACAACTTAAATTTTGATGATGTCTCTCTAGCCTCTCCTTTGTATTATGCTTTGAAATTGTTCATAACAACTAAATGATTTAAGTTTGTGTACCTGTTATGTTAGTTCCTTCCTTTCACCTCCCTTTTGTTGTAGATTATGCGAACGCGTGAGATTCATTTATTTGGGTAGCCATGATCTCTTTTAAAAGTGACTAAAAATGTTGCAAATTTTAGTTAAATTGTGTATGAATAGATAGATTTTATGTCAATGTCATTTTAAATTATGGAATTTGAAATAATGTCTTATTTCAATTTTTTAGTCCAAATTTAAGATGAAATTGAAATTAAATTTTAATGCTTCAAATAATTATAATTAATTAATAATTTTAAATTCCATAATTTTTTTTTTTTATAATCCGACGAGGGAATCTTATTGAGGGAGAAATTATTCTATTGTTCTTATGGCCCATCAATCACCATGTGCCATGTATATTCAAAACTCATTAAGTGTTTGTATCAAAGAATGTCTAAATGCCTCTTAGATTTTCAAAACTTGTCTTAGGAGAGACCCATGATCCTATTTGACTTGGATCTGTAGTCGACATGGAAGATCTAGGTTGACTTAGTTTGCTCTTGTAGATTCAATCAATTGAGAATCTCTTTAATATTTTAAAAATATCAACTATTCGAGAATATCGACCCAGTGATCAAACTATAGTTTGCGTGCCACTCCACATAATCTATAAATAAGAATAAACTTCTAAAAGTATAAAACATTAATAGAAGCTTGCTTTATATTAGCCTATCTCCTCATTGATTTAGGTAATGTTTGTTAAAATAAATAAAATAAGATTCTATTAGGATAATTTATCTGTAAAGTTTAAGATAAATTATCCGAATGGGGGGTGTAACGCCCCGCTCTTCTAGGCGCGTTATATCTTGGGACAATTTCGGAACAATAAATTTTTTCTTTCAAGCATTAAATCTAAATCACATCATTCCTCGAATCCGTTTCAGAATTCCCATACATTAATCTCGAAAGACAATCACTTACACATCAAATACGGAAGCAATGATCGAAACTTGATATCTTAACATTAATCATAAATATATTCTTACATCTTCAACATTCCTCAAAACGTTCAAAATTTAAAGTAGCAGAACTTAAATACAGGGGCTACGTTATATACATTTCATTTCTCATACACTCTGCTAAGTGCCATTTCATGCCTTATTTATCCTCGTATCTGCTACAATCTCCACCTGGAATGTTTGAATATTCCAGGAGCAAAGCCCAAATTAGATGATGAATCATCTAAGTAAGGGTACAAAAAACATATTTCGTGTATGAATGTAATGTCTTTCATCGTAGGTGTCAGCTGCACCCCTAATGCTATTTACCATTTTTGCGGCCCTCTCTTTCGAAACCGAGGTGTATGGGTGCACCCTTGGTAAAGCAGCGGTGCCAGTTCGTACTCTCTATGGCCTCAAATGCGAGTGATCAATGATATCAACGTGTATTTATGCATTTCATGGTCATGTCATGTATGCAGTTTACGTGATGGATTCATAGCAGAACATATCAATATGATGAAAACATTTTCAAGGAACATAAACCACTTACTAACGAAGCATTTTTCATAAAACTAACTTTAATCGGGGAGTATCACTTACCTTCTCAAGCTTATCGGCCTATCTCGATATCCGTGCCTTGCCTCGTGCATTGCCTCGATTTGCGTACCAACCTCAAAATTTGCACCAGTCACTTCAACTTAAACCTCAAAGCATCCTAATCACCATAGGTATTTAAATAAATATTAAAACCTATTTTTTCATAATTTCTGACATT
Organism: Diospyros lotus; assembly: GCF_014633365.1. Classification (NCBI taxonomy): domain Eukaryota; kingdom Viridiplantae; phylum Streptophyta; class Magnoliopsida; order Ericales; family Ebenaceae; genus Diospyros; species Diospyros lotus. The sequence goes on along the minus strand of NC_068342.1, from coordinate 32,566,055 downwards.
TTCTTTAATTTTCTTTCTATTTCTTCCTAATTTTCCTCAATAAATCCAAACTAAATATTTCTCAAATATTTCACTAAGAAAATTCATGAAATAATATTCTTGAATTTCTGAAATTTTCTAGAAGTTTTTACTTTAACTTAATAACTCCGACTTCCTCGGTATGTGTGCCATATTCCTGAAACGCGGACCCGGGCAATTTTTCTTGCCAAAATCTCCGGAATATTATCGAAACATAATTTCCTATTTTTCAAAATTTTTTCCATCATTTTCCTATTTTCTTTTCCTTTCTTTCTTTTTCTTTTCTTTTTTTTTTCTTTTTCTTTCTTTTCTCTTTTTCTTTCTCTTCTTCCTCCCTCTTCCTTCTTCTTCCCTCCCCGCGAACGTTTGCAACTCACCAGCTACTGCCGCCGCCACGAGCCGCTGCCAGCGTTGTCGCCGCCTGCGCCATGCCTTCTGCCCGTGCGACCATCGCCATCGCGGCCAGCCGCAGCCGCTGCCCACGGCCATAGCCGCACCTACTTTGCGACCGGCAGCTTTGCGTCGGCCATGGCTGACTGGTGTTGCTTCTTGCCTCAGCCCTCGCCGGACGCCGCACCCATAGTTGCTGCCTCGACCTGCTACCAGTGCGTCCGATCGCTCCAGCTGCCTCGCTCGAGCTTGCTTCGCAAACAACCATGGCCGACTTCGGCCCATCTCCCTTCTAGCTCGCTCTCTCTCTCTCTCGGATCGCCCAGCCCGAGCTCGATCCCTCCATCTCTCTCGCATTACTCGGCCCTCCTCTATCTGAAGCTCTTGGCCGAAGCTCCCGTGCTTTTTCTTCTCCAATTGCTCCCTATTTATAGGCCAATGCCACAGCCTCGCGTCTGCCTCAACCATCCCTCTTGGCGTGTAAATCACATCATTTCTTCAGCAATCAAATTTGCAGGGCATGGCTTGGATATTTGCAGAAGCGTTGCAGGGCATAGCAAGTTGCAGGGGACGGCTGCCATACACGCACACACACACGCAATTTATATATATATATATAACTACATTAATATATATAGAAAATTACATAATTAATTTAAAAATTATACATTAAACCCTAAATTTCATCCTTATTACATTAGTGCATATTTCTAATTGAAGCTACGGTCTTAAATCTCAAATTAATTTGCGTTATAATACTGAAAATTCACAATTAATAATCCAAATCTTAGCTGAAAATGACGATTTCGCCCCAGTGTCCTCACCGGGCTATCGGTTAATCCCAAAACCACTGAAGGGTTGCTTATTACACAAAACCGGAGCCCCCTAGAGTTCCGTTGATTTTTCGGGAGTCTTCTATGATGATTCGGTTTTACAGCCTAATTAGTAGCTATATTTTAGCTGTATCGAAGATTATTCCCGATTCGATTTCTTTCGATACCATAAATCTTATCTCGGAACGCTCGTCAAGACTATATAATTTTTCTTAGATAATTTTTACCTCGAGGCATTCCTTGGAGTCGATTCGATATTTATAACTGCTATCAAACCAATTTTTCGGTATTCTAAACTCATCGAAATTGCGTGGCATTCTTATACGAACATGGGGTATTACAGGAGGAATGACTAAATTTATCTTTAAAGTTCAAGATAGGAAGTCATGTATATTTTTGTTCAGAATATTTTTCATATCTCACATTTTTTGATTTATATCTTAATTAACAAACGTTACCTTAAGCGTAAAAATTCTTCTGAGGGGAAAAAATCCTTACAATCTCCTCATTATGATCGGTTCAGCATCATCATAGACTAAATCTCATAGATCATATTTCATATAATAAATAAAAAATGACGATATTAAATTCCGAGCAAAGAAAGGAGAAACGACTAAATGAGTCTTCTATCTAAACGTAACTATATACTGATTTTGTGTCGAGATTTAAAGCATCTTGAAAGTAAGATTTTACAAATATTTTTTATTTATTTGTATGATATGCATTATTTGTGAATTATTATACATAATATATATATATATATATATATAAACCAGTGAGCAAGGAGAAGTGAGATGCATGAAGATGGGTGGCTGAGGAGCAAAGTTGTGCTGATATACACATTGAAGAAGTGATATGTAACGCAATTTTCCGATCCTTTGTAATTAAGAGTTGTAAGTGTCCCCTTGGGAATAGCTGCCTCCAATTCCATCCCATTTTGACACCACACGACCATGAATTATTTAGGGTGGCTTGATTTTGTGTTTAATTTTTATATTAAAACAAAAAAAAAATTGAAAAAGCCTTTGATTTTAATTGTCTAAATTCGAGATGAATCTCTAATCTAATTGACATATTTTTTAATAAATATTTGTATCTTTTTATTTTTCAATAAAAATATGTCAATTAAATTGAATATGTATCTTCAGTCTAGATAAATAATATTACTTTATAATATTATAGTAGTAATGGGCACAATCATTTTCTTATATAACTATTATTTAGATAAATTTATTTATATTTTAGTTTAATGTGTTTTAATTTTACAATAACGTAATAAAGTTAAAAGTTAGTGAGAATAAATTTTCAATTTGTTTACAACTATTAATTTCATATGAAAGCTTTGAATGTTTAGTTTCATATGAAATAAGAATCAATTGATTTAGAATTTTGTCTGAAGGTGAAAGGGCTGTTACAATTGATCGGAGAAGGCGCAAAAAAGGCTTGTAGGGCTTTAACCCTGGATTAGTTCAGAACACTTTAAAAACAGGGAGATCTATGAATAAATCTTACTTGAGTGCCTCAAAGGTAAAACACAGACCTTCCACCACACAGAATTCAAGAATTCAAAAAATAGTGTCACATTCAGGCCAAAGTGTCAAAGACAAAGCATAGCCTTGAAAACGCAGCAACGTATTTTGAACCTCCTCTGATTTAACGCAACGCAGCCAAACATAATCTTTGGTTTTCATCTCTACCTGTAATTATATAAACGATTTTTGGCTTTTATCTACTCGTAATTATTTGTTAAGATTAGTTCAGTTCAAAAGGTTAATGTAGTTTCTGTTCTACTCCGAAGGGGAGATGGAATTCACAGACACTGTTAGTTGAGTTCATCCCACATCGGAATCATAGGGAGCAGTGGCTGGTGTGGAATGTCAATATAACACAAGGAAACCCGATGGTACAACATACTTACCTGGACGGGGTCGATGGGCGATCCATTAGGTCCATGGCCTAGGTTGACGACCTCCATTGCACTGAGGAGGGGCGTCCGCCTAAGGTCGGCCCAAGTGGTCGAGCCTACGTCATAATTTGTGATAGAGGGGGCCTGCGTTCGCGCGGCCCCTGCCCAATTCAATTCTAAAGGTTTTCATGAAGCCAAGGGAAACTTGGTTTCAACGCCCCCCGCCCCGGCCCCCACCCCTACCCGTTAGTTGTGAGAATCTGCTAACCAGTTTAGGTCACTAGCCTTCATCTTGTGCCGGGGCCCATGTTAATTTGATCTGAGCCGTTGCTTCGCAAGATAAACTAGAGCTGTTTTTTTTATATTTACTTTTTGCTGAATGCTGGTGTGGTGGCTGAAATTCCGCTTTTTTTTTGTTCTAAGGCTCTGCGAGGGTGAGATACGGTGAGATTCCGTTGTTTTAGAAGAGGGCAAAACAAATTGGGAACCTGTTATAATGATTTTTTATGTCTGGGTTCAGACTTTGGAAGTAAGTAACACAAACTTTTGCATAATTTGTGAAAAATATTGTTTGAGCATATCGGTTGTAATGTTGAGTAGCAAAGCTTGTACGGATGTGAAACGGATGAAAGGCCAGAGTCGCACGGCCGTTTAACCAAAATAACTTATGCATTTTTCCTCGTACTTATCGAATTGTCCCACTCGAGAATTGCTGCGTCCAATTTCAGTTTGAATTCAAGTTTGTATCATTTTGATGACATGCCAATGAATTATTTAGTGCGGTTTGATTGTGTTCATTTTGTTATTTTCAATTTTGATTTTCAAATTTTAAAAATACATTTTATATTTTATGTTGTGTGAAGGGTTTGATTATGGTGTTTTCATTTCATTTTATATATTTTTATATTATATTTACTAGAGAGGTGACTTGTGTAACTTATGGGATGTATTGTCATTGATTATTTTTTTTAAAAAAAAAATATTTTATAAGAAATTGCATGATTTTAACACCCTCAGATAATACAATCAACGACATGGTTATTTTAGTAAGTAAAAAGGTTACAAAAAACAAACCTGTGCTTCCGTCTTCTTGGAACTGTCTAGAAACCTTCCCATAAAATACCTAATGGAAGCACAGCAGGTGATCGGTTTTATATTCCTCCAAACGGAACATTAGTTGGTCAGTTCTGTGTAATTTCTTTCTAGGGGCCTATTTAGCAACTGGCATATCCTTTTAACAAAATAGACTCTTGATCTCTCAATAAAACAAGGACGTAATACTCTTTCTTCAAACAAACGCACGAGTAACCACTCTAGCGAATGAAACCATAATTAAATAAAAACTAACAGATTATGGAAAGTTGAAACTGAGATAGTTGGGAGCTTAGCCCAAAAATGGGAAAGCTCCTCCAAAAATAAGCGTATGCCGCAATATGCAGCGAACGCACGGTATTCTTTAGTAAAAGGCGAAAGAATAGTTCGCTCTGCGCTCTCTGCACGGCTGCGTGATTCCCTACATCTCGTTTGGTTTGTTTTCTAACAGCACTGAGTGATTGCTTGTTTCAAAATTATGCGATGTGGGACAAAACTAAATATATTAGACTGGCCTACAAGCTTGCAGAACCACCTCTGTTCTGTGGGTTGCCTTCTGTTTTTTCTGTGTTTGCGTGAGGAAACAAGGAAATGCAAAGCTTATTTGAGCCCAGCTTATGCCTAATTTGAAAGAAATTAAAAAATATTATGCTTTTTTATGCGTTTGATTTGATTAGATTACTCTCATTCCTTGCTAAGACCATGTCAGAGTTAATATAACTATACAAATATATGCATTTTTAATTAACTGGCTAAAAAAATTAATGACACTTATTGTGTGATAATTGTGATCCAAAATTCAAATTCTTTTGAAATTGGGATTGCTAATATGATCGTAATTAAGACTTTAAATTTGAATTTGATTAGCATGTCAAATTCGATTGTGATTAAGATTTATCTCATTTAAAAACTTATCTTCTCGACTCATTTTATGATCAGAATAAAAAGTTTTATATACATATACATATGAGTTTTAGATTTATAAATGTGTCTAATATCTTAAAATTATTGTAACAAAATATTACTTTTGTTATACTAATATCTTCATGTGATATTTTGTTCTTTTTACTTGTGAATTTTTTAAATTTAAGTTTTTCACATTAAATTCTATATTCATTTATGTGGTTGATTATTTATTTATAGTTTATTTTCTATCCAAAATCATAACCCCTCACATAGCATCAAAAGGTGATTGACTGTAAGGAAAAATAAAATAAACCATTCTCAATTCTTCTATGTATTCGAGCCAAATATGAAAGAGTATAAAGCTTGGGCCTTGAGTTCACCATTGTTGGGTTTTGGATCCCTTCCCATGTGGAGAAGCCCAAAACTTATTTGGCCCATGAGCATGAAACTCAAGGCCTTTAAGGGTTTCAAATTTTTCAATATAAAAGGAGAAGGTGTGTGTGTAGGCAATTATTTTTAACGAGAGAAGAGATGAGAGTTGGAGAAGGTGTGTGAAAGAGTGTGTAGGTTTTATAAAATGATCGATTAAGGCATCATCTGTGGAGCGATCTTCCTGATTTTTGGCTAGTTTGTAGAAGACATCTAGTTTTTCATTCTGAACAATCAGATTAATGTTTTGAGGTTTTCAGCTCCGATCATTGGTCTCTAAACAGAGGGTTTGCTGTTTGAATTTTATAGGTTGAAGAGCAACGGACAATTTTTGATCATCTGCAGATTGGAGAGCATCCATGGTCCAATTATGATTGATTTTTGGTCCATAAATAGAGGACATCCAGCACTTTAATTTGGATGGTCAGATCATTTATTTGAGCTCTACAACTCCAGTTTTGTACTCTATAATAATAGTCTAATTTTGGTGATATTTCTCTAGCATCTCTTTTGTATTATGTTTTGGAGTTGTTCATAATAACTAACTCACTTGATTTTGTGTACCTGCTATGTTAGTTCCTTCCTTTCACCTCCCTTTTGTTGTAGATTATGTGAAGGTGTGAGATTCATTTATTTGGGTAGCCATGATCTCTTTTAAACGTGACTACAAATGTTGCAAATTTTAGTTAAATTGTGTATGAATAGATAGATTTTATGTCAATGTCATTTTAAATTATGGTATTTGAAATAATGTCTTATTTCAATTTTTTAGTCCAAATTTAAGATGAAATTGAAATTAAATTTTAATGCTTCAAATAATTATAATTAAATAATAATTTTAAATTCCATAATTTCCTTTTTATAATCCGACGAGGGAATTTCATTGAGGGAGAAATTATTCTATTGCTCCTATGGCCCATCAATCACCATGTGCCATGTATATTCCGAACTCATTAAGTGTTTGTATCAAAAAATGTCTAAACGCCTCTTAGATTTTCAAAATTCGTCTTAGGAGAGACCCCCTGATCCTATTTGACGTGGATACGTAGTCGACATGGAAGATCTAGGTTGACTTAGTTTGCTCTCGTAGATTCAATCAATTAAGAATCTCTTTAATATTTTAAAAATATAATCAACTATTCAAGAATATCGATCCAAAGATCAAATTACAGTTTGTGTACCACTCTACATTATCTATAAATAAGAATAAACTTATAAAAATATAAACACATTAATAGAAGCTTGCTTTATATTAGCCTATCTCCTCCTCATTGATTTAGGTAATGTTTGTTAAAATGAGTAAAATAAAATTCTATTAAGATAATTTATCTGTAAAGTTTAAGATATATTTTTTATATTTCATATTTTTTGATTTATATCTTAATTAACAAACGTTACCTTAAGCGTAAAAATTCTTTTGAAGGACAAAAATCCTTCCAATCTCCTCCTTATGATCGCTTCAGCATCATCATGGACTAAATCTCATAGTTCATATTTCATATAATAAATAAAAAATGATGATATTAAATTTCGAGCAAAGAAAGGAGAAACGACTAAATGAGTCTTCTATCTAAACGTAACTATATACTGATTTTGTGTCAAGATTTAAAGCATCTTGAAAGTAAGATTTTACAAATATTTTTATTTATTTGTGTGATATGCATTATTTGTGAATTGTTATATATATATATATATATATATATAAACCAGTGAGCAAGGAGAAGTGAGATGCATGAAGATGGGTGGCTGAGGAGCAAAGTTGTGCTGATATACGCATTGAAGGAGAAGTGATATGTAACGCAATTTTCCGATCCTTGTAATTAAGAGTTGTAAGTGTCCCCTTGGGAATAGCTGCCTCCAATTCCATCCCATTTTGACACCACACGACCATGAATTATTTAGGGTGGCTTGATTTTGTGTTTAATTTTTATATTAAAACAATTTTTTTTTTGAAAAAGCCTTTGATTTTAATTGTCTAAATTCGAGATGAATCTCTAATCTAATTGACATATTTTTTAATAAATATTTGTATCTTTTTATTTTTCAATAAAAATATGTCAATTAAATTGAATATTTATCTCTAGTCTAGATAAATAATATTACTTTATATTATAGTAGTCATGGGCACAATCATTTTCTTATATAACTATTATTTAGATAAATTTATTTATATTTTAGTTTAATGTGTTTTAATTTTACAATAACGTAATAAAGTTAAAAGTTAGTGAGAATAAATTTTCAATTTGTTTACAACTATTAATTTCATATGAAAGCTTTGAATGTTTAGTTTCATATAAAATAAGAATCAATTGATTTAGAATTTTGTCTGAAGGTGAAAGGGCTGTCACAATTGATCGGAGAAGGCGCAAAAAAGGCAATCGACCAATCGCCTCTGCTGATGCAGTTGATAGCGATTGCGAGGAAGCTAACGGAGGTCAATGGCGATAGTAACCAAGTGGTCGACGGTACATCCGCAAAAAATCCTAGGTGAGAAGATGAAAAGTTGTAGATCTAATGACTAAGATTGAAAGTTGCTAATAATTTGATCCAATGACATTAATACTAGTTTGTGAGAATTTAAGATAAAAAATTTCTCACAATCAAAGTATAAACACACAAAAGAAAACAAAAAAATTGTGAAAAACTCAAATTAAGAGAAATCACGAGCAAAGAGAAAAAATATCATTATGATGAAATTAATAAAATAATTTTATAATTTTCGATATTTATGTATAGACACAACACTCATTTATAGATATATATATAAATATTAATATTAATTTATATATATCTATATTTTGACGAAGAAATGAGTCACAAAGATTTATCTTTAATTATAAATTAGTTTCAACTATAATTAAATTTAAATTTAGTCACAATTACCATTAGATAAGACAACCTAGTGTTATTTTTAGTTTGGTATGGTGTACGAATGCCTCTCGTCGATGATAAGCATTATAAGGTGCAGATACCCACCCTATAGGACCGATATGTTGTCCAACGCGGGGCACCACTGAATTGCCCCACCCCCAAATTATCCCCACACACACATATATATATATATGAAAATAATTTTATATTTTTAAATATTACTATAAATTATTATTTAAATACATTATTAGTTTTTGTCTGTTCAATTAGAATTATAGTTATAATTATAATTATTTTAATAATTATAACTATAATCATAATTAATAATTTATTTTTTTAATTATAATAAAATTTATACTCATTTAATATTTTTTTAATTGTGTTTGTCAAATAAGAGTGTAATTAAATTGATCAAATTACTTGTAGGGGCTGGCATGATTTAATTGGGGAGGGGTGAAATAAAGGGTTTAATGGGAGGGGTTTTTTAAATATGTTAATAAAAACGATTGGATGTAACCCAATTAATCAAATTATTCAAATTGAATAGACTAAATTTTTTTAAAACCGAACCAACTCGATCAAATAGATGCTTAAATTAAATAGATTAAAAAGTTAAAAAGAATTAAAATTATCAAACTGTTTATGTTGCCCAACATTGACATAACTCAGACAATAACATATTTTAAATCCCTTCCAATTAAACCCCTCATCCCCCCCCTCCCCCCCCAAATTAAATTACGCTAATCTCTTTTGAGTAATTTGATCGATTCAGTTATACTCCTATCTAATAAACACGATTAAAAATATATAAAATGAGTATACATTCTATTATGATTAAAAAAATAATAATTATTATTATTATAATTATAATTGTAAGGACCTGTTCTCGAAAGTTCTGTAAACACAGGAGTTTCAAGAGAAAGCCCTCACGAAAATGGATTCAGATATAAAAATCACTCAAAATTCCCCCCAAAAATTTCTTTCATTAACATACACAACAGAAGCAAAAGTCATATAGTACACAATATACAATGACAACATTAGGGCCCATATGCTCGTATATCCCACAAGAAACACCATGCCTAGCATAGCAAGAAAATATTCTCCTTGGACTCAAAATAAGACCAAAACGCCCAAGAATCTTCCAGTTAGGGTGCCTCTGTACATGACTTCTATCATAAGGAAAACTAAGGTCGATTGAACCCCACTCTCGACTGCCTCTCCATGCTTACCTGTAATGATGTAAAGTAAGAGTGAGTCACAAGACTCAACAAGTATATATAAAAGAAAAAGAATAACATCGCTAATAGCTGACTTGCCCGTCAACATCCCCACACATGAATGTGTATCGCATATCAAGTCATGCCATGTACCGTGATGCCAAGTCATAATTGAAAATGCATAAATGCACATATATGGTCCTTGGAGCCCACATAAAATGTAGACATTGACGTCTAAGAATCGGTATACAAACTTGCTAGTAGCCATAACAGGCTACTGAACAGAATTATGAATACCATTACGTCAAAGATCTCAGGCTGCTGCAGTCTTACGCATCACAATCACAAGCCAAGCTCCTTCCGGGCAGTACTAGGGATGACAATTGCAACCGAAACCGTGGGGAACCGAACCGAAATCGAACCAGTCAACGCGGTTAAAAACTGTTTGACTAGGTAACGGTTTGGTTCGAAGAAAAACCGAACACTGTTTCAATGGGTATGGTTTGGTTATGGTTTTCACTAAAACTAAACCAAAACCCGAACCGAATGGTGGGTAACCGAACCGAACCGAATATATATAAAATATATTATATATAATATAATATGTATATATAATATATATTATATATTATATACAACCCCGCCCATCCCAGCCTAGCCCACCCCAGCCTAATTGCCTTGCTTGCAAACCCTTCTCCCCTTATTCCTCTCTCGACCTCGTTCTCACTCTCTCTCACCCTCGCTACCTCTCGCTCGTCCGCGCGCCCTCGCCCTTGCTCTCTACATCTCTCTTGCTCTCGCTCGCCCTCGCTGGATCTCTCTTGCTCTCGCTAGGGCTTGGCCCCTGCTCTCGCTTGCCCTTGATCTCTCTCACCCTTTCTGCCTCATTTCTCTTACTCCTCTACGCGAGCTCGCCAGTCGCCCTCGCTCTCTGCATCTCTCTTGCTTTCGCTAGATCTCTCTTGCTCTCGCTAGATCTCTCTTGCTCTCGATAGGGCTTGGCCCCTCTTGCTCTCGCTCGCCCTTGATCTTTCTCACCCTCACTGCCCCTCGCTCTCTGCCTCATCTCTCTTCATATTAATTTATTTTTTATATTTATAATTTTGTTAGATGGAGTTGGCTCATTCATTTCAGATGGATATGCATCAATTTACGAAGAATATATTAATGTTGTTGATGAATGTATTAACTTTCATAGCTAATTTTTTTAGCTTAAATTATAATTTAATTATGCACATATTAATTTATTGATCTTAACAATTGTAGGTTTGGAAATGTGATTTTATATCCAATAAGTTTTGTAACTTTATGCAAGAATAAGATAACTTTATTAGAATTTATCTTTATTTGTTATGAAATTATCAAAAATTTTTATGAATGCTATTTGTCTTTGTTTGTTGATATGGATTAAACTAAAAAAATCATGGTTAAATCGAAATCGAACCGAAACTGAATGGTTTGGTTATGGTTTTAAATTTTTAAAACCAAATGGGTAATGGTTTGGTTTTGGTTTTAGTAATTTAAGTTTGGTTTGGTTATGGTTTTGGCAAAAACCGAAACCAAACCGAACCATTGCCAACCCTAGGCAGTACTCTCGACATCGGGGATAGTAAAACTCATGAGCCAATGCTCCATTGGAATAGTCCTCTCGTATTCGAAATAGATGTATATCTCACGAATAAAACTAGTGCGAGCAAAGGGACCATGCCATGCAACATATAAAGAAATGTAATGGCTCTTACAACATAAACGTGATGTTAAGGCCCCCCATAAACAAAGCATCAGGCCATGCTACGCCCACGTAAGAATTCACACACACTAATGCTCTAAATGCATATGTTCACTTAGTATACCTAATTTGGCTCTTAGGCCAACCGGGTCATGCCAATGTGCATATATCCCCACACAAACAAAGCATATTTTCCCTAATGAATACAACCCATGACCCAACAATACAATGCAATGTAATGTGGCAAGTAAATTGAAATACAGTAACCACCCAACATCGACCTTCTCGAACCTATCCCACAAGGGCAAAACATCATTCCACAAAGAAATGTAGGGAGGAACAAGCCCTACTTGGCTAGTGAGTAAAAATGCAACAAGAAAATGCTCAGACTCCCTTAATTCTCTAAGGAATTTGCTAACAAAAGAAGAAAGATATAGCCTATTAATGGATCTCAACAATACTCAAATCATAACCCAAAGTATCTATTTATTTCCCCAAAATTGAAGAAAGGCGGACTACCCGATACAGGAAAATTTCAGATTTTGGGCAAGGATTGGCAGGGTTACTATGGCTCGAAACATACCCAAATGATCCAAGAATTATTCCCAAACAAATATTAAGGAGTCTAGTTTATGGAGCTCAAAACAAATTTCAATTTGGATACATCTACAGAAAGTTATGATCCAAAAACTGAGACATGGTCGAATTACAAAGAAACAAAGATTTCCAAATACAAGCGTGAACTTCATAGGGCTCCTATAAGTTCAAAAATTGTCCAAATTATCCACATTATATATCAAAACCAAGCTTATCGAGTTAGGGTCTCAACAAAAAAAAAAAAAAAAAAATAAATCTTAATTCCGATATCAGGATAAAAAGTTATGATTAAAAGAGTACAACATGCGCAATATTGAAAGAAAGGGAATAGTCAACTAATGGGAGGAATATTCGATTAATGGAAGAAATAGTCGACTATTGGAAGGAATAGTCAACTAAAGCTTAGTTGATTGAGCAAATTGATTAGTTGACTGGGCCGAGGGCTAGCATAAAAATTTGAGAAAACAGATCTTTACTGAGTCGACTAAACCCCAAGATTAGTAAACTTGACGCACACAGAAAGTACAAAATGAATCCAAAACACCCCAAAACAACCACCACTAGCTTCCTAACCCACCAAAGTCATTCCTTAAAGTAAAAATGTGGTAAACAAACCCAACGAAACACCAACAAGACCCAACTTCAAGCCTACAAAAATGCCCACTAAGATACAACAATGAAAACAATCGGACATTTTCATGAAAAAATTATAATATTTATAATGGAAGCTTTTTGGAATGAAATGGAGAAGGAAGGAAAATACTTGCACAACCCATTAAAAGAAAGTGTAAGAGAACTTGCCCTGGTGATGGAATCTCAAAGAAGAAGCAACTTGCTAGAAGCTGAACCCTTACCTCTTGGAGCTCCAAATCAAGAAGATGATGGAAGAAGAAGAATAAGAAAAAAAGACTTCTTGTGAAGGAAGGAAAGAAAGAGAGAAGGGAGACATTGCAAAAAGAAGAGGAATGGGGGAAGAGTGGTCTGCCACCCACTCTCTAACAACCCCCTTACATTTTTACCATTCTACCCCTCACTAATACACACACCACAATCTCATTAAACCCATTTGAGACATTAGCCATTTTTTAATTTTTCACTTCTCATTTCTTTATTCCACCCAATTTTGAAATTCCCTCTTTATCCCTACCTTTTTCACACACAATAACAAACCACAAGCCCTTATTAGACATTTCATAACCATTTTTACTTTTATTAAATCACATACACCATTCTATGCACATGGGCCCAAAGCCCATTTCACTAGCCCAACTCAAATGGCCCAATGGGGTTTACCACCTCAGTTCAACTGAAATATACAAAATCTCATCTTTTCATTGCCTTTGACTTTTCAACATATAGAGAATTTTCATTTTTTTTTTAATTCTCAACCTCCACTTTTATTGGGCCTTTCAACACTTGGCTTAGCCCATTTGTTTCCATTTCCACACATTAGAAACTTTAACCTTTCAACTCTAATTTACACACTATATACTAATTTAAATAAATGGTCTAGACCCACTAACAAGTCATTATAATAATTATAATTGTAACTATAATTCTAACCGAATAGACAATAACTAATAATGTATTTAAATAATAATTTGTAATTATATTTAAAAATATTTAAAATTATTTTATACGTGGAGGGCATACTGGGGAGGAGGGAGCACTACCCAGGGGGGGAGGGTTCGGGTCGAGCAACATAACATATCAATTCTCCCCACCCTATCACCCAAAATTTGGTAAAAAATGGTTTAATAATTAATCGTGAAAATAAACGAATTAAAATTGATAGCAAAATCAAATGGGTTTAATTCCATATTCAATTTTATGTGTTTGTTCTATTTTTTATTTTGTTCTTTTTTTAATTTGATAAAAAATAATGTATTCTATCACATTAAATATATAAGAGAAGTGTAAATTACTAAAAAGTATGGCATTGGCAATGATACGACATTTAATTTTAAAAGATTAAAATGACAAGGAAAAAAAGTTGAGTGTTACTATAAGTTAAGGGTTAGTAAAATGGAAAACAATAAGCCAAGTCAAGTTTTACTCATTTTATCCTATGACTTAGATACTTTTATCTCTTATCTTACTAAAATAAATTTTAAATCTCATTGCTACCTCAACTAATGATCAGGGCTGGCTCAAGAATTGATGGGGTCCTAGGTAATTCGATGGTCAACGTCTGCATCGGGCAGCGGCATAGGCGACCCTCTCTCTCTCTCATCAGTTGCGACCTTGGGTCTGCGTGAACCCTGATTGTAATGAAACTAGGACACGAAAAAAAAAAAAAAAGAATTGCGAGAGAGAAACTTTCAATTATTGAAATGAATCAAAGCATACACATGACAACATTGCTTGAGTTTATATAGCAAGTTGAAAAATATATTAACAGCTTAAAAAAATAACAATATAACAACCTAGACAAAATATAACTCATCAACAATTAAAAAGAGATCAACCACTTATTCGGTATATGCTTCAATATTCCCCTTCAATCAGACTCTTTGGAATGAGCTATTTCCGAAATGTTGACAGTGGACTTAAGACTGTTCTATGTAGAAGATAAAACCAAACCAAGCTTCTTACAAAGGAATAGAAACCAATCTCTTGACAATCCCTTGGTAAGAATATCATCAACTTGATGAGTAGTAGGCACGTATCGAATCTCGATTTCACCACTTTCAAACTTCTTTCTCACAAAATGAACATCAATATTGATGTGTTTGGTTCGAGAATGAAAAATAGGGTTCTCTGCCATGCTTTTAGCAACCAAATTATCACTCCACATAATGGATGTGGATGAACATGCATAACCCAATTCAAAAAGTAAAGATCCAAGCCACAAAAGTTCAGTAACACCTAGAGCCACAACTCAATATCCAACATCTCCAACTAATCGAGCTACTACAGATTGCTTCTTAGAACCCCACACAACTAAATTTGTACCCAAATATACACAGAAACCACTGATAGTCCTCCTTTTGATCTTGCAACCAGCATGATCTGCATATGTGTAAAGAGCTAGAGACATATCCTTAGAAAATGAGGAGAAAAACAATCCTAGACCAATGGTTCCTTTAAGATACCTCAATAATCTTTTACAAACTTACTAGTGTTGCAGTCTAGGAGCAGACAAAAATTGGCTCAGTTTATTAATCGTGAATGCTATGTTCGGTCATGTATAAGTCAAGTATTGCAACGAGTCAATCATAGTACGATATAAAGAAGGATTAGCAAACAAATCACCCTCATCAGTTAAGGAAACACTTGAAGCAATAGGTGTAGAGCAGGGTTTACAGATGAGGGTGATTTGTTTGCTAATCTTTCTTTGTATCGTACTATGATTGGCTTTTTGCAATACTTGACTTATACAAGATTGGACATAGTCTTTACAGTTAAAAAACTGAGACAATTTTTGTCTGCTCATAGATTGCAACACTGGTAAGCTTGTAAGAGATTATTGAGGTATCTTAAGGGCATTGTTAGTCTAGGATTGTTGTTCTCCTCATCTTTTAAAGATATGTATCTATCCGTTTACACAGATGCAGATCATGCTAGGGCTCTAGGTGTGACTGAACTTTTATGGCTTTGGTATTTACTTTTTGAATTGGGTTATGCTTGTTCAAACACATCTATAGTGTGGAGTGATAATTTGGCTGCTAAAAGCATGGCAAAGAATCTTATTTTTCATTCTCAAACAAAACATATAGAGATTGATGTTTATTTTGTGAGAGAGAAGGTTGAAAGTGGTGAAATTGAGATTCGATATGTGCGTACTAGTCATCATGTTGCTGATATTCTCACTAAGGTGTCAAGAGATCTGTTTCTATTTCTTTGTACGGAGTTTGTTCTGGTTTTATCTCCTACACAACACAGTCCTAAGTTCACTGTCAATATTTCTGAAATAGCTTACTCCAAGGAGTTTGATTTGAGGAGGAATGTTGAAGCATATAGCAAATAAGTGGTTGTCTTTCTTTAATTGTTGATGAGTTATATTTTTTGTGTAGACTGTTTTATTGTTATGTTTTTGTGCGGTGCATATATATTTCAGCTTGTTGTATAAACTTAAGCAAGGCTGTCATTTGTATGTTTTGATTCATTCTCAATAATTGAAAGTTTCTCTCTCTCTCTTGCACTTTATTTCTTTTGTATTAAAGTTTCATTACATTTAGCAACAAGTCTGGCCTTACTCTACTGTCATCCACGATTGTGCGACCATTGCTGTAATACCCGAGAAATTCTTGAGGATATAAATGGTATTTTATGAGGGGTATATAAGGAATTTTCAAAATAATGAGGCTTTAGGGTACACTATCGCAGTCTTAAGCGACCGAATCGATCGAAGGGAGTACCTCAAACCCTAGATGATTAAGAAAAATGTAAAGGTATTGATGAGTAATACGAGTTATGATTTTAGGCATAAAAAGAAATGGGATCGAGAACAATTTTTGGTACAGCTGTCGATCGAGCTGAGAAAATCGAATCGACGTAAGGAACATCTAAAAAGTCAACGGAGTGTCTTGAGGACTTAGGTTTTGTATATGAAACAACACTTGAGCGATTTCGGGTTGAAACGAATGGATTTAAGGTCAAATCGACTAATCGAGCCTAAGTGTAATTTTCTAAATTTGCCCGAGAAAGGTCAAAACGATAGATTTTTGAGGATGAAATGAATAGTACTAAACTTGTGGGCCTTAGTGGTATAGTTGGATAGATCAGGGGTATCATGCAAAGGGCATAAATGACATTGAAGAATCTAGGGGGTGAATGTGCAATAAAGCAAAACTTCAAGTGTGAACACAAAGGAGAAATCGGCCGCCGCAAATCCACCGCATGTGAAGGCTATTTTCGGCGATGGGACGACCGAGGAAGACTTGGGGAAGGTCGTATACGACGTGGGTTGGCTTGGGGGCCAAGCCTTAGCCGTTGATTGTTTAGAATTTGGCCGAAAATCGCCTATAAATAAATAGGTTTTGGCCAAGAATTTACACTCAAATTGCTCATGATTGAGGATGAATTGAAGAGAGTGGTTAAGGGGCTTTTGATCTTGAGGCATCAAGGATCAATTCTAGAGTTTTTGGGAGGTTTTTCATTACGTTTAAAGGTTGTTCGAAGGCTGGCTGAAAAAGCGAGGTGGTCCACCATGCCGCACCTGCAACTGCCGATTTGGGGCACTTTCGGTGTCCTTTCGGCCTGAAACCAGTGCCATTGAGATCCATTCATCAAGGGCTTCAAGCGGGGTGTTGTTGTTTTGGCCATCGAGTCGTTGTCGGTGACTGGGAAATTGAGGAAGAAGGTGGCGCGTGCGCACGTGGCTGCACGCGCCACACTCCACACATAACCACGCGCTGAGCGCGTGAGCAAGGGTGTTTCAGTAATTTTTCTTGATTTATTTTAGGATTTATCATGTGAAAAAATTTGGAAAAATGTTTGAGGAGATAATTATTTTGGAATTATCGTGCTGAAAATTGAGAAAAAAAATAAAGAAAATTATGAAAAACTTGAGGAAAACTAGATTTTGATGCTCTTTAATTAAATATGGTGTTTAGGGAGTATCGTAGCTCGAGGTTGAGTATAAGTACAAGTGTTTGTGATTTGACACACAAATGGAGGCAGTGCACGAGGATCAAGTTGATCCGAATACGTTCGAGGTGAGTATTCGCCCCAAAAGTTGACTTATTGTGAGTGTTCTACCTAGAAACTTGGTTTTAAGTTGTGAGTTGTTGATTACCAAACTTGACTTGTTCATGCAAATGGTTTTGTGGCATGCAAACGGTAACTGGTGATGGTTGGTTTTATGAGGGAGATTCATCCCTAAATATTTCGAGCTTATGCATTGCATTTTATAAATTTGTTGTTTATATGACGCTTTGAATTCTGAAATATGGCATTGTCTTGTGTTTTGTTGTTGATATAGAATGTCAGCCTAGGATGTTGTCTGCATAGTGTAGCCATAATTCTCCAGGAGCGTGGCGGAATAATAGGGGTATCTTATGCTGATGTGCATGCTGAGATAGCCGCCTTGGTTTCCATGCCGGGCCGTTTGGTTAGGGAAGTTGCATTAGAATGGCTAGGTGGTCCATATTGTTTTTTTCATGTGGGATGTTAGTCTAGGATGTTGTCTGGATAGTGTAGCCATAATTCTCCAAGGGCATGACGGAATAATAGGGGCATCTTTTGCTGATGTGCATGCCGAGATAGCTGTCTTGGTTTCCGTGTCAGGCCGTTTGGTCAGGAAAGTTGCATTAGGATGACTAGGTGGTCTATATTGTGTTGTTCATGTGGGATGTAAGCCTAGGATGTTCTATGGATAGTGCATTCATAATACTCCAAGGGCGTGACGGAATAATATGGGTATTTTGTGCTGGTGAGTATGTTGGGATAGCCGCCTTGGTTTTTGTGCCAGGCCGTTTGGTCAAGGAAGTTGCACTAGGATGACTAGATGGTCTATGTGAAATTTTGGAGTTTGGATTGTGTGGTGATTCTTGGATGTTTAGAGTGAGAATGTAATCTTCGACGTGAATGTGGTGAGACTAATTCCTGCATTGATGTGACCCTCCTAGGCTGGGAGTTGGTAACGATTGTTCCCGAGATGTTGGAGAGATGCATTGACTTGCCCCTCTTAAGTTAGAATCGCATCGTGTCGATGTGTCAGTATGGTGGCATAGCTTTTAGAGAAATTGCTCTTTTCCCGTGGTAGGGTTAAGTGCTTGGGATTCTCTTAGGCTAGGACTTACCAGGTTGTATTTGTTTATTTCATATCTTGCATTCATTCATGAAAAATGTGTTTTTGAACTCTTACTTAGATGATTCATCATCTAATATGGACTATGTCCCTGAAATATTCAAATGTTCCAGGTGAAGGCAGTGGTGAGAAAGGCAAAGGGATCGCCAAGGAGTGACAACGATTAGTTGATAGTTTACTTTATGTCATTTTCAATTATGTTATTAATTTTGATGACGTCATGTAAACATTGGTTCGATTTTATATTATGAATAAAGTGGTTTCGATTGTGTCTATTGAGGTTTCGATCTAGCTTCCGCATTTGAGATGATGTACTTGTCTTAATTTTTTGATGGTTCATTGTTGATATATTGAGAAGGTATAACGGGATTTTTAGGGAATGATTGTGTTGAATTTTCGTTGATTGGAAAAAATATATATTCCCGGAATCTTATGTTACCTAACGTCCTAGGAAGGCGGGGTGTTACAATTGTCGTTTGCGTCTGCCATCTCTTCTAGTCTTTGTTGGCTAAAGACATCGTTAATTATCGGTGATCACACATCCATTGTCGTCTCTTTTCTCTCGTAGTGACTGCATCCCTTCAGCATCTGCCATCTCCTCCAGTCTCTGTCGATTGATTGACCACCTCTTGAAGCAGTGAAGCTTCTGACTCAACCTTGACCGTTTCTCTCCTTCAAATAAATAGATAAACCCTTCCCAAAACCATAGCACAATCAATTCGAAGCCACCTTAAGTTTTGGGCCACCCCGAGCTTTCTTAGACCACTTATCATCTCCCGAAGAATTTGTACCGAACTCCGATTGAAAGGAGTTTTGATTTGGGTTTTTGATGGGACAACACATGAGCGATCGATGATTTTTAGAGGGCCGAAGGGAAAAATGGGATGATAAGGGTTTGAGTTTTGGCCAGCAATGCCCCTTCCCCCCCCCCCCGCTTTCCTTATTTTAGGGGCCTCAGGCATAGATCTAGCCTATACCTTAAGTCGGCTTTGTTAGTGAGGAATACAAGAATCTATTTTCCCATGTATATAAAAAATATAAAAATTTATAAAATAAAAGCAAGATTAAAATAAAACTATTCAAATTAGTTCAAACAAAAATTATTCAAAATTTATAACAAATAATCTAAAATACACATTCCCAATATCTTATTTCCCAATATCTTATAACAACTCGAATCAATTACATAAAATATTATAAACACCAAAAGGAGTAATTTTTGAAAAATTATTACTGTGATCAATTTTTTAAAGACAAAACTAACCAAATACAATTCTTTCAAACTTTTATACAAAAATAGAAAAATAGAAACGATGAAGAAGACAGAAGGGCAACCCAGAAAAAGGAAGGCCCACTTTTTACTTTACAACCGGCTGAACAATGTTCCCCTGAACAATAGCAGCTGAACTATTTCTTATATCCTAAGAACGTTTTAAATGGGGATTGTAGGGCTTTAACCCTGGGTTAGAGGGTGCCCTTCCAGAAATTCTCGACGGCCGGGGATGTGAACCCAGGCCGAAGAGGGGGTTTGGAAATAGTTTTCAACCAGCAATTGACGCGCCTCGGTTAGTACCTCACAAGCTGCGTCATTGCCCCAAGCGCAAAGATGATTTGTCATACCCCTCTTCCATTTTTTTATACGAAACGCTAGCCATGGAAACTCCGTCTGTGAGATCGATGTGGGATCACTTAGATGATATTAAGCTGGTCTTTCCGTGGATCTCCCGGTGTTCTGCAGCGTTTCAGCCAGGAGGGCATTGACGTTAATAATGTCTACTAAATAAAGCTCACCGGCTGCGAGCGCATTGGGTTTTATTCCTCTCAAGTCTCATCATAAAATAAATTAATGCCCAGTTTTGTATTGTGAAAAGGCTGTATAGGGCCTGTTTTAGCGTCCAGCACTTTTAAACAGTGAAAACGCTTCTATAATTTCAGTAGCCACTTAGAAGTTAGCCCAGTAACCATCACTTAACGCAACCAGGACCTATTTCCGTTTATTGCCCCACCCAATTAATCGCTTTGCTGAAAAAGAACTCCGTTTAACCTATGAACGGAAACACACATATGCTGCATGGAGGAAAAGCGAATCAGAACTAAGTAAATTAAAACTGGTATTGACGGGACCAAACCCCAAAAGGGAAAGCCCTTAAAAAATTGGCGTATGCCGCTATGTGCGGCGAGCACACGGTATTCTTTAGTAAAAGGCGAAAGAATAGTTCGCTTTGTGCTCTCCGCGCGGCTGCTTGCTTGACTGTCTCTCTTCAGAATTGTTTTATAGTAACACTGATTGCTTGTGTGTTCCACAATTACCCAATGTGGGACAAAACATATATATATATATATATATAAGATAGAGAAAAAAAATAAAAAAGATGCGCACGCATAACATGAAATAGGGACCTGAATGACGTCCCTTGAGCTAATATTTTTGTCTATATATAAAAAATTATTCTCTTAAGTTTATAAAAAAATTAATTAATTAATTAAATTAAGGCCTTAGTCAAGCTCTTGTGACGAGGAGGGGCTAGCAGCCCATAAAAAAGGAACCATTAAAAATAGTGTTTAGTCGACTAATGCCCTAGTTTGATCAACCAAAGATGTCCAGAATACTGCTCCTTGAAATGATGATTGATTTGGTTGACCACATTCAAATATTAATCGACCAAAGGTAAGTAGTAAGCTATTTTTGTTTGGAAACAATTTAAGTTTAGTCGACCAAATTCCTCCAAAATATTTTAAGCACCCTTTTAAAAACTAATCTAGTTGACCAAATATTTCAAGAATCAAAATCACTAATTTTTCTCTTTGTATTAAGTTAACAAAATAAATGGTGTTAGTCGACCAAAATGAGACAAGATACATGTCATATTTTTAGACATCTAATCTAGTTGATCAAACGCAGGCCATGGTTGACCAAATGATTCTTGTGTACCTTAGGACTCACTGACAAAGCCAGACTAGATGACCTGAAGCACTCTTTAATCGACCAAATTATCACAAAATGATTTTTTATTTTCTCAAGGAGTTTAATTAACCAAACTTGAGATTTGATCGACCAAGTGTTGTCTATCTAAATGGTCTTCTTCTAAAAACTTTAGCTATTTTTAATATGTTACTTATTAGTGTTCTCAATCACCTTACTAATCTAAGGTATTTCTACCCAATTTTTTTTAAGGTCAAACATATTTCCCCTTTTGTAACACAAAATAAAATTTGATTTTTCTCTCCATCATTAATGCTTTTCAGTAAATAATGATGAGGCAATCCTTTTTCTTTTTCCAAATTGTTGTTTATTTTTAGAATTGCTCCTTCACATTCTAATGTTTCTTTGTGGTACTATCTTTTATCATGTAGCATTATTTCTTTTATATCCTACTCTGCTA
This sequence comes from Diospyros lotus, assembly GCF_014633365.1. Classification (NCBI taxonomy): domain Eukaryota; kingdom Viridiplantae; phylum Streptophyta; class Magnoliopsida; order Ericales; family Ebenaceae; genus Diospyros; species Diospyros lotus. Next base: position 32,543,927 of record NC_068342.1, on the reverse strand, counting down.
TTATAAAGTGATGTTTATATGTTGAACAATTCATTTTTTTTTTCTTATAGATCTACTTTTTTTTATTACTAATCTTGCCTATTTAATATAGCAGGATCGTTTCTTATTTTAACTAATCCTTTTTTAGTTATGTTTCTAATAAAAAAAAAAAAAAACAGATATTCTATCGCAGTTTGATACAACCTAGGAAGTTTTTCATAATTCAATCCAATAAGCCATGTTCTCCAATGGTTAGAACTAAAAAGAAAAGACTTTAAAAGTAGCTCGCCACCAACATATGGACTCACTTATTAACCTTTTTCTGACTTTAAAGTTGAAGGTATTCATGTGTAAAAGATCTGTGACAGCAAAATGCTTCATCTTTGTTTCAAATTAAAAGGGTTATAAGTCAGTTATTTGTATTTTACTCACCTACATGTGAGGTGCTCTCACTTTAATTATGAGGGATTTAACTTGCTATAAGTGTGATCTTATTATAAGGATTATTTTATAATCAAGGTTTTAGATCTTAGACAAAAGCTAAAGTTATTTTTTTTTTCAAATTAGTATGTAGAACCTTCAAATTCTTAAACTTGAAGAGAGAGTCTCATAAAATTAAACCTCTATAAAAATATTGTATGTGTTGATTGTGCTTAATTGTTGAGATTATTGTAGCTATCTATTTATCACCAAATCAAACACTATAACTTGTTTTGCAACCTAATAACATGGTAAAAATCATTTTAAACTTAATTAAAAACCCAATTCACTGCCGATTCCCCCCTCCCATCTTGTGTTATTTTTCTAGGCAACATATGTAACTGTTTTGATGCATTTGAAGTTGTTGAATATGCAATACATGTCAAAATATTTATGCATTGCTTGATAAATGTATAACTTACCCCAAATATATTTCTCTTCTATAAAATGTATATGTATGTTGATGTGGGAGTGGATATTCCGATGACAAAAAGTGACAACTTCAGTCGACCAAAATCACGACGAGGGTTACGAACAAACACAAATGTGATAGAATTAAAATGCTATAATACACACCAAGAGGGGGTGAATTGGTATAATATATATTTTTTTTTTTGTAGAAATAGAGATGTTGTCTGTTAAGACCACATATTCATTAAATTTCAAGACCTTAAAATGACACGATGAAGTATCAACCGTGTAAAGACAATCTCGTTTTAAGAGAAATGAATAAGAAATTTTATGGATGAAAGAGCAAATTAAGTAGGGATAAAAATGCTAACAAGAACAAACAAAACAAAAAGCACAGGAGATAATGATTTATAGTGGTTCGGCTTTCCGCACCTAGTCCACTACCTTAGCTACCCACTAAGGATTTTAAAGTAAATCCACTATCAACCCCTTACTCAAAACCCGAGTAGGTTCTCTAGTCCATGACTAGAAAATGTACAAACCTCCCAATCTAATAGGCCCTCTAGCTTACGCTAGGATAAATACAATAATCGTGAGAATGAGAGTCTAAGAGTACAACTCTTAGTTATAAGCTCTCTAAAAAAAAAATAAAAAAAAATGAGGCTTACAATGAATGTAACAATATAGATACAAAGCCTCAAAAATATAAATACAAAGAGAGAAGAATTTAACGCTCGATGTAAAATGAAAGCTCGGTAGTTGAAGATATTAAATGTTTTCCAATAGCCTTCAATCGATTCTCCTAACCCATATTTATAGTTGATGGTAGATAAATACAAAAATTCGACCGTTGTGGTGGTTGAGCGAGCATTAAATGTGCCAAAAACTAGCCGTTACAAATTTATGAGAAACAAACTGTCGACAGACAAAAGAGGTTAATCGACCATATTTTCAAATAAAACTAAGGTATAGTCAACAGACAAGAAAACATAGTCGACAATTGTCCAACCAAAAGTACTGATAGTCGACAAACACTTTCACATAGTCGACACATCCAAAATATGAAGAAAATTTATAACATTATACACATACATAGTTGATAGAAGAAATTTCATAGTCGACAGAACCTGCACAATAGTCAACAGAACAAAACATAGTCGACAAAAACTTGGGCATAGTCGATAGAAGCTTAGCACATAGTCGACTATTCACAGGTATAGTCGGAAGAACATAGACACATAATTGACTATTTACAGGCATAGTCGACAGAGCATATACACATAGTTAACTATCCATTTGGAAAAACTAAACTCATAACATTTCCTAGCTTTGTTTCTTTTGAAAGTAAGTTGAGATTATCAAAAAAATATTAATTTTGAATTTAACCACTCAACCTTACTCCTATAGAATTCAAGATTGATTTTTATAACTTTGGTTCAAACTCATTCATATAGATTTAAAGATTGATTTTCATATAGTCATTATCAAAACTATTTTATCTTCCAAGAGTAAAATATCAAAATGCAGAACAAAAGAACACATAAGATACACCTAACCCCATAGGTGGTTTCGTAACCCACAAATGCCATTCCTTGAAAGGAAACATGGGGTGAACAAACCCCATAGAGACTATTAATGAGACTTCACAACATTTTAAGAGAAAACTCATAAATTTTGAAAGAGATAGAATAAAATCATTACTGCAAAAATGGTCCTCAAGACCACCACAAGGATAAAAACCATGATCATTTATACAAAAGAAACATCTCAGCTACCATTTAGAAGAAATAAATATTGGATGCTTTCTTGAAAGAAGAAGAAGAGCAGGAACTTGCCTTAGGTTGGTTGGTGCCCAAAGAGAACCAATTGCCACCTCTACTACTTGGGCTCCTAGCAAGAAGAAGAAAAAGAAGAAGTTGTCGGAAAAGAGGGCAGAGATGAAGTGAAAAAGAAGAAAAACAAGACAAGAAGAGGGAGGGGGTATGGCCTTCACGTCAGCCCCTATCTGCTCCCATCACCCCTTTTTCCCATTCCATATTTGCCCCTCATTTGCGCGCGTGCACACACACACATATAAGCCCAAGCCCATTTTGGTCTTTTACCATTTCATTTCCTTTGTTTAAATCTCCACTTATATTACACATGGACCAAGCCCAAATGTATTAGCCCAACACATTTATTAAGCCCAATGGCTAACTCTTCAACTTGGTTCCAACACATTTCATTTAACTTAATTAAAATACAACACAATTTGCACTTAGGTCTTAACCTAATTTCAGCAGTCTAATCCATTAGAGATGGGTTTATTTTAAATCTTCCAACAATCCATCCCATTTAGGCCTTTCAATCATTAGGCCAACCCATATGTTGACATAATCAACCCTATTTATACTTCATTTTAATTTTTTCCACTTACATTTCATTTTCCCATGAATTAACATTTCTATTAATTTGCGTTTTTATAAACACATAAAATATTTTGATGCATTTAATTTGAATCGTGCCCAACGTACATCACACATAATAAAATCATATTTCCCATAAAATTCTAAGCTCATTAACAAGTTGTTACAGAAGTAATAGCCAAACCTCATGTTGCTGTACTTACGGGTGAAACTTGGCAAGCTTATTAGGAAAGGATAAACTTTAACTAGTGGAATTATGAAAAAAGAAATATGTCACAATTCGGAAATTTCCTTCAAATCTTAATTGCAAATCACTAATATCCCAAATACATGGGCGGGGTTCTGCCCCAAAATAATACAACATCGGAAGAAAATAAACATAGAACAATCACTTAGGGGCATAATCATACATATCAACATCACAACTAGACAAATCAGACAAACCACAATATCTGAGCCCCTGATTGCATCTCACACTTCACGGATCTTTTAGTCGGGATTGCCTTGTACACATAGCTAACTATAACTGATATGCCCAATGGATTAACCACGGCATCAGCTTCCACACCTGGAATGATGGTAAGAACAAAATGAGCCACAAGGCTCAACAAGCATAATAAAGGAATGGAGGTAAGGCTAAGCACAAATCTCCCACATTGGAACACATCCCACTAATTAATGCAGGTAAGACTAACCAAAACCTAAAATAACCATACCCGACATGTACCTCGCTAGACAAAAATAAATCAGAAATAAACCACAATCGAAATACACCTCGCAACATAACAATGACAATGTTGGGAATACATCCCTCACCTAGAATACTCCCGCATAAAGTTTAATGCAACATATGAACATGCCATGCCATACCGTGTAACAGAGAATCCAGTACTCCGCATAAATATAACAATGTACATAACAGTCCTTGGGGCCACATAAGAAATGCACATCCTGACACCCAAGTCCCGGCATACAAACCTGCCACAACCATGAACTGGTTAGCATAAAGTCCATGAGCTCGAGGCTCCCACAACACGATCCATACGAGCCCGAGGCTCCCATTATAATCAAATGTCGGAGTTCCCAAATCATAGCTATCTGGAGCCCAACTCACAATCATAGCTATCAAGGGTCAACTCCATACCACAATCCACAACCACATACCAAATCAAACGGTAACCGTGTAATGCAACAGATAATACATGCAATGGCTCTTGTAGCATTAACGCGATGACAAAGCCCCCATAAGCCAAGCATCAAGCCATGCTACGCCCACATAGGAACCCATACAGGCAACACGCTCTAAATGCACGTGATCACCTATCATACCTACGTTGGTACTCAATAGGCCAACCGGGTTATGCCAATGTACACACTTCCCCATACATACAAAACATGACCCCCAATAAATGTAAGCCCAATCCCATGCACTATAATGTTATGCAAAATGCCACGTAATGGCAGAGCTGGTCGGCAGTGACTAAGTTCCAGTTGATAATTTGTGACTAGGAACAACCAGTCAACAGCCGCCTCTGGCTTGATGACGGTTCATCCTAGTGTCATCAAACAGCCAACACGTTACCTCATCGAAGGACAGCTCACGCCGCCTATAATTACCACCCACACCCACAAAATAAAACCATAACCATATCACGACAGGCACACACCAAGGGTGAGTGTTGGGCGGTACCAGCTTGCCTAACCTGTCTATAGTCTATCGCAACAGCTGATAACTGGCGCCCATACATCCAGTCATCAACTGTCACGACCCAAGGATCGACGGTCAGTAGCTGTATATCCCACACCCTACGACTCACATAAGCAAATCCTGGAACTTTCGGTTACAACAACTTACCCGAGAGGGTATCCACAACGGCCACTGACTCACTAAGAACCTAACCCTAACCAGGTTCGGCATGATTCCCAAGGAAGTGGGGGCGATACAATACCCCGTAAGTATTTACAGAACCTTGGAAGTCTCCTATTTAATTTAATTTAGTAAAATCCAGATAATGATTAACTATAACGTACACAATTAATTTCTATAACCAAATCGGGTTGAGGGAGGACATAGAATTCATAAATCGAATGAGAATCATGAAGGGAGTGAAGAGCTTGCTTTTAATTCGCTCATTTAGGTATTTTTTTTGGTCACACACCGCTAAATTAATACGCGCTACAAATTAGTTTAATTCAATCAAAAATTAATAAAATTGCACCCCAAATAAAATTATGACCGTACAAATTAATTAATACATGTTTCCCTACTTATCTGACTAATTAATTTGTGATTAAACTAGATTTATTCACAAAATTTTTCCCATCTTCATCACTGTGTGCCGTCTTCTTCCTCTCCTTATTTTCTTACTGTTTGCTGCTCAATTTTATGGCCGAATGCACACCGAACTCGGTAATTAAAAGGCAAAAAGGTTGGGCAACTCAATATGCGCCATGTGGCAGCTAGCTGTTGCCCGAAGTCTCCATCGCCTCTTTCTTTTCCACCATCCGTTAACTTAGGGTGTGTTTGATAACATGGAATTTCCATGAAAAATATCATATCCAAGAAATTTAATTCCATCCTTGTTGTTTGACACACAATATTTTTCATGGAATTTAATTTTATGGTACAACCATTTAAAACATATTTTAACCTAATTTATATGAAAAATTGATTTAAGGGGGTGGTGATTTTTATTTTTCATGAAAGATGAAAAATATTTTTCTTTTCTAAGTAAATACAATCAAACACATTCTTACTGCATAATAACACACATATATATATATATATATATATTGCAACTTAATATATAGCAATACAACAAATAATATAATATACATATATGCGTGTGTGTATATAACCATTGCACGTAGTAGAAATTAATCCTCCAATTTCTTCCAATTCCATCTTCTCCTTACGTGACAGCACTGGAAGCTTCCACCTGTCTCCTCCAGCCCCTCAATTTTTTGACGATATATATATATATATTAATATAATATTATCATATATTAATTACTATTTTATATGCTGAAATAATGTGCATATTACTTACTTCTTAATTTATAGGTATGTTGGAACCTAATGTAGCCCCCCAATTCTTTGATATTAATATAATATTTAATGTGTTATCATTATAATTTATCATATACACATGCACAGAGTTATGCACGACCACCCCAGTCCAAATCCCTTCCTTACTTTATTTTTTTATATTTGTCATTATTATTATTATTATTATTATTATTATTATTATTATTATTTATTATATCACATATTACACGTTAACTAATATATCAATATTTCTTTTCCAATAATTATAAATACTTAACGACAATCTAATTCCCTTTAAAAAAAATGTAATATCTTTCACTAAATTTCTCAAATTCATAAAACTTTAACAAATCACTTTGAATACAATAATTAACGATTATTAACTGTTCCCGAATTATCAAGATGCTACAAAATACGTGAGATAGGCCCCAAGGGTAGAGTCTAGCGGTCCAGGACAGGCATGAAAGATTTTTCGTCCTCACGTTCGCAGTGTGTCTGTGTTTGACTCTTGACCACTACAAACTCCCTGATTTACCTCTTCTATCATCCTTTGAGGCTGGACAATAGAAGCACTCGCAAGGTGGAGTCATCCCAAGAAATATGTGAGATGGATGGTACACAACTAGCATAAAAGTCGCTGATCTCTGAGCTGCAGCTGATCTGTTGAGAGCACCGGAAAACCATGACTTAACATAAGTCTCCGACATCCTTCCTTTGTCCTGCAAAATTACCGAAATCTCAGATGTCATGCTTCGATACAGTGAGATGTATTGCCTTAGATGTCCAACTAACAAGGACCCATAATTTGCTTTCACACCTTGTACTTTGAAACAAAAGGGAAAGACAATTAGAAATTGATTACATGTTTTGCTTTTTTATGTAGGTGCATTTTTTATGCATTTCAATAATAAAACAAGAGATTGAAACTTTCTCATGGTTTGACAAGAGAAATGACTTAATTGCACTCAGGAGCCATTGGATCTTGAAAATAAGTCCAATGAACTCCACCACAGGAGTCATTTGCATATTGCAAAGGCAGTGTATTCCAATTGAGAGTTAACATTTGGTCTTTGTAGTCTATTAAGATACTGCCTGACAATTTAATTTTACTTATAGGTACTGAGATCCAAGGTAATAACAAATAAAAAAATAAACCAATCAAGGAAATAGAAAAGAGGGTAATAGCTGATTTTTTTTTAATTTTGAACCAAACTGGGAATGCACTGCTATATCGTCAATCTTTGAAAAGGAAGTGAAGCTATTGGGATTTGAACCCACGCTTGGTGTGGTAAAGGCATTGGCACTGCTGCTCATTTCTTACATATTTTCATTGCTATAAAATGAATTACTCTGTTGAATGAATAAATTATATTTATTTCATAATGGCATTTAATTGATGAACCTCGAATTGGTACCTTCTCTACACCTGATAACTATATATGATGTTGAAAAATACTGTGGACAGGTGACAGGAGCAAATTACCAAACAGCCATCAGGAAATTCTTTTGAATTGTAATAGCAAGAAAAGTTTGTAGCATTACCTGAACAGGTTCAAGGTACCCTTCATAGTTGGCAAAACAATTTGCTAAAGGCGGCAAAAGTTGAAGAACACTGGCATTAGATAACGCATTCCAAGCTGCAAGTCGGGCAGTAGATAAATTGCAACTTGTCTGCCATGAACCAAATCGCCATAAGACAGCTAAACTCTCGTATATCTCTGATCGAAACCTCAGGAAATCAATGCTGTATTTTTCTCCAGTTTCTGCTGAGAATTTCTCATTGCCATCTAAAATGAGTTCTTTGCTTTTACTTAACCATAATTCATCAAGAAGCTTCCCATAAACCTCCTTGCAAAGTCTCATACATATCCCTACTCTTCTCCTCTTCAAGCACATCCATACCAACAAGTAAGTTTACAGATTAAAAATGCAATTTCCAAGTTAATCTGTTGTACACTCCAAGTAGGGATTGGATCCAAGTCAAAACAGATGAAGTCGTTACTTCAATACCTAATAGATCGAAAAGCCTATCTTTAACAACCATAAGAAGATCTGTGATGTCAAGACCCATGATTTATTATGTCAGAAGCACTTAAAATTAGCATGTTTGCATGCATTGATGGTTGAGATTGGAGTGAGAAAGCAATGCATGGGAAAGGGCAGTCTCTGCTGGCGTGCCCATTCTACTGCCAAATAAGTGCACTAATCCGTGACAGCGAAAACCAGAAACCATTGATGTTTCATGTTCGCCTTGCTCTCTCAAATCATACAGATACTCAAACAAAAGATCCAGCTTGTGTAGGCTCATTTCCATGTTCTGTAGCATTTTCCCTTTAAGAAGCTTAAAAATCCATTCATAACAATTTCAAGGCCAATCTTAGGGACAAACTTTGGCAGCCAAGGCACATGCCCACCTCTCCCGTGGCAGAATAATGGGCAAAGTTTATTTTGACAAGTTTCCAAAAAAATATAACTGTACTGGAATGTATCTGTCTTCATGTTTGCCTGAAACTTCAAATGATTTCCACTAGATTGAATAAAAAATGAAATCCCCATGCGACAAAATTTTTATCAACAAAGCTGCTACTTCAGCTACAACGTATCATGTACTGCATGTCTAACAAACAAATGTCAAGTAGAATACGATTACCAAATGCACAGATTTGTATGCACCACATCTACAAACTGTAGAAAGACTAGCTCAATTAAAAAGGTAGTAATGTAGTAAACATCATCAAGTTCAAGTTGATCACAGTTCTCAAAAGACTAGCTCTTCTTGTCGGGGAAGTACTAGCTTTCACCTTGATCCTTTTCCTTCTTACCTTTACCCCATTGTACACGTTGACCATATAAAAAAATCCCAAAGAACCCTGACATCTAACATTCTAATGTAGATAATCTGGAAGTTAGGGCACAATACAGTTTCATATATGAGTTTGACATTATCCCTCTTCGGAGGACTATTTCCCCCCTAAAGGATAGAGTCATATACGAGTTTGACTCTTGCAAGTGGTAGCTAAAGAAGTAACTGTAGTTCTCAATGGCTAACAGATTCCAGTCACTGCAGTGACATGGTAGTCCTAATCAGATCAGCTTAGGGAGAAGTCATAGGCGCCATCTTCAGGTGACTCAAAGTAAATGAAAAATAGATAGTTAAAAAAAATCTGATTGACTCCCCCAGACTTCTAAATTATTAAGAAAGATGTTATAAAAGTTAGCTATTACTTGAGAAAGTTTGAAATGCATAAGCATGCAATAAGACGTGTTTGGTATGCCAATGCTCATTCAAGATTTCAGTCCAGACGTGTTTGGTAAGCCTTAAGTGTTCCTAGGGGTAAGGCCTATGTTTACTAAATGCTTATCTCAGTTCTCACTAATAAATATCAACTTGTCTCCAAAATTCAAGCATCTGGAAGACTACATTTTTTCACAATGTACGTAAACACCCAAAATTAATAAAATTGATTATTTAAAAAAAGAAAGGGAAAAAGAGAAACTAAGAACAGAAAGTAGTTGGTTTGTTGTTTTCAACCCAAAGTTGAAAATAGTATAGTTTGAGCTTTTAGGGCTCTATTTAATCCTTATTTTTAACAAATAGTTGGTTTGTTATCACTTGCAACAGGGTCTCACCACCTACTGAAATCAAACCTTATTCAATTTTGAGAATAGTGTCCCACGCAACAGATACTGCTACATTCATAAAGACAAATTATCGAAGAGAACCCTCGAAAACACAGCAACTCATTTTGAAATCGAACTTCCTCTGACACGAAAGCACGAAATACTATAGTAATTTCCCTTCACCACAAAAGAAGAAGATTATAGACAAGGAGAGAGTTAGTTGAGTTCGTCCCACATCGGTATAGTAGGGAGCTTGGGTGGGATGGAACATGTATATAAACCAAGGAAGCCCCAATGAACAACATACTTACCTGGACGGGGTCGATTGGCGATCAAGAAGGCCCATGGCCTAGGTTGACGACCTCCATTGCACTGAGGAGGGGCGTCCGCCTAAGGTCGGCCCAAGTGGTCGAGCCTACGTCATAATTTGTGGTAGTGGGGGCCTGCGTTCGCGCGGCCCCCGGCTAATTCTCAGTCGTAACAATTTCGCTGAGGATCACAGGATTAGGGATTACCTCGGATTCATTGAAGTTCGCAGAAATTTGATTCCTTGTTTCTCACCAAATCGCGGAAGGATTAAATTTTTGTGCTGCTAAATGGCGCGTTTGTGGAGTCGAGGAGAGGATTCTGCCACCATTCGGGAGATTTTAATGGGTTGAGGTTTCAGATATTATGAAAATGGGCGAATGTAGGGTGCATACATAGTGGCGTTTCAGCAATCTTGATCTTTCTGTGACCATTAATTTGATCTGCAACTGCGATTTGTCCTGCCTACCCCCTTAAAAAAAAAAAAAAAACTGACTCTGAAGGTGTGAGATTCATTTGGTAAATCCCCACTGCAAATTTCAGTTAAATTGTGTATGGATCGACATATTTTACGTCAATGTCATTTTAAATTATGGTATTTGAAATAATGTCTTATTTCAATTTTTTTAGTCCAAATTTAAGATGAAATTGAAATTAAATTTTAAAGTTTCAAATAATTATAATTAAGTAATACTTTTAAATTTCATAGTTTTCTTTTTATGATCCAATGAGAGATTATGTAAGGAGAAATGATTCTATTGTTCTTAAGGGCCCACCAATTATCATGTGCCATGTGTATTTTTAGAAGCCAGACATAACTTATTGTTTGTACTAGATATTAGATTTTCAAAACCTATCTTTGGAGAGACTACTGATCCTATTTGACTTGGATCTATTGCTGACCTGGAGGATCTAGGTTGACTTAGTTTGTTCCCGTGGACCCAATCAATCAATAATCTCTCTAATATTTTAGAAATCTCACCAACAACTTGAGGATATCAGCCCAGTGATCAAACTACACTTCAAATGTCACTCTACACAATCTATAAGAATAAACTCTTAATGGTATGAGCACATTAACAAAAGCTTGCTTTATATTAGCCTATCTTTTCCTTATTGATTTAAGTGTCTGTTATGCCTAAATAAATGAGCCTGAGTATGACAAAGCGGGCTCGTAACACATTGGGTCAACCCATCTCAAGATTAATTGGAAATAGGTTAAGGCTAAGAAGGGTTGCGAAAGGTTAAGGACATGTGTCTGAGAGAACTCACGAGGACAATAGTTGTTTGAGAGAAGACTTTGTAGTTGTCTTGGAAAAGATAGTTCAAGAGAGTCTTTGTTGTTCAGGATACTTGATGTGTTCTCGAGAGAAGTTTCTGCTAGACAAAAGGCATTCAAAAGGCATGTGGGGATTTGTCCCACACATGCCATTTGATGGTTAAGTTAGAAGAGGTCATGATGTGGTGAGGATGCTAGGAAATACATGCGTGAAAATCCTGTTGAGTTTTCTGAGAGAAAGGTAGTTCTCCAAGAAAACTAGAGTTATGAGGATGCTAGAATGCGAAAGTTCAGAAAAAAGGTCTTAGAATATGAAGGGTCGAGGGGTATTTATACCCTTTGATCCATGACAAGGTCATGTGGCACATGTAACATCTCGTTCCACCCGAGCGTGACGTTAACCCAAAATTTCAGGAATATTTTGATTTTTCCCATACAGTTAATCAATTCTCAACAATCCCATTTTACCTTCTTAGCATATCAAACTTAAAAAGGAATAAGATAAGATAAGTAATATCATCATAAATGTAGAAGCAAGATTGAAACCTCAAATAGTACATAACCACAAACGCTTCATTCATAACATAGAAACTGTATCATTGTTTAACATCACATCTTCAAAACAAAATACATAGACTCATCTCTCAATAGTAACAACTAAATACCTCAAACATTGTTAAAAGATATGCTAAAGATCACTTATGTAAACAATGACTACATCTCAATATTCTTTTTTCCTTTGGCGCTACTACTTTCACCTGAAACATTTGAATATTCACATAGTTCAAATTAGATGCTTAATAATCTAAGTGAAGGTTCAAAAATATTTTCATGAATATATGCAAGACCGTGAATAAACTAACATATCCTATTCCAAGAGAATCCCATACAACGCTTAACTCATATCATGAGAAAAGAGCAATATCTCTAAAGGTAATGTAACCACATTAACACATTAGCATAGCACATCACAACCTAACCCTCCACAAGAAGATCACATCGGCACTAACCCTAAGAATGCAACATTTTCCTCGAAAACAATGCTATTGCTTAAAGGAATCCGGGGTGCTGTCCACTCTCAGCCCTGCCACTTGAGCCAGATCCGGAGTGGTGTCCACTTTTAGCCCAGCCACAAGTGGGCATTAATCCTTGGAACACATCCTGAATTCTATCTCAAGGACCACACCCTAGGTTGACATCCCACATGGAACTTACATAAACATGCCAATGCCACTAACACATACCATGATTAGATGCATCATATAAATCAACATTTCAATGCACATAATTTAATGCACAAAATTCAATGCATATGAATTAATAAAATAGTTTTGGGATGAACCACCCCTATGAAACTAACCGTTCACAAGTTAAACCATTCATATGAAGCTAAATCAAGTTTTCAAGATAACTGCTCACCTTAAAAGTAATTCAGAATACTTTGATTCTTGTGCCCATCCTCAATTCTTGTGCTAGGTCTCAAATAATTGTACTATTACTCAATTTTGAGCTTCAATGTTCTCTGGCCATCATATTTATTCAAAGAAGTATCAATATCTATTTTTTCATAATTTTATCATAATTTTCTCTTATTTTTTCGTATTTTACCATTAATAATTCCAAAATAAATATTTCTCAAGCATTTTTTCAAATTTTTCTCCACCATAATTCATAAAATATTTTTCTTAAAATAATAAAATTAATTTCAAAAAATATCTAAGTCTCACGCGCTCGCACGTGTAGTGCGTGTGAAGATTGTTGCGTGCACTTCACGTGTCGGTCGTCTTTTCCGACTCCGACCACCGGCAATTGCTCCAATGCCCGATTTTCTTTCACCACCTTAGCCTATGGACTATTCCGATCACGATGGTAACCTCCTTGTCTTGAAAACATCACCGGAAGGCTTCTAATTAGCCGGCTAAAGCTTCGATTTCTGGTGAACTCAACTTTTCGGCCAAGCCTCGAAACACCCTTAAACTTGCATCAAAACCTTCCAAATTCTCCAAAAATGATGCCCAGCACTCCAAGAACAAAAGCCCTTTATTGTTTTTCCTCGAATCACTCTCAAATGTGAGCAATTTGCCTGTTAACCTTTGGCCAAAACCCTCGTTATTTATAGGCAAAAAACGACCATCCCTCGGCCAATTAGCAGCCAAGACTTGGTTGCCAAGCATCCTAGGTCCGGTTATGATGGACCTACCTCTAGCAAGATTTCGTCCATCCTATCGTTGGATTTTTCTCCACGTGCGGTAGCCACTTGCTACTATGCTCACACTATAGTTTTGGAAATTACACCTCTACCCCTAAGCTTCTTTCAAATGACATTTTGTCCCTCATTTCAAGTCCTTAAGCTTTGATATTCCACCATTTGAACCCCTAAGTTCCATGCTTCTCAATTGGCCCAACAATTTGGAGAAATATCATTTTCACCCTTTTTTTTTAACTAGAATTGAAAATTACACTTAGGCCCAAAATTCATGAAATATCCGAAAACATTTTCGAATGAATTTCCAATTTTTTGGGGTGTTACAGCACTCGTGCACGAGGGATGTTGGCCACAGGGTGCGATGTTGTCCTGGGGTTAAGCTCAGAAAGGGTCTTCGTGGGAAATACTTCTGGAGGAATGATCCCTCGGACGAAGGAAAGTCTATTTCGAGCGAACTACGTTTTCTAGGAAAAGGTTCTCTCGTGTTCTTCCCCTAGAGAATTGCTTGATCAAGTGGATTGTGTCATGCAGTATGACTTTCCAAGAAAACTCTGTGTTGTTCTAGGAGGACTTTTGTATTAACTTCTCCGAGAGAACTTTTTTTCATAGGGGATGTTCTTTCTCTGGGAGAACTTATTCTCCTAGATAAATGTCTTTTTTGAGAGAACTCTTTTCGAAGGATAGGCTACAACAAGAGCTCATCGCTCTTATCTTTGACTAAAAGTCAAAGGGAAAAATACCCTTAAAGTAGTAGAGTAGTCTTGAAGAAGTCAAAACTTACTCTGGTTGTGTGTATTAGTTGTTTAGGAGAAGAGCCTGAGATAGTCATTTGAGAGAAGTGCGAGCTATCAGTTTGGGAGAGACTTGCATTGGGTTGTTTGAGAGAGACGCATATGTAATGATTACACACTAGTTGGTTTCCTGCTGAAGTGTTTATAAATAGAGTATTGAGCCAACTTACTCCATTTAATCTCTAATTAAGTTTTGATGATTAACAAAAAATGATATTATAAATAATATTTAAATTGTAGCTCCTAATTATTTTTAATTAATTTATAAAATATTTTTTCATAATATATGTGTTATTAAAAGTGACATTTTCCATTAAAATTATTTGTCAAGTAAATATAAAATTCATAAAAATGATTTTCTAAAATATGTATCAAAAGTTGACTCCTGATTGGAGAAGTTAGCTAGAGTTGACTTGGCCGAGAACATATTATGTAGAGTCGAATTGACCAAGAGCTAATTCTTGGAAAGTTGACTCCCATTCAAACGGAAGTCGACTCCTTTAGGAAAGTCAACTTTCCGAGCCCAACAGTCATTTTTTATACTATTATGTAGGTCGTCCATAAGTGTCTATAAGTACTTAGGGCTTGAATTGAAAAATTTTTGCTATCCTGAATATCTAAAGCACCCACAAGTTCTCTAAAAGCTCTAAACTATTCACCAAGCAATCCAAAAAGGCTGTTAAGCTCCATTGCACATCCATCAAAGAGCCACAAGGTAAGTGGAGAAAAAAAGATCACAAAACCTAATTCAATCCTCTCCATTCAATTGAGGTTTATTACTTATATTGTTTCATTGCCTTGTATATTTGTTCTTATTTGTTGATTCATTTGTGTCCAAGTGTGGACAAATATTTGATTCGTTTAAACTTGTGGATTGTGTTGGTTACCTAGGACCCTTGAAATCTAGGTATGCGTTTAGTTTCTAAGGTGAGCTAAGGTGAAAATGTTAATGTGTGATTGGATTTAATGGAACCCCAAGGGTGGCTAGACCTTAGGAGAGTGGAGTAGGTATTTGTGGAAACATCGAACCACTATATATTGTCTTTTGCCTCGTTTTATTTATTCTTGCTATATCTTGTGGCTTGCATCTATTTCCAATCTCAAACACCATCTATACCTATTTACCAAATATACTTTCTATAAAATCATTAATCAAGAATCTTCATTAAAATTGCTAAAAATTTTAATTACTCAATTCACCCCCTGTTGACTGGCCATTCCCAAAGGGACCAACAAATGGTATCAAAGAAGAATGGACCAAAGAAGAATTGTTTTCAATAGATTATCAATTGTGGAAAATAGTTAGAGATGATTATACCATATCTTCAACCAAAGAAGAAGAATGGATCGAAAAAGATATTAAAAACATCAAATGGATCGATAATGCTTGGGTTTACCAACCCATACCCCGCCTCTTTACCACTGATCCTAACGACGAGGCTGTCGAGGACGACCCTTCTCGTACTCCCGTCGACCATCCCTAGCTTTCAGACATGGTTGGATCTTCCTCTACCCCACCTCATCCGCCTTCATACACTTTACAGGTAATCGGCGCTCGCTTGGACCAAGTTTCTACTAATATAGCTGAGCTGCGGACTGAGATGCAGGATCTTCGTGGCATGTTGCTTGACATTTTTTGCGTCATAGATGACCGTCTTCCATGACATCCAGATCAACCCGACGATACACCTGCATGGGCTTTATCATTATCACCTAGGGATGCTTAGGTTACCTTTTGTATCTTGTATTGTTTTGATACTCTATTTTGTATATTCTGATGTGCAATTTATGATATAACTCATGATGCTTCTATGTACTGCTTTATGCTTCATGATGATGTTGTATATTAAGGACTTTATTTTGTTTATTATTCATTATGATCTTGTTTATTTTGTTATTATGCTTGGTTAATCTCTCATGGTTGATTTCATTTCCCATGTTTATTCTCTCCAGTAACCATATCTCTTTTGATTATGACAAAAAGGGGAGAAGTACAAGATATTTTATGTATGAGAATTAGGCAATCAGGTTTTTGGTCCTTCAAATTTTTATCAAAAATATTTTTACACATTATTTATTATGCTATTAGTATTTTTGAAAGAAGGAGCTTATAGTATATAATTAAGGTGGAGCTCAAAATATTAAAAAAAATTAATCATTTCAAAATTCATGTTTTTGTCATCATAAAAAATAGGGAGAATGTTGAGTCAACTTACTCCATTTAACCTCTAATTAAGTTTTGATGATTAACAAAAAATGATATTTTAAATAATATATAAATTGTAGCTCCTAATTATTTTTAATTAATTTATAAAATATTTTTTTCCATAGTACATGTGTTATCAAAAGTGGTAGTTTCTATTAAAATTATTTTTCAAGTAAATATAAAATTCATAAAAATGATTTTTTCAAAATTTGGACCAAAAGTTGACTCTTGTTTAGAGAAGTTGACTCCTGACATGCCAAAGTCAACTTTAGCAAAACTAGAGTTGACCTAGCCAAGAGCATGTTATGTAGAGTTGATCTAGTTGAGAGCTAATTCTTGGAAAGTCGACTCTTGCTTGAAGGAAGTTGACTCCCAGATCTAGAAGTCGACTCCCATTCAAATGAAAGTTGACTCCTCCTTTAGGAAAGTTGACTTCCTAAGTCCAACGGTCAATTTTTAAACAGTTATGCAGGTTGTCCATAAATGTTTATAAATAGTTGGGGCTCAAATTGAAGATGAAGTTATGCTATATATCCTGAATATCTAAAGCACCCACAAGCTCTCTAAAAGCTCTCAACCATTCATCAAGCAATGAAAAGAGGCTCCCAAGCTCTATTGCACATCCATCAAAGAGACACAAGGCAAGTGGAGAAAAAGAGATTGCAAAGCCAAATCCGATCCTTTCCATTCAACTGAGGTTTATTACTGTAAGGGCCATTCCCGAATAGTCTCGTTAGCATAGGATATTCGAAAGGAGGTCATCATAGTGATGATATAGAACAAGACCATATTAAAACAAACCACTCACTTTATTACTAGCAGCGGAATGTAATTAGAGTTCCAATACATTTCCAATACTTCATAAGTTTAGGCGTGAAGGCCATACATATAATTAAAAGCCTCTAGAGAGTTAACAAAATAATAAAAAAAAAAAATTATCTCATTACAAGCCTCAACGAAATACCACTAAGGATTTTCAAGTTAGGACGCGTCTCCGTACACCACTATCCCTAAACCTTAGTCCCACTGGATTCGCCCCCAATAACAAGCTTTCCTTCACCTGGAAGGGATCAGCCGGCCAGCAGTATATGTTTTACTTTGGAGTGGAGACTAGAGAGGCCCTTGAATTAGATTCTTTCTTGTCCACACACATACACCTAGAGAGAGAGAGAGAGAGAATATAAAGACACCTAGAATCAAGGGGATGCATGATGTTTGGTGTAAAACTTTTAATATTAAGATAATTAATAATATTTTATATAAAATCTTAAGATCATTTAATATTTAAATTAAATAGCAATGATATAAAATAATGATGAAATTAGATAATGTTGGTCTATACTTGGTAAAAAAAGTATAATTTAAAGTTATATCAATCTTTTATTTGATATGTCAAATTGTAAAAGAATATGTCAATCCTTTGAGTTAATTGTTAAAAGACCAATTTGTCCGTTTATCTAAATAGATTATAATTATAATTTTCAAAAATAAAAATATTTTTAAATTACATAAAATATATTTTAATTGCAAAAATATATATATCAAAATTTTAAAAATAAAAAAATAAATTTGAGAAGAAAGAAAATAGTTAGATTTGTTTATATAATTAGGGACAAAAAAATGTTCATATAATTGAAATGTTTAATTTCACTAATTAATGTGTTTAATTAAAATCAATACTCCCTAACCTTCTATATAATAAAGCAGAAAAGTTTTTGAAAATATGTAAAATATATGAGAGAGACATTTTAATGGTTGAGATTGGTTGAGATGAATGATATTCCCGCCCACTCACTGCCTCTCTCTCTCTCCCTATGTCTTTCTCTCTCTCACAGATCCACCCACCCACCCCTCATTCATTGCCTCTCCCTCTACCTCTCTCTTTCTCTCTCTCACAGACCCACCCACCCACGCCATCAGCGGGTACAATGGCAGTGGGGGGAAATGAGGGTCGACAGTGGGTGGGGGGGTTGGTGGGTGCAATGACAATGAGAGGAAGTGAGAGGGACGATGGCGGGTGTGGGGGCCAGCAAGTGCAACGGCTACTCACTCTCTCACTCACTACCCCTCTTTCTCTCATTCTGTTGCACCCTCTCTCCTACTTCCTCACTTACTGTTTCTCTCTATTTCTCTCTCTCACAGACCCACCCACCCACGCCATTGGCGGGTGCGACAACGGTATGAGGGGAAGGAAAGGATGACGGTGGGTGGGGGGGGGGGGGTTGGCGGGTGAAGTTAGTGTTTCTGAATGGATTTATTGAAAAAGAGGTGTACGTACAACAACTTGAAGGTTTTGTTGTTTCAAGGCAAGAGGACTGATAAGCTCATAATTTTATAATTTTATTCTCCTAATATTTAGTTTATGTAGCATGTTTTAGGTCTTATAGTGCTTGTTTATAATAATATTTTATATATAAGACATTAGTGGCAAAGTTTAATAAATTATGTTTAAAAAAAATAAAAAATAAAAAAATAGAAAAATAAAAATAAAAATAAAAATAAATCTCACACATTTATTATTATTTTCTTACATGTGTTTATATGAGTTTTATTTATTAATTTTGTAGGAAAAATAATAAAGAATCGGAACAAAAGTGAAGCAGTGAGCCATGCATGGAATTAGAGTTGGAATTGGAGACTAAATATTATACTTTAATCAAGGGCCACATGTGCAATTGAAGTTAAAATTGAAGCCCATGAAGCTGTGACGTTGAAGCTGCAATTGAAAGCAAGAATATTATAATAAATTGAGAGTCCAAGTCCAATTGAATTGAAAGCCTAGTAAATCACGTGCAATTGGAAGGAAGAAATTGAAGTGGGCCATGAAAATTGAGGGCTTGGTACGTTGCACTTGATATATATATATATATATAATATATTACGGAGGCAGTAAGGACGAAATTGAGGGGAAGATGCACAGTGCCGAATTGGAGAAGATAGTCGCGCGCAGAGAAGATTAAACAGAACAGGGGCGCTCGTTCTCTTGTCCCTCGTATGTCTTTCCTTTTTAGGTGTTTTCTTTTACTTTTGATGGGTTGTTAAACTCTTATTCTAGTACAAGAATAATCGAAGTTTTGATTCTGTGAGAATTATGAGATCGAATTAATTTTCATTATTATCTTATTCTTTCTCTATTTATATATCTTCTATGTTTGTTAAAATTATTGTTTTGATTAATTATTACAAAAGGCCCGTTGTATAATTGTCAGAACAATATATTGCCAATTAGAAATCTGAATCCATAATTATTTAGATGTACTAATATTGGTGGCAATTAACATAATTGATTACAGATAGGTTTTCAATTTATGTTAAGGAGATATATAATCTAGCTTAAATGAATCGAGCTTGTGTATTCATTGGTTAGAATTGGTCGTCTTTCTAGTAATTAAAGCTGTTGATAAATTAAACCTTAAGAGCTTGTTTAGAGTTGTTTATTAACAAGAGAAATAATCAATGAGTTTGTCTTGATTATCATCAAAGTAAGGAGGGATAGGTTATTAGAGCTTGTTAATAGCCATAACCAATTTAGTGAAAGAATGGAGGATTTTATTTTTGCATCAATGATCAATTCCTCGAATCAATTCTAAGATTATACCTTAAACCGGATACTTGCTTAACTGATTTTTCGTTAATTCATATCCCTGCATTTGTTTTATTTTAAATTGTTTAAATTCCAAAATTCAAACCCCCGAATCGTTCCTTCTATTTATTTTAATTTTTCAAAGGAATAGATCTAACCAATCTCTGTGGATACGACCTTGTTCATCACTATCACAATTTACATTTTTAAGAGCAAGAATTTATTATTTGTTGGATTTGACACCCACCAAGGACAAAGTCTATCTTTTGAAGAGAGCATTGTACAGGTTAAAACAGGCGCCAAGAGCATGGAATGCAAGGTTGGATAGTTATCTTCTGTCTAATGGTTTTGAAAAGTGCCCATATGAGCATTTTGTGCATATCAAGGAAGAAGGTGACAATGAGTTTGTGATCTTATGTGTGTATGTTGATGACCTACTATTTACAGAGAATAGTGAAAGGCTATTTACACAATTTAAACAAGATATGTTCTAGGAGTTTGACATGACAGACAATGGTCTAATGACCTATTTTTTGGGCATTCAAGTGCAACAGAATTAAAATGGAATATCTTTATCACAAGAAAAGTATAGCGGCAGCTTTTTTGAAAAGTTTGGGATGAGAAATTGTGGTGTGGTTAATACTCCAATGGTGCCTAATCATCAGTTATTAATAGAAGAAGATAGAGCAGAAGTTGATGCAACACAATACAAAAGGCTGATTGGAAGTTTGAGATATCTCACAATGACGAGGCTAGACATTGAATATGGAATTAGTCTCTTGAGTCGATATATGGAGGCACCAAAGGAGTCTCATTGGCAAGCAGCCAAAAGAATTCTAAGGTATGTGAAAGGAACTCTGACCATGGGATTACACTATGTCTATGGTTAGAAATTTGAATTAAATGGATACTCAGATAATGACTGGGGTAGAGATCCATTAGAGAGGAAGAGTACTACCAGATATGTATTTTTTAGTGGATCAACAGCCTTCTCTTGGACTTCAAAGAAACAAAGTATTATAGCCTTATCCTCATATGAGGCAGAATACGTGGCTTTACCATCTATAGCTTGTGAAGCCATTTGGCTGAAAAACTTGCTCATTGCCCTCAAACATCCACAGGAATCAACAGTTATCCATGTGGATAGTATGTCTGCAATAAAATTGGCTAAGAACCTAGTTCAACATGGGAAAAACAAGCATATTGATACTAGATTTCACTTCATTAGAGAGCATGTTAAGCAAGGAACAGTTACATTGGAGCATTGTCATACACTTGAGCAAGTAGCTGATATATTCACCAAGCCTTTGTCCTTCAAGAGTTTTTCTAAGCTACGGGGTATGCTGGGGGTACGAAATGTTCATAAGCTAAGTGGAGAAAGCAGAACTAGATTGAAGGAGGGTGTTGGAGAAAACAAACTAGTTGCTGAGTCAGATGGTGTTTGAAGGAGTCCATGGCCTGTACTAGAAATGAGCTAGTCACTTGCGATTTTCTAGGAGATTAGTTAAGTAACTAAATGTGTTTGTTGATTTCCCTATTAATAAGCATATAATCCCTTATATAAAGTAGTGCGTTAAGTCAAGTTGAATAAGAGAAAAGGTCATCACTTGCAGTGTGAATGATCTGTTTAGTACCTCTTTGAGTCTTTGTTATTCTCCTTCTTCTATAGTCAACTTGAATCCAACATGCCCTCTTCCTCTATTTTTCTGTATAAAATATATAATATATATTTATATAATTGTGTGTGCATATATATATATATATCTGTGTTTGTGTGTACATATGTATTTGGGTGAGTCTGTGAGAGAGAGAAAGAGAGAAAGGCAGTTATTGTTGGGCGAGAAGAAGAACAGAGAGAAAGTGGGGAAATAAGAACAGAGAGGATGTGGGTGAGTCTGAGAGAGAGAGAGAGAGGCGGTGAGTGTTGGGCGAGAACTTAAATGTATCTCAGCTATTCATAGATGTTCAAAATTAATCTCAACCATTGATATAAAATATGTCTCTAATACATTTGATATATTTTCAAAAATCATTTTGCCTTATTTTATAGATTTTTGAGTCAATTTAATTTTTATAGTTAGATATGTAAAAAAAAAAACGTAAGATGATCAATTTAATTCTTTTTTAAATATCCAAATTCATAATTTACATTGTTTTGCCCATTAAATTAATAGAAATGTCATTTGAACATTTTATTTTGATATTTATGATAACATCTTATATTAATGTTTTATATTTTATGTTATATCAATATAAATACAAAATATCTCGATGTTAAATGTCACCACATAGTTTTAAAGATTTTAAGTGATTTCAACTATAACAATTAGTAATAATTAATAAGAAGAACATGAAATCTATTAATGATTAGGGATAAGCATTCAATCAGTTTTGTTGTTAAACTGATCAAATTTCTCAAATCGAATATATTGAATTTTTTCCAAAAATGAAATCAAATCGATTGAATAGTTGTTCAAATAGAAAAATTGAAAAAATTAAAAAAATAAAATAAAAATAAAAAATAACAAAGTGCAAGCAAATATAATTAATTTGAAAAATAAGTATTACTTAAATAAGAATAAGTGTTACTTGAATAAAAAGAATATTATTTAATTAAGTATAATTTTTATTCTATTAACCTCAATTAAGTACAAATTTTATTTTATTAACTCTTGTGAGTAGATTTTAGTTTGTTTAATTATTTTAGTTATTTTTGATAAGTAAATTGAAACGAATTGAAATAACTAAAAAGTTTAAATTTAAAAATTAAAATCGAAGTGAATCGAGGTTTCTGTTTCAATTATTTCAATTCGATTATTTTAATTTAACTGAAATTTTATAATAACAATATTATTTATTTTCGATTTGAGAGTGATTTTTCTTATTTAAAAAAATTTATCTCAAGCCATTCAGTCAAAAATTATGAATTTATTATTTTAATTATCTTTTAAAGGCTTGATTTTTTCTTCAAGCCGCTCGCTAGCTCACACGATGATTGGATAAGAGCCAATTTGTTAAAGTTAATCTTAGCTGTGATTTATTTTTGGGTTTTCTGAAGCTATCTAATGGTTGATGATGCTTATCTAGTCAACGTTGTATTAGCTCAACGAAGTAAACTTTCTGGCGCTGACTGTAATTAGTGTAGGTTTATCCTTTTTTCTTTTGTGATTGATCCTAATGGAGTCCTGATTTCATGCAAGGGCCGAATGGGAAACATCAAACGAACTATATTTTATCCAACAACTTGCCTCTCGATTTATAAACCCCTCGCCGTCTCTCTCTTCTGTACAGTCTGCGATTCGTTGAAGAAGAAGAAAACAGAGAGAGAGAGAGAGAGAGAGAGAGAGAGAGAGAGAAGCAAGTTTTTGCAGCAATGGCGGGCGGGGGATTCTCGGTGGATTAATCGGACAGAAAGAACAAAGGAAGGAAGGAGACGGAACAGTGAGGCGCTGGAAAATCAGGAACACGCAGAGTTACAGAGACGAGAGAGAGAGAACCCCCTTTTGATCCAACACAACAAGATGATGACAGATCCATTGTCGTCGTCTTCTTCTTGTTCTTCTTCACTGCTATCTCTTGGTGTTGTATTCAAACCAACGGAGAGAGAAATTTTGCAGGAATTCTTGACAAGAAAGCTTCACAATCTTCCACTACCCAACAATGCCATCGTGAAGATGGATATCTACGATCACCAACCCTGATTGTGTGCAAGTATGTCTCCAATCCTTTGCTTTCTTTCTTGATTATCTGTGTATATATATTGTGAACATATATCATATTTATGGCTGCTCTTTCGTACAATAGGTGGTCATAATTATGGAATGGATCAGTATGAGACGTACTATTTTGTGAGACGGGAGAAAAAGTCTAAATCTAAATCTGAAACCGCGAAGAACCCCAAACGGCACCTTAAAAGCGAAGGAAATTCCAGCCGTGGGGGATGGTGGAATGCCATCACTGGTGATAAGCCAATCCGTAATAAGAGAGGTCGTATAATTGGCTTTAAGAAGACTCTAAAGTTTTGTACCTACAAGGACCAAAAGTATGACCGTAGGGAGTGCGTCAAAACGGATTGGATAATGCATGAATACAAGTTGCCGCATCCAACAGTAAGTCTCGCACTTGAACAATTAAGTTATCTGTATTTGAAACTTAGATTAGAAACATTTTATATAAGAGGCCTGGTCTATTCATGGAAAGGAAAACAGGGATCGTTATGCCCTCAGATGTCATTATTTTTATGCTTTAGAAGCAGTCTGCCCTTAATTTTTAGCATTTATTATCTGTTCATTTTAGTTATGAGCACGTATTTTATGTATATGACTTTACTTCTTGACTGACAGTTTATATGTTTTTTTGCACAGTTCCAAGAATGGGTAGTATGCGGCATGCGGTACAATGGGGGAAAAAGGTCTGGGCAAGAATATGCATTGGGATACCATTCGATGTTAGACCATGCATCGGGACATCGGCAAGAACGTGAGGAGGATCAGCAGTCTCAAACACAACAGGATTCACCATACGATAAAGTCTGTAATGTTTCTTCTCAACTGAACATTGGATCCGATGGGCAATGCTGTTGGGCAAATGCGCAAGAATATTTTGGGTTAAATGAGCAAGAATATGCATCGGGATGCCATTCGACGTTGGACAATCAACAAGCCCAAGATAGCATCAGATCTCTCGAATTTATTGATGATCCGAGTTGGAATGAGTTTGAGGACACGGAGGGATCCCAAGTTCAGTTTCCTCAGATTTCATTCACAGAGACAGAGCTCGAAGATGGGGGACTTTATTTTGATTTGTGGACTTAATCTCCTAAGATGAACAGAGGAGGTTCAGTTGTTAGTAATTGAATGTACTATTTTCTTCCTTTGCATAGAATTTAATGTAATCTTTTCTTCTTTTGCATAGAATTGAATGTACTCTTTTCTTGTTTTCTTCTTTTCTACTTTTGATTGGAAAGCGAAAACATTCATTGATGTAAGTTGTTATCTTTGATCTGAATAAAACAGAGCACAAGATGCCTCCATTTATCTAGTCTTTCATTGATTATCACACATCTACATCTACTACATAATCTCGTATGCTATCTGCTTAAGCACTTGTTTGGAGCATCAAAATGTTTCTTTACCGTGAATATGATGGCATCCATCTACTGGAACACAGCCTCCTTGAGATACATTTATCTCTGCATTCTATTATATGTCTTTGCAATTTGATTTGATGTTAGTTCCCATTCCTAAATGTACTACACATTTTCAGGTTTGCTGCCAGAGCATAGTTACGCTGAAACTAGTATTGCTTCATTGGCCACTCCCAAAGGTAAAATGGTCATTAATGTAGGATAAAAAAAAATTAAAAAATGGGAAATGACTCCAAAATGCTTAATATTGAGTGCCAAACCTATAAAATTCTAAAAGTCTGATAATGGGTTAAAGCGGCTAACAGAGCAGAATTTTTTGCTAAACCTGGTTATGCTCCAGCAGCACTTCTAGGGGTTTCTTGGTCAGTTCACTCTCATTGGAAAAACCTTGGAAAATAGATTGGTGTGCCAAGGTCTAGAAAAACTAAAAAAGTTTGTATGGGAAAGAAGGGGAGCAAAGAGGATACAAAGGGATTATAAAATGCTGCTACATGGAAAATTCAGGCAGCACACTCTTAAGGGCATTTTGGTCCTTTTAGGTGCTTATGCAAATCACAGAGAAATAGTACACACCCTCTAAATGACATTTTGAGGTTGGAGGACATGTTTCAACGATCTCAAGGGTCATTAGAAGCCCAAACTTTGTGGCCAGTCGAAAGAGAAAATTATCTCAAACTTTGAAATAAGTACTAATATGTTTTAATCATTATTTTTCTAATATCATGCACCTATAGGAAAAAATATTTAAATCATGTATTATCATTCAAAATATAGCTATCTTATGGAACTCAAAGCCTCGGAGAAGCTTCAAGTATAGCTATCTTGATTTACTATGCGATTTTATCTTTTTAGTAACAAATTCATGATTAATATGCTTGATTCTTGTGGGAAAAAACATTTGCAAGTGCAGAAATCATGTACTATCATTCAAAATCATGCAGTGTTATAAAATAATAATTATTCTATTATTGCTTTCATTATCTTTTGTTTTCTTACTTGTTTAGAAGATTGAACATAATCTTGAAGTAACATGTATAATACTTTTTTCTTTTTCAAAGAGAATAGGCATATAATTTGAAACTAGCATTAGTTACACTAGAATAGAACATTCGGGTTTTCTTTTTTCACTTTCATGTTGACTAGAGTTAATTGAACAGAGTTGTGTACGAGTTAATGGCTCTCTTGTAGTACTTTTGCAACAAAACATAGCAAACTTCTTCCTGTTAACCACCTCGCATGTCCCAAGACTTTCTTGAACTAGTTTCACATTTTCTATGTTGTCCCTTCAAAAGATTAATAAATCAATTACAATATCGAATGATTAATAGGACAATAGTCCCTCAATAGCTTAACACCTTCAATGTGCCCTTTTTCTTCTCTTCTAACTAGAATCCTTGATAAAGCTTCATTGCCATTAATGAATAAAAATGGTAAAAGGGTTTTTTTTTTTTTTTTTCCTATCAATCCTTTTTAGGGTCAAATCTTGCCAAGAGGTCTACTGTTTATGAGAATTAAATTAGGAGGTAGTTTTTAAGCACTGATTAATCTAGAGATTAAATTTATCTAGGAATCCAACTATTGTTGACAAAATACAACAATTGAGATGTGTGATGCAGGAATACTGTAGCGCAGCGGAGCGAGGTTGTAAGCCCTGGAGTTTAGATACCTTCAAAAAAGTGTACGAGATTGACAAGTATCATGAGGCATGATTTTTAGTGTCGAAAGAAATTGAATCAGAGACAGTTTTCGGTATAACTATAATTCAGGTTGAAAAATCGAATTGACACAAGGGATTTTCAGAAAGTTAACGGAATCCATAAAGGAGTCAAATTTTGCACAAGAAACAACCTTTAAGAGGTTTCAGGTTTAAAATAAAAAGATTTTCGGTCAAATCGTTTATTGGGCCAAAGTGTAATTTCTTAAAATTACACAAGAGAGGTCAAAACGACAAAATTTCTAGATTTTCGGGGTAGAAATAAAAATTTTAAAAATTGAGTACCTCAATAAAATTTTGGGAAAGTTAGTGGCTAAGTGAAAGGGTAGAAAAAAAGGAATTTCAAAGTGTGAGAGGGGAAAAGTCAAAATTTCTGAAAAAGTTGGCAGTGTGAACATTGCCAACTGCCGGCTGACTCTCCCATCGCCGATGGTGGCTGGTGAAGGGTTCGAGAGGGTTGCCAGAGGGGGAAAGGCTAGGCCTAGTTTCCTTGGGGGTCGTCTGTCGAGAATCGGCCACGTCGGTGGACAATGTGATTGAAATTCCAGCCTTGTCTTGGCTAAAAAATCGAGGGCTTGAGAGGACGTCTTAGGGGCTTTAATGAGGGATTTAGGTCGATCTGAGAGAGGTAAAGGCCATTAAAGGCTTGGATTAGACAGGATTGGACGTGTTAGGGCTCAATTTTGGCTATAAATAGGGTTCAAAGTGGCTGAGAGTTTTTGTAAGTTTGAGGCTTAAATTGAAGGCGTTAGAGGGAAAATCGAGGCAAGAGATAAGGGGCTTTTGTTCCTTGAAGGCTATAGAGTGTTTCTGGAAAAATTGGAAAGCAATCGTATAGGTTTGAGGGAGATTTGAAGCCTCGCCGGAAACCTAGGCGGTCGAGTTGGCCAGGACTTCAATTGGTCTATTAGATCTCTTCCGATGTTCCTTTCAGGCCAATCGTGGTGCCATTTTGATCTACTGAAGGAGAAGCGCAAGCCTGGAGTGAGAACCAATATCACCGGTGTCCCGGAGTTGGAGAAGAGGATCGAAGTGTGAAGAAATCTGATCAATGTTTAATGTGTCAGAATGGAAGGGGATTATCTGGAGCAGTTTTGGTTGGCTTATTGGAATAACCGATGGGCAGATAGCGAGCCAGTGGTGGAAGATGTCTTTGGCCCCCTAGATATCCTCGAGGGAATCTTAAGGGATGTACTTCCAAGCAATTATGTATGGCTGAACCTGACACATACCCAAGTGGATTTCCCAGTCAACCACTTGGAAGAGGATTGGAGAACCCTAGCTGAATGGGTTCGTCATCAAGGAAACTACGTGTCCTTATATTTTTTCTGTCAACAATTTTGCGATCATGCCGCTAACATCTACGAATGAGACCTAGAAGATTTAGATAGAGACTGGGAAGCAGGCTAAGCTAATGGGATGGATGTCGACTACTTTAGCTCTTATGATGAGAAAAAGGGGGCAACTGTACACAATAACCCTGATGGTCCAAAGGTCGAGTCTGTGGACAACACGACAGGCAACGATGCTTGGGTCAGGAAGTCAAACAGTCCCTAAAAGGATCCTCGGATAACTTTACTTTTTGTTTAGTAGTGTGTCAGTTATGATATTTGTTTGCTTTCCTTAAGCAATACTATATGTTATACTTTGGCTTAGTAATGAAATGGGATCCCTTTTTGGAAAGAATTTCTCGCAGATTAAGATATTATCCTTATTTCCCTTTCAGATGGTGACTACAAGGCAACAAAGAAACAAGACTCCCATCACAAACCAGAGAATCGAGAATGTTGAAGATGTTGAGAGTTGCCACTACAATCGTAGTGACAGTGGTAGCATCAGGAGTAGGGCTCGAGAAAAGGAGTCTACGATCCTAGAAGGATGATTAGACCGTATGGAGAGGGTCATGGAGAACCTCTTGACCTATGCAACTAGAGGAGAACCGACTAAACACGCGGATAATGTGATGGAATAGTATTGGCGATAGCGGTCGCCGGCGTTTAAAGGAAAATCCAGCGACGACCTTAGTATGGCCGAATATTGGTTGGAGCAAACATAGAAGTTGCTTCAACACTTGCAATGCGATGATCAAGATAAGGTGAACTATGCTACCCTTACGCTGGAAGAAGAAGCCAGAAGATGGTGGCAGACGACGGAGCGAGCTATGCAATGATCCCACTCATAATAAGAGTCAGAATCCAGCGAGGCTTCAGCATCAGCCTGGGAGGCATTCAAGAAAGCCTTCAACGCCAAGTATTTTCCCCTAAGCTGGAGGCAAGAAAAGAATTGGGAGTTCATGAACCTAAAACAAACTAGGGAGATGTTGGTAACCCAATACGACATAAAATTCACCTAGCTGATCAAATACGAATCGATGTACGAATCAGATGAGTGGCAAAAGGTACAAAAGTTCTTGTTCGGACTCTGAGTAGAACTATAGTAGGCCTTAAGCACTTGGTTTGTTGACTCGTATGAGGAGGCCCTGAGCAAGGCCCTAACAACGGAGAGAAATCTCCTACGAGTTAATGTAAAGCCCCGTTATTATGGTACGATTATGTTATTATTTTGGGGCATTTCTTCTTATTTGAAATAACACTAATTTGGGAATTTAATTTGGTAGGTTGAAGTGAAGGTGTTGACTAGTCAAAGGACATTGAAAGAAGTTCAAAGTCAAGGGAGAAGAAAGCAAGTCAACTTAAGGGTAAGTTTGGAATGTTAAAAGTGAGTTAATAGGGCCACTAATTTAAGGGGAATTAAGGGATTAAAGAGAGGATTAAGGGGCCTTAAGTGGGCTGGAAATTTAGTAATTAAATAAAAGAGAAGTATTGGAGCGTATAAATAAAGGGAAGATTGAAGAGGGAGAGAGACGTGAGGCGGTGGAGAGTACGAGAGACACTTTTCAGCTCAAGGGTTCTTTCTTCTCCACTCTCCTCTTCTTCTTGGAGCAGCTAAGGAGTTTAAGAGGGTGTTTCAAGGTAGGAAATCTATCTATTACCCCTTCTTTAGCTTAGAATCTAGCTTGTCCCCTGTTTTGTAGCTAAGGGAAGCTGGAAATTCTTACATATGGCAGGTTATGTGAGGTGTTAAGGGTCAAGAAAGGCTAGAAAGTGTGAGACAAGGAATCTAAGGCAAGTTCTAACTCTTGTTTATGGTTTAAAACCTGGAATTTTAGTTCTTAAATAGGATTTCTACCAAAACCCTTTGTTTTTGGAGTGAATTCCTACGTATTTGTAACATACTTGCCTTTCTTTGTTTAATCTCTTCCTTAACACTTCCAAGGGGATTTGTTCTCCCCAACTTTGCTTGAGAATGATGTATTTTTTGTTGGGTTGAAGATTAGGTAAGAGTTTGAGCCATCTTGCCTAGGTTTTGTGTGTAAGAAGCAAGGGTGTCGGGCATTTTTGGGATTTGTCTCTCAACAGATGCCAAGGCATCTATCAACTATCAGCCCCTGTTTTGGCTTAAAAGCCTCTTGCAAGCTTTGATTCCCTTTTTATTTCTTCTGGCTCTGGTTTCCTTGTTTGTAAACACATCCCATACATATTATACATGATTAAATGAGTGAGCTAGCTTCATGTATCATGTGTATGTTGTTTATCCTATTGAGCATGGTTATGAGCATAAAGCATGTTATGTGTGTGTAAATGTCCCCTACGGTGCTACACCGTCAAGCTCGGGTGGCTTGAGTGCCGGACTCGTGTAAGCTCGAGTGGGCCGTAAGGCCGGACTCGTGTGGGACCCAGATTTCCTTGTTATACTTGTTATATGTGTTGTGATGGTAATATATATAAAAGCATGCATCTTGCCTCTGTATATGTTATGATGGCTGGAACTTGCATGTACATGGTTCCCTCCTTATTTCATGCATAAGTGGGATATTTATGGTCCTCTTTGGGTGGTTCTCCTCACTCTTCTTGCCTTTTATTTTACGTTACTTGCTAAGGTTTGTAGCTCATTTGTTTTTGCATCATTCCAAGTAAGGGCAAGACTGTGGCTGATGGGGAGCCTAACTAGGCGGGGTTTGGTGTCTAGGGTGTACAGAGCCATCCATAACCAAAAGATCTCCGGGGTTTTTGGCGTGTGCTTGGACTGTAGATATATAGTTTTGTGGGTCTTATTTTATCTTTTGATGTGCTATTTCGGATGTATGACCCATTGTACATGGCAGAATGTTGCCTTGCTATTTATAAAGTCGTGTTATCTTTTCCAGTCTTATGTGCATATGTTCCCTGTAACCCCAACAGGTACTATTTCTTTTTGACACCTTTCCCTTGGTGCCTCGACTGGGATGTCCAAGGGCGGGGTTGCCATAAGTTTGGTATTAGAGCAGGGGTTGTGGGATAAGGCTCTGTACACATAGGTGTGTCGGGTAGGGTTAGGAAGGAAGAGTCCTATGGCTAAATAAGAGATAGTTGTGGAATTATATTTACCTTTTGGAATGTTGGTTGTGCAGGAAGGATGAGCTGTCGTAGAGGGCATCTGTCGACCCATGGTCGAGGGCGAGGCCGAGCTGAGTCCACTCATGACATCCTTGAGGGGCCCAGTGCTGATTGACGCCAAGAGATGGCGAAGGTTCGGCGGACTTTGGCAGGGATGATAAGGATGATGGAGACGCTCGTAGCTAATTAGGCGTGATCGGATCAGGGACGACAGGAGGCTGAGGTGAATCCCCCTGTTGGTGAAGAGGGGCAGACCCCAGGACCTGTACTATCGGATGCGAGCAGCAATACTGGGGGCCAGTTACTCAAGAATTTTGTGGGGGTCAAACCATCAGAGTTTTATGGGGGCGTGGACGTGGCGGCTGCGAAGACTTGGATGTCATCGATAGAGAAATATCTCCAGGCCGTAGATTGTATCGACTGGTAGAAGGTACAGCTAGCTACCTTTCTTTTTCGAGGCGATGCTGAGCGTTGGTGGGAGATGGTGTGACGTTGATTCGGGAATTGGGAGCCAGAGTGGGCAGAGTTTTAGGTGGCTATTAATGAGCACTTTCTTCCCAATTGGGTACGTGAACCGAAGACATATGATTTCATTGAGTTGGTGTAGGGTAGCAGCACGATGGCTCAGTATGAGGCCGAATTTACTTCCTTGGCTCGGTTTGCTCCTGACCTGATCTCTGCAGAGGTAAAGAAAGCGGCTAAGTTTCAAAGAGGTCTTCGAGCTAAGATTTGTCATGCCTTGGTGGGAGCGAGGATTTTGGACTTTTCCACTATAGTACAGCGAGCTTATGCGACAGAGAGGGATTTAAATGAAGCTAAGGGAAGATAGGAAGCACAGAGAGGAGCAGGGTCATCACAGGGGTCTAGTGGGAACAAGAAAAGAAGATGGGATGCACAACCAGCATAGGGTGTGGCAGGGCTACCATCATGCAGTATTTGTGGGAAGCGGCATGGAGGAGTTGGCCGATTTGGGGGTGGTGTATGTTATGTGTGTGGACAGTCAGGACATAATCGCAGGGATTGCCCACAGTGCCAGGGGTTAGTGAATGTGTCTAGGGATGCAAATGTGACCTGTTTTCGATGCGGCCAGAAAGGGCATTGTGCTGACAGCTGCCCATGAGCATTCCAGCCTCAGTTTGGGGGACATCGATTTGGTGGGCAGGGACCTAGACCTAATCAAAGACCACCTGCACCGAGAGGAGCAACTTCGCATATGACATTGCCGCTGGTGTAGCCTCCACTAGTTTCTGATAGACCTCAGATGCCGGGATGAGTATTTTCCCTCATTGCAGCCGATGCTGAGAAGGGTAATGAGACGGTGCAAGGTATTCTTTCTCTGTGCGGTATGGATGTGCGCATGTTATTTGATACAAGATCCACCCATTCATTTGTTGCTCCACTTGTTGTGTGTCATGTTCCCATTCCTAAGACTTCTTTACCATACCACCTAGCAGTGGTTACTCTGGGAGGTTTGGTTCTATTGGGTAGGGAAGTCCTTAGGAACTGTGAGATTATGGTAGATGATAGGGTGTGCCTGGGAGATTTGATAGTGTTGGATATCCGAGATTTTGATCTTATCCTGGGTATGGATTGGCTCTTTTGGCACTACGCCAAGGTCGATTGCCGACAAAAGATTATCTATTTTGAATTATCGCAACAACCTATTATTATGTATTGGGGGATTAAGCCCGTTAGTTTCACTCCTATGATTTCGATTATGAAGGCTGAAAAGTTGGTACGATATGGCTGCGAAGCGTACTTGGCTTTTGTGGTGACAAGTGAGGATCATAAGGTGGGGATTATAGAGATACCTATCGTGTACAAGTTTCCTGATGTCTTTCCAGAGGACTTGCCAGGGTTACCTCCCCAACGGGAGATTGACTTCTTGATCGACTTGGTACTTGGGACTCAACCTATTTCTAAAGCTCTATATAGTGGCTCCGAATGAGTTGAAGGAATTGAAGATGCAAATACAAGAGTTAATAGATAAGGGGTTCATTCGACCTAGCATTTCACTCTGGGGTGCACCAGTCTTATTCGTGCAGAAGAAAGATGGGTCACTAAGGTTATGTATTGATTATCGACAATTGAATCAGGTAACTCTAAAGAATAAGTATCCTCTCCCTCGTGTGGATGATTTATTGGGCCAGCTACAAGGAGGATCGATCTGCTCGAAGATTGACTTGAGGTCGGGCTATCATTAGATTCGGGTAAGAGATGAGGATATTTTGAAGACTGCTTTTCGTACGTGGTATGGACACTTCGAATTTGTTGTGATGTCGTTTGGGCTGACCAATGCCCCAGCTATCTTTATGGATCTCATGCATCCAGTGTTTCAAGAATATTTGGATTGTTTTGTGATTGTGTTCATTGACAATATTCTGGTATACTCTCCTGGTTATGAGGAACATGAAGGCTATCTTAGACTGGTATTGCAGAGGCTACGGGAGAAGTAATTGTACGCGAAGCTCAGTAAATGTGATTTTTGGCAGACACAGGTTGGATTTCTAGGACATATCATTTCTGGTGAAGGTATTGCTGTGGATCCGGAGAAGATAAGAGCGATGGTTGAGTGGTTGAGGCCTAAGACTGTAACTGAGATTTGGAGTTTCCTTGGACTTGCTGGTTACTACCGAAGGTTCATTGAAGGGTTTACTCGCTTGGCCTTACCTATGACTAAGCTAACCAGGTAAGGGGAGACATTTGAGTGGAATGAAGCCTTTGAAAAATGTTTTCAAGAGTTGAAGCAACGATTGACTACCCCATCGATCTTGACCATCCCTAGGAGCGGAATAGGGTTTACTGTATATAGTGATGCCTCTTACTTAGTGTTGGGTTGTGTTTTGATGCAGGAGGGGCACGTGAATGCTTCTAGGCAATTAAAGAAGCATGAGATGAATTATCCTACCCATGACCTGGAGTTGGTTACAGTGGTCTTTGCTTTGAAGATCTGGAGGCACTATCTCTATGGGGAGAAAGTGGAGATCTACACTGATCATAAAAGCCTTAAGTATTTTTTTTCTCAAAAAGAATTAAATATGAGACAACGGCGTTGGGTAAAGTTGCATAAGGATTATGATTGTGAAATCTTATACCACCCTAGCAAGGCTAATGTGGTGGCAGATGCTTTGAGCCGTCGTGGGGCATTTACAGCGACAATGATGGTGTGTGAATGGGAACTCTTGGGGCATATGAGTGAGTTGACTATCACCCCTACATACGAGAAGCTTCTAGTATATTGTGCTTACATGAAGGTGCAACTAGAATTGACTGATCGGATTCGGGTAGGTCAAGAAGGTGACAGACTATTAGCTAGATCATGGGGGATATGGAGAGATTCACTCCTTTGGGTTACAGCCAACTTGAGGATGGGCTATTGTTATATAGAAATTGGATATGTGTGCCTGATGATGAGGATTTGAGACGAGGAATTCTTACTGAGGCTCATGGAGCGCGGTACACTGTCCACCTAGGGATGACCAAGATGTATCAGACCTTATGGTGCCAATTTTGGTGGGATGGCATAAAGAGAAATGTGGTCAAGTTTGTATCTCGTGTCTTACGTGTCAACAAGTGAAAGTAGAACATTAGAGACCAGTAGGTACATTACAGTCCCTACCCACACCAAAGTGGAAATGGGATGATGTGGCCATGGATTTTGTTACTGGCTTGCCTCGGACGGTGAAAGGATACGATGCCATATGGGTGATTATTGATAAACTGACGAAGACATCACAGTTCTTTCTAGTGAAAAAGACTTATTCCCTGAGTTAGTTGGCGAAATTGTACCTTAAGGAGATTGTAAGGTTGCACAGAATACCATATGCGATTGTGTCTGATCGTGACTCACGCTTCACCTCTCATTTTTGGAAGGCTTTGCAGGATGCATTGGGGACTCAATTGCAATTTAGCACGACATTTCATCCACAAACAGACGGGCAGTCAGAATGGACCATACATACATTAGAGGATATGTTGCGAGCTTGTGTGATAGACTTTCGAGGCAGCTGGTACACTCATCTACCTTTGGTAGAATTTTCTTATAATAATAGCTATCACTCTAGCATTGAAATGACGCCATATGAAGCTTTGTATGGTCGACCGTGTAGATCACCCTTATGTTGGGAGGAACCAGGAGACAAGGCAGCATTAGGACCAGAAATAGTGGAGCAAACAATAGAGAAAATTTGAATGATTTTGGATAGTATGAAGGCTGCCCAGGACAGACGGAAGAGTTATGTAGATAAGCGGCAGCGAGAATTAGAATTTACTACCGATGATTACGTGATGTTGAAGGTTATGCCTTCAAGGGGCGTACAGAGGTTTGGAATAACCCGAAAACTCAGTCCCCAGTACATTGGGCCTTTTGAGATATTAGAGCGAGTGGGATCTGTGGCCTATCGCCTAGCGTTATCCCCACGGTTGTCACATCTGCATAATGTGTTCCATGTATCCATGCTACTTAAATATGTGTCTGATCCTGAGCATATCGTTGACTACCAAACTCTTGAGGTATGGGAGAATGCATCTTATGAAGAAGTTCCTATTTGCATCCTGGATAGTAAAGAAAAAGTGTTGAGGACTCGAAGTATTCCCTATGTAAAGGTGCAGTGGCAACACCATAGTCTAGAAGAGGCTACATGGGAGTTGGAGGACAAAATGAGACAAGCCCACCCTCAGTTATTTGAATGACCAGGTAAGAATTTGGGGGACCAAATTCTAATAAAGGGGGAGAACTTGTAACGCCCCGTTATTATGGTACGATTATGTTATTATTATGGGGTATTTCTTCTTATTTGAAATAACACTAATTTGGGAATTTAATTTGGTAGGTTGAAGTAAAGGTGTTGACTAGTCAAAGGAGATTGAAAGAAATTCAAAGTTAAGGGAGAAGAAAGCAAGTCAACTTAAGGGTAAGTTTGGAATGTTTAAAGTGAGTTAATAGGGCCACTAATTTAAGAGGAATTAAGGGATTAAAGAGAGGATTAATGGGCCTTAAGTGGGATAGAAATTTAGTAATTAAATAAAAGAGAAGTATTGGAGAGTACAAAAGAGGGAAGATTAAAGAGGGAGAGAGACGTGAGGTGGTGGAGAGTATGGGAGACACTTTTTAGCTCAAGGGGTCTTTCTTCTCCATTCTCCTTTTCTTCTTGGAGCAGCTAAGGAGTTTAAGAGGGTGTTTCAAGGTAGGAAATCTATCTATTAGCCCTTCTTTAGCTTAGAATCCAGCTTATCCCTTGTTTTGTAGCTAAGGGAAGCTGGAAATTCTTACATATGGCAGGTTACGTGAGGTGTTAAAGGTCAAGAAAGGCTAGAAAGTGTGAGACAAGGAATCTAAGGCAAGTTCTAACTCTTGTTTATGGTTTAAAACTTGGAA
This sequence comes from Diospyros lotus, assembly GCF_014633365.1. Lineage (NCBI taxonomy): Eukaryota > Viridiplantae > Streptophyta > Magnoliopsida > Ericales > Ebenaceae > Diospyros > Diospyros lotus. Next base: position 32,506,938 of record NC_068342.1, on the reverse strand, counting down.
TTTCAGTTGTTAAAAAGGATTTATACCAAAACCCTCTGTTTTTGGAGTAAATTCCTATGTATTTGTAACATACTTGATTTTCTTCGTTTAATCTCTTCCTTAACGCTTCCAAGGGGATTTGTTCTCCCCAACTTTGCTTTGGAATGATGTATTTTTTGTTGGGTTGAAGATTAGGTAAGAGTTTGAGCCACCTTACCTAGGTTTTGTGTGTAAGAAGCAAGGGTGTCGGGCATTTTTGGGATTTATCTCTCAACAGATGCCAAGACATCTATCAACTATCAGTCCCCTATTTTGGCTTAAAAGCCTCTTGCAAGCTTTGATTCCCTTTTTCTTTCTTTTGGCTCTGGTTTCCTTGTTTGTAAACACATCCCATACATATTGTACATGATTAAATGAGTGAGCTAGCTTCATGTATCATGTGTATGTTGTTTATCCTATTAAGCATGGTTATGAGCATAAAGCATGTTATATGTGTGTAAATGTCCCCTACGGTGCTACACCGTCAAGCTCGGGTGGCTTGAGTGCTGGACTCGTGTAAGCTCAAGTGGGCCGTAAGGCCGGACTCGTGTGGGACCCAGATTTCCTTGTTATACTTGTTATATGTGTTGTGATGGTAATATATATAAAAGCATGCATCTTGCCTCTGTATATGTTATGATGGCTGGAACTTGCATGTACATTGTTCCCTCTTTATTTCATGCATAAGTGGGATATTTATGGTCTTCTTTGGGTGGTTCTCCTCACTCTTCTTGCCTTTTATTTTACGTTACTTGCTAAGGTTTGAAGCTTATTTGTTTTTGCATCATTCCAAGTAAGGGCAAGAGTGTGGCTGACGGGGAGCCTAGCCAGGTGGGGTTCGGCGTCTAGGGTGTACAGAGCCGTCCATGACCAAAAGATCTCCGGGGTTTTTGGCATGTGCTTGGACTATAGATATATAGTTTTGTGGGTCTTATTTTGTCTTTTGAAGTGTTATTTCAAATGTATGACCCATTGTACATGGCAGAATGTTGCCTTGCTATTTATAAAGTGTGTTATCTTTTCTAGTCTTGTGTGCATATGTTCCCTATAACCCCAACAGGTACCATTTAATTTTGACACCTTTCCCTTGGTGCCTCGGTCGAGGTGTCCAAGGGCGGGGTTGTCATAGTTAAGTTGATAAAGTCTAAAGAGACAAAGGGGAACACAGAGCAGAAGTCTGGAAGTAAGAATCCCAAGAGCAGTAAGCATTGCCCCAAATGCAAAAAGAGCCATCAAGGGAGAAAATGCTTAGCTGGGATGTCTAGTTGTTATTCATGTGGAGAGAAGGGGCACATAAAGAGAAAAAAACCCCAAGAAAAGAGACACATCTCCAATGAAGGGCCCGAGGAAGGGTGTGTGTTATCATTGTGAACAGTTGGGACACTTTGTGAAAAACTGTCCAAAAATGCTGAAGATTGAACAAGCAGACAGGCCAGCTGAGAAGATAGGAGAGGTTCGTGGGACTTGTCAGGGACGCGTCTACAACCTAAACAAAGAAGATGTGGGGATAGACCCAACTATCGTCCAAGGTATGCTCTTTATTTCGAAAATCCTTGTCCATGTATTAATAGACCCTGGGTCAATGCATTCATTTATGTCAAATGCATTGGCGGGAAGTTTGGGTGTAGAAACCAAACTAATGGGGCTTTCGATGATAATTTCGACACCCATGGGTAAAAGCATGAGGTCCTGATTTTGTTGGAAGTATATGACTTCGACGTTATCTAAGGGATGGATTTTTTGTCCAATTATGATGCTAATATAGATTGTCAAAAGAAAATAATGACCATAAGAAAACCCGAAGGAGGATGGGTCAAATTTTGGGGGCAAGATGACCCCAAGATTAGAAAGATGATTTCAGCAATGGAAACAATGAAGATGCTGAGTCAAGGAGCCCATGGGTACATGGCCTATGCTCAAATAGAAAAGAAAAAGGAACCAAGGCTCAACGAAGTACGAGTGGTACAGGAATATGAAGATGTATTTCCAGAAGAATTGTCTGGACTACTTTCATCTCGGGAGATTGAGTTCTTGATTGAGCTAGTACTAAGAACCTAACCAATATCAATTCCACCGTACCGGATGGCTCCGACAGAGATGAAGGAATTGAAAAGTCAGTTACAGGAGTTGAACGATAAGGGGTTTATTAGGCCAAGTACATCGCCGTGGGGCACACCATTACTATTTGTAAAGAAGAAAGATGGTAGTATGAGGATGTGCATTGACTATCGTCAGCTAAATAAGGCCATAGTGAAAAATAAGTATCTGCTCCCAAGAATTGATGAGCTTTTTGTCCAACTACAGGAAGCAATATTCTCAAAGATTGGTTTGAGATCCGTGTATTATCAAATGAGGATTAAGCCAGATGACGTTCCAAAAATGACATTTCGATTGAGGAACGTCCATTTTGAGTATTTTGTAATGCCATTTGGATTAACAAACGCTTTAGCAGCATTTATGGATCTTATAAATAAGGTATTCAGACCCTACTTGGATCGATTCGTAATCGTATTTATAGACGACATATTGGTGTATTCCTCAAATGAGAGTGAGCACGAAGAGCACTTGAGAATGGTGCTGGGAACTCTCAAGAAACAAGAATTGTATGCCAAGTTCTCGAAGTGCGATTTTTTGCTGTCCCAAGTTGCGGTCTTGGGTCATGTGATATTAGCCGAAGGGATCTCTGTAGATCCAACCAAGATCGAAGTTGTTCAAAGATGGAAGCAAGCCGACTAATATGTCAGAGATACAAGGTTTTCTAGGATTAACAAGCTACTATTGAAGGTTATGGAGGGATTTTCAAAGTTAGCCACACGCCTAACAAAACTTTTGCAGAAGAAAGTCACTTATGAATGGACGATAAGATGCGAGGAAAGTTTTCAAGCACTTAAAGCTAGGCTGACTTTGACACCAGTCTTAGCCACACCGGATGGGCTGGGAGGATTTACTGTATATATAGATGCCTAAAAAATAGGCTTGGGTTGCGTGTTGATGCAACATGGCCGAGTGATCACGTATTAGTAACGACAATTGAAAATGCATGAGGTAAACTACCCAACGCATGATTTGGAATTGGCAGCTGTGATATATGCTCTGAAACTGTAGAGGCACTACCTGTATGGTGAAACCTTTGAGGTGTTCACGAACACAAGAGCCTGAAGCATGTGTTCTCATAAAGGGAGCTGAACCCTAGGCAGCGACGGTGGATGAAGTTTCTTAAGGACTATGACTTCACCATTCAATATCACCCGGGGTGTGCCAAAGTGGTGGCCGACGCCTTGAGTAGGAATGTGCCTATTTCTATGGCTAGGTTGATGGCCCATGAGTGGCATATGCTGGAGGCTTTTAGCTAATTGATGGTGAGTGTAGTGCCAAAGGAATCATCTGTCCTTACTACTGGCATGGTAGTTTTGCTGGATTTGGTGAACAAAATACGAGAGGCGTACGTGGATGATAAGCAAATACATTTGTGAGTAGATGAGCATGGCCAACCTAAGAAATCCGATTTTGAGATACATGATAGTATACTCAGATTTCGGGGAAGAAAATACGTGCCAAACCAAAAGGACTTGATGCAAAAAATTTTGAATGAAGCTCATAGAATTCAATATATAGTACACCTAGGAGCTATGAAGATGTACAGAGACCTCCAGGAAGTTTACTAGTGGTCGGGGATGAAAATAAGTGTGGCAAGAAAGGTAGCTCAGTGCAACACATGCTAGAGGGTAAAGATCGAGCACCAAAAACCAACAAGGCTAAGCCAGTTTGAAAGTTTACGGAGTAGTATATCAGAGAGATAATCAAACTTCATGGGACACTGGTGAGCACAGTCTCTGATCGGGACCCGATGTTTACCTCGAGATTTTGGGAAAGCTTACTGAAGTGCATAGGAATGCAGTTGAATCTTAGTACGACTTACCATCCGCAAACCGATGGGCAGTCTGAAATGACCATTCAAACATTGGAAGATATGTTAAGGTCAAGTGCCTTAGACTTCGAGGGAAGTTGGGAAGAACACCTGTCGTTGGTAGAGTTCACTTACAATAGCAGTTACCACAACAGTATAGGAATGATACCTTATGAGGACGAGTTGGACCATTGGCTTATCGTCTAAAACTTCCTTCTAGCCTGTCCAACATCCACGATGTTTTTCATGTGTCTAAACTTCAAAGGCATATACCAGACCCAACCCAAAAAATTTGGGTATAAATGATCGAGCTAAGAGACAATTTGGCTTATGCAGAATCGCCCGAACGGATCTTGGATCATTGCAACCAGACCTTAAGGAATAAAGTTATTCTGCTAGTGAAGATTCAGTGGAGAAATCACATTAAGGAAGAAGCTACATGGGAGCTTGAGGATACGATTATAAAGAAATATCCCCAACTGTTCGAAGAAATGGAAATAGAATAGAAAATTTTTGTAGAATGTTACCAAGAAATTTGTGAAATAAAGAGTTGGTTGTGAATAATGTATCTATTTTTGCAACAATTTAAACTATTCTTGGCAAATGTGACTGTTGGTAAGGAGCTACAACGGAAAATTCTGTGAAAAGCACAGCATGCCTAAAAGAAACTGCTTATATAGTGATACGAATTTAGATGATTGCTAAGAAGATCAATGATAATGTTGGTTGAGTTATTAAGGCCATTGAAATTGCAAGTTGGTTGCCAAATATTGGAAATTGGTTGGGCAAAAGCAAAAGTTTTGAGGAAAAAATTTCTTAAGGGGGAGAGAATGTAATGCGCAAGAACTTTAGGTTATCTTTGAAATAAGTTTTGGGAATAAAATGCAAAGTTTCATGGGAATTGGTATCATAATAGCCCAATAAAATAATCGAATCAACTGAAGGGAGTGCCTTGGAGTTTAGATACCTTCAAAAAGGGTACGAGATTGATAATCATCATGAGGCATGATTTTTAGTGTTGAAAGAAATTGAATTAGAGACAGTTTTTGGTATAGCTATAATTCGAGCTAAAAAATTGAATTGACACAAGAGATTTTCATAAAGTTAACAGAATCCATAAAGGAGTCAAATTTTGCACAAGGAACAACCCTTCAAAGGTTTCAGGTTGAAAATAAAAGGATTTTTGGAAAAATCGTTTAACCTGTAATTTCTTAAAATTACCCAAAGGAGGTTAAAACGATGAAATTTCTAGATTTTTTGGGGTAGAAATGAAAATTTTAAAACTTGAGGGCCTCAATGGAAATTTTGGGAAAATCAGGGGCTAAGTGAAAGGGCAAAAAAAAGGAATTTCTAAGTTTGAGAGAGGCAAAGTTGAAATTTCCAAAAAAGCTGGCAGTGTGAAGGTGAGGGGTTCGAGAGGGTCTCTAGAAGGGGCAGGGCTAGGCCTAGCTGCCTTGGGGGTCGTCCACGGTTGAGAATTGGCCACGTTGGTGGCCAATGTGATTAAAATTCTAATCGTGTTTTGGTCAAAAAGTTGAGGCCTTGAGGGGATGTCTTCAGGGCTTTAATGAGGGCTTTAGGTAAAGTCCATTAAAGGCTTGGATTTGACAGGATTGGATGTGTTGTGGCTCAATTTTAGCTATAAATAGGGTTCAAAGTGGCAGAGAGTGTTTGCAAGTTTAAGGCTTAAATTAAAGGCATTAGAGGGAAAATCGAGAGCAAGGGATAAGGGACTTTTCTTCCTTGAAGGCTATAGAGTGTTTTTGGAAAATTTGGAGAGCAATCGTACAGGTTTGAGGGAGATTTGAAGCATCACCAGAAACCTTGGGAGTCGAGTTGGCTGAGACTTCAATCGGTCAGTTGGACCTTTTCTGGTGTTCCTTTCAGGCCAATCTTGGTGCCATCTTGATCGATTGAAGGAGAAGAGCAAGCCTGGAGTGAGAACCAGCATAACCGGTGTGCCGGAGCTAGAGAAGATGATCGAAGTGTGAAGCTCACACATCTTCTCTCACTCTCAAACCACGCGCTAGGCGTGTGAGGGTGTGTCGCCAACAGGTTTATTCCAATTTTCTTTTAGAAATGTTGAGAAAATTATTTTAGGATTTATTGTGTAGAAATATTTGGAAAAATGTTGGTATAGGTATTTATTTTAGATTTTTCATGGTGAAAAATAGAAAGAAATTAAGGAAAAATGTGAAGAAAATATGGAAACAATTGGTGATTGTATTTATTAAATGAATATGGGGTTTAGAGTGTCTTTAGGCAAAAAAGTTGAGTGTTGGTACGACTTTCAAGACTTGGCACACAAATTGAGGCAGTGCGCGCTTTTCAAGGTGATCTAAATATTGAAGAAATGTGAGTGGTTTTACTCTAAAGAGCCAATACATGATGTGATTGCTTAAATTATGGATGATATTCACTAGATTATTAGTCATCTTTGTCATATTTGTTCATGTACTATTGCATCGATAATCGTGATATTCACATGGCATAATGTTAGTGGCATATTATTGCTTTTGCATGGGATTGGGATATCACCCTAATAGTGTAGCCTGATGTTTTACTCTTGTGTTTATCTTGTGTTTGGTTTTGATGATGAAAAACAAAATTGATAATATGATTTAGAAACAAAAATCAATGTCAAGTACCTTTGTGAAAATGAAAACCAAAGGATCTATAATTTTCTATAGATGAAGATTTGCACAAACAAGCTTTAAGATCTAAAAGAATCTCCTAAATGATTTCATCAAATTGATTTTGAATAATTGGATGGTGGGTGTTTTTACCTCTAATATAATTTTTCTAAGTCTAAAAGATTAGTGCATTATAAGGAGATATATAAGAAAATATTTTCATTTTGAAAAACTATCTTCGGGTATTTTGATAGCAAATATTCATTGTTGTAAAAATAATTTTTAATGAATTTTTCAAGAAATAGAAGGTATGTATTTAGGGGTGATAAAATTGCTAAATCCCGAGTTTGTATTAAAACCAAAATTCTATTTTCTTATTATTATAGATTTAGATTTTTTAAATATTTTTATTGAATCCAAATAGGGGATATTTTTTTATTTACATTTATGTATTAAAGTAAATGTCCTCATTTTTTTTTAATTTATATTTTACCTTCTATTTACTTAAACTAAATAAATGTAAATATGTTGTAATGTGGACATTTATGTATCAAAGTTTTAGCTCTTAAATCTGTCGACTAAATGCTCTTCATATGTCAACTAATACTTCACTTAGTAGACTAAGCTATAGGCTCTGTTGACCAACAACATGCATGTTTTTGACTTGGTTGACTAAGCTATAAGCTTTGTCAACTAACAGTGCTTATGTGCTAACTTGGTCGACTAACTCCTTAAGTCTGTCGACAGAAGAATAGCCTTGGTCGACTAAGTGTCATGCTTATTTATGTCTTAGCCGACTAAGTGTTCTATTGTTTTTATGACTTGGTTGACTAATTTATTTTGTCTGTCGACCAAGCTTGTTATTTTTCCTAATTTTGTCAACTAACCATTTTTATCTGTCGACTAACTCCTTTCGTAGAAAGCATAATGGCTAGTTTTTTTAAATCCCAATGGTCACAAACGGCTAGTTTTGGGCAAGTCTCTATCCCTGTTAAGGACAGCAGGATCCAGTGAGTACGTAAATTGGACAAGACGTGAGTAAGTATTTGGTTATTTGGAAAATCTTGGGAAGGACTAATTAAATTATTGAAGGAAGATAGAACCCTTTATATGAGAGTTTATTTGAGGTCTATTAGGTGCTAAGGAGATCATTTGATCATTTTGGGAGATGAGAAATTTTTATTAACAAATATTTTGCGAAAACCTGGTGGACCTAGGTCTTGAGGATTTCAAGAGGTTATTTTGTAAGACAAATTATTTATGAGAATTCTTGAAACTTGAAAAGCGTATGGAGTCAAGGTCATAAAGACACTATGTCAATTTGAGGATTTTGGGGTTTCTTTGGAAGATTATTTTATTTTCTACATAAAGTTTGGGATTCAAGAGATACACTTGATGGTACTAACTTTAGGGTTCCTTGGTGACATGATAGATTATATGGTTGTTTTGAGGATCCTAGAAGGTAAAATAGTAAGATGAGATGTTTTAATTGATGTTACTAAATATTTGGGGCTTTGGTGACAGGACGGGTTACATGGGATTTGATGTTGTTTCAATGACTATGATAAAGTCCAACGAGTAAGTACTTTGATTTGAGGATTGTTAGAATTTCTTATCAACAACTGTTTGTAGGAAATTGACGGATTTGAGGTCTCGAGAAACTAATTGTATTTGGAAGTATTCCCATATATGGTTCATTAGAGTCTCGTACTAATAGTTAGTTTGCAGGAGTTGATAAATTTGGAATCTCGAGGATTCTAGGCAATAATCATTTGGGAGATGCCTAATTGTTTTACAGGACGAGACTTGGTACGGGTAAGTAATCTAGTCACTTGATGAAATTAAACCCCTGCCAAAAATCTTGAATGACATGCGTGACTTTGCGAGACATCTTCCTTACTTGAAGATTACTTGGGGATATTTTAGATGAAACTTATTTGAATCACAGGGATTTGATAAACTTGGAGTTTTGAGAGTATTAAGTAATCGTTTGGGAGACTACTTATTTTGCAGGAAATTGGTGGATCCAAAGTCCAGAGGAATTTTGAAGCTACATGCTTGGGAGACCATTTTGCTATATGGTTATTTTGTAGGTGTTCGATGGATTTAAGATCCTGAGGATTTTAGATAATAAATGCTTGAGAGACTATTCTATTGTCTAAATTGTTTATAAAAATTTGGAATATGGGAATGATATACTCATTGAGAATTAAAGAAGAGGATATAGTAAGGTTGCCTTAGATTTTGTTACAGATTATTATGGGTATCTGATGATAGCAATTGGGATATCCAGTAGCCTTTATGGATTCGATACCTTGGATGTTGAAAACCAAAGTAGGATTGGTTTATGATTGTATTGGTTGAGTATATTTTGATTTACTTAGCCTGTAGGGAAATCGAGCAATACTCGAGGATTGTCTTATAAGGCGCTGCAGGTAATTTTTCTGAGTTATGAGAAATAGGTTAGCCGTGAGTCCTTCAAGGATAGAGGCAATGCAAGATTGAAAGCGGCAACCAAGTGAAAAGGAAAAGATCATTTGTTCCACTTTATGCTTTTGATAAAGCAGGCTATTGGTGGAAAGCAATGATAAGAATTTTATCGGATCGCAAAAGGCAAGGTACGATGAATATAGAGTGGGTATGATTTAAAGAACATTTAAAAGTTAAGTATTTTCCTTTGTGAGAGAAAATGAAAGAAAGCTTGGGATCATGGGTCTAAGTCATTGATCTGAGGGAAAAGACCTAGGTACCAAGAGAGTGACTACTACATGATATGTTGTGTGGGCTTAGAGATTCAAAAGTTTGTGCGTGAGGAGGGTGATGAAATTGTGGTTGCATACGTGGGTCGGGGTAGGTCATAACTGTGAGTGGTATGTTTCCCCGATGTAGGTATGTGGTGTGTTGTGAGCTTTCTTAGGAAATGTGTTTTCCCGTAATAGCAAGCAATGGGATTGTGGTTCCCATACTTGACCTTTGGGGAAGGGAAATTTTACTCTAGTTACCGACCTGACCTTCGGTTTAGTATGCAGACAGTTGTACATCCCAATAGTTATGAGCAACTGGCTCTAGTTTGATTATCTTGAATCTTGCCCTGTTGAAATATTGGATGATGCGGTAGTAGATACACTTTGGTACACTTGGGAGTATGGGTTCCGGTAGAAGGGAAATTGTGAGTAGTGTTGTGTTACTCATGATTTGCAGATTTGGGCTGGTACTGAAAGAAGTATTAGAAGTGACAGGAGCTGGGTCAATTACAACTCTCGGAGACGGGGTAGGAGGCTCTAGCCTAACAATAGCACCATGGGTGTGTGGCGTGTAACAGCGGATCTGAGCCTAAGGGCCAAGGTAGAAGACTAGTGATGGGCTCGTGACTGATTACCGATGCGGCTTGTGGGCTGGCTCGCGGTAAGGGTGTGAGACCCATGAGTCAGAGCTACTTAGTGGACTGTGGAGACGGTCATATGCCAAAGTTTGGGCAGCACCGTGGCTGTTATGTTGGGACTAGAATCCAAGTCCCAAAGGACCGGTGCTCTGTGATTTGATCCCTAAATGTCTGTAGATGGTTGAAAGCTTTTTAGATTGACAATCTATTCGGAAAGGGATTCCCAAGAATAGTAGTGTTCGTGATAAGACTTATGAAGGGAGCCAATTGGGAATGGGTTAAAAATACTGACGCCGTTTTTTTTTATGAAATACTTTGATTTCTAAGTTGAATTCAGGAGCCTAAGGCCTGAAATTGGGGTAACCATGTTGGATAAGTTACACCAAATTGAGTGCATTGTCCATCCTAATGTGAGTCTTGAGGAGTGAGATGATATCTCTTGAGGAAGGTGTTCTGGGGACACCATAATCTTGAAGAATGAGGTGGAATTTCGAGGACGAAATTTATTTGTAAGGGGGGAGGATATAACACCCCAGATTTTCAAACTCAAATATGATGTAATACCTGAGGTTATTAGGTTCTAATACTTAGGGAAATAGGTCTTTTCAAGGGATTATAGAAGCCTCGAGGCAAAGGTTCAATTTCTGAATTAGTGACAAAATCGTAAATACTGAAGTTCGGGTAAAATCATAATTTACCTAAAATCTTGGGGTGCTAAGTGTAATTTATCCATTTTTCAGGGACCAAAAAGTGCAATTAAAAATGGCCCGGGGACCAAGTTGCAAGGGCCTAAGTGTAAATTACCCGAAAAGTTTGGGCCAAGGTGTAGTTCTTAAAATTTTAAAAATATCTCTTCAAGGTATCATGGATTTCAAATTCAAATCAAATGGAGTTTTGGATTCCAAACTCTATTAAATTCAATTAAGAGACGAGTGGTGCATTTGGGTTGGATGCACATGGGAGAAATGATGAAGTCTTATCTTCAATGACACATGACAATCAACCATTGGTCACTTGGAAGATAAGGTCACATGATGGCTCATAATGACCATTTGAGGTGGCATTGCGTGATTGGCTAAGGAAAAACTTAGCTTCCAAGTTTGCAAGAGTCTCTAATCCTTATCCCTAAGGACATGTGGCAAGCATTCATTGGCCACTCGGAGATAGGATTTGAAGTGTAATGATGAGAAATGTAGAAAATGCAATTAACAGTGTGGGATGTAGTTGTAATGATGGGAAATGTAGAAAATGTAATTTACCATGTGGGATGTAATAATGGGGAATCTTGAAAATCTAATTAAACATGTGGAGGCACAAATCACTAGGGACACATGGAATATTTTAATTGGATGCTCATGGATGGAATGATGACGCGACACGTGGCGCCATTTGGTTCGTTGAAGTTTCCTATAAATAAGGGCTTTGGGTTATTCATTTTGGGCACCAAGAAAGGAGGAAAATAAAGGGAGTTTGAGAGAGCAAACGCTGTCGAAAAGAAGGGAGAAAGTCGAGGGAGAATGTGCCTTGACAAAATTTTTGGGTCTTTCTCAAGTTCATGCCAAGCAGTAAGAAAGACTGGAAGAAAACCCATCCCGCTCGTTGTAAATCGTGCTTCCTAAGGTAATCGATCAAGGTGAGTGATTCTTGCATGTTTTGTGACACTTTGATCATTTGTTGCTTCACTTGTGTGTGGATGATGGATTGCATATCATGCCTTCGTGGCTTACATGTTATATTTTCCCTTGGCTATGCATATTCCTTCTGCTTTATCATATATCATGTTTGTGTTGGTGACTGTGGCTAGTTGTTGGGCCATCATTGAAGAACTCATGGTCTTACGGTGAGCCATGGGTGACTATGATGACCGCGGGGGTGATTGCAACACCTTGGCATTGCTACCACAAGGGTGGATTTCATAATGGCATTATTGTATTTGCACGCATGTACTCTCATTTCTTGAGTTACTCACTTAGATGTTATTATCTAACTCGGGTGTTTTATACCCCTGGGACATTCAACGTCACAGGTTTCTCAGAAGTGCCAGGTGTTCCTGGTTCTAGTTCGAGCAAGGGCAAAAGGGTGGTGCTTAGCTAGCTTTGGGCTTTACAGCTAGCTTGGGGTTTTATTTCATTATGTAATTCAAGTGATGTATTGTAATAACAGCTATGATGATCAAGCTTGTATTAAATGTGTGGGTGTCCTTCAGTTGTACTAAGGGTTGTGTGGGTGTAATATCTAAATTGGTGCATTTTAAATGTTGTATGGGGAAGTTGCTATGATGAGAGTTTATTCGCTAGCTTAGGCATGTGTTGTAGTTATAACTACAAGTAGTGAGCTGTGTCTTTTGGGTTTATTGAAAACTGTATGCATTTCTTGTTCATATAAAGGAATCTAGTGGAAACCCCTTTATTTAGCTTTCGTTAAGTTTTCAAGTTCGATCCAAATGCTTCCGTTGGTAAGGGTTTCCATAACGCCCATAGGTGATGTCTGCTAATATTTCACGTTGTTGTGTATTTGGAAAAGTGGGGCATTACACCATGAGAATCCATTTTGGTTATATGTTGATGGTATTCTCATACGAGATGGGTGTAACTAATCCTTGGACTTGAGATTGTCATGGTCATCTCATAAGAAGACTGGTATGCTCTGACATCGTTTCGATGTGCCTAAACAAAAGTTGCACATAGGCAATCGTTGGGCATATCGTGAGGCTTATGGAGATGAGTGCATAACCAAGATGAGACTCATCTATCCCTTGATAGAGGATGATGTATCTAAGGCCCATTAAGTGGATATTCACTTTAAATCCATGGCCATAGTGAAAGAGATCAATAAGGAGTTATTGATTCACTTTCTATTAAGTGAAGATATCCGGATGACTAAAGAAAACTCATGTGATCGTAATCAAGCAACACATCGCCAGACTTGAGATCACATAAGATATATTGATGAGATGATCGAATTACACGGTAACCATGCTCGTGAAAGATTATTTATGGATTATGAATCATTCTAAATAATTGGGTAGGCATGACGCCTTGCTAGAGGCCAATCTTATCTTATGTGTTTGTACCGATACATTGCTAACATATTCGAAAGTTTAATGAGTCATACGCAAAAGGTATGGTCCCTGGCTTAAACAAGTAGAGCGGGCGTATGGTTAAGTGGGACACTTTGGCAAAAAGTTGTGCCATCGTAGGTTCTCACAAAAAAGAACAAATAGACATAATGACGTCGATATGATGAGGGGTCGTCATAAAAGAAAAAGTTTCCTATTAAATTAGAAAGGAGTTTCTAATTTAATAATTTGGGGTTAAATTAATATTTGGGCTAAATAAAGTATTTAGGTCAAATGTTAAATTAAATTAATATTTGGACTAAACTGGATTTAGGAAAAATATTAAATTAAATATTATATTTGGGTTTGAATTAGATTTGGGCCAAATATTTTTATTTGGGCTATTTAATTAAACTTCTAGTTGGATTAGACTAAATCCATTTAATTAAGTTCTTAGTTGAACTAGGATAAATGGGCTGGCCCAATCCATTAGGGTTTAAGAAACTCTAGGAGGCTTCTCTATAAATACCCCTTTAAGGGTTGCCCAAATTAAGCTTTTATTTTATGGGTTTCAAGAGTTGAAAAATCATTCTTTTTTGTCCATACACAAGCCGCAAAAGGAGAAGGAGCTAGCACTCCCATTCCGCTCTCCTCGCCAATGGACGCGTGCCACATATCACGAGTTAGAGGCCGGACGCTTGGACGGCTTGAATCCATTAATGACTCAAAAATTTAAAGGTCAGATCAATTTTATTATGTATATGATTGTTCAATTTTGACGTTGATCCAATCGCCAGGATCGGTGTAAGGTTCAAAATTTTTTAACTACGCTGCTTGCCCCATAGCGATCTTGCTAAACTTTCAGCGACACCCCACCCTATCATGTCCAACACAAATGACACAAATACGACATGAAACAATATCTTGCTCAATGAAAAATCACATTTATTAAGGAAATATAAATGATTATGCACATGAATGACAAGATGCATATAAACCACAATTCTTGGCAAATCCTTGCCACCTCATGCTTACTTAACTAAGTAATAACATAGAGAAAATTCTTGGGGAGAACCACTCACCTTGTTCAAGTTTATCAGGCTATCTCAATATATATGCCTTGCTTTGAAATGCATGCTCAGGTATATTTCCTAGCCAAAATTTTTGGAATATCAATAAAACAAGATTTCCTAATTTTCTCAAATTTTCTAGAATTTTTTCTCTATTTTTCCTTTTTTTCCCTTTCCTTTCTTTCTTCCTTACCTCACTCGTGGCCCAGCGTGTGTGTTGCACGCGTCTTCTCCAACTATGCCCTTCATCACTAGCAACTTGGTTTGCTTAGTTTTGTAATACCCCGTATTACATGGTATTAGAAAATAAATAATTTTCAGTGATTTTGAAAGAACTTCGGGTGGTCCGGGAAGTATGAAAGTCGGTTTCAAGGAATTAATTAATTAAATTTTTCGAATCGATGGCAGGGAGTGCCCCGAGATGTAGATGTCCAGGAGAGAGGGCATGAGATTGGTGAGCGTCTCGAGGTGAGGCTAATGATGCTGGAAGCAGTCCAACCGGGAATAATTTTCGGAATAAATTCTGTATAAGCCCGAATGGGTGCCAATACCGAATGATTGTAAGGGACCTCCAAGAAGCGGAGGGGACCATAGGGGTGGTTCGATTTTTCTAGTGAGGTAATCCTAAAGTGTTTTCGGGTGGAATAGAGGTCCCATTAAGGCGTAGGAACGAAATCAATATTCTTAAGTAAAGTCGAATATTAATTTTTGGATAAATCAAAATTTCGGGTGGCTTGATGGTATTAATTCAAGCCTTGGAGGGTCCAAGTGTGATTAAATGAAATTCTCAAGTGGCATTATAAAGAGAATATGGGGGATTTAATACGTAATTATATGAATATATATACATGTATATATGTATCAGTGTGGATTGGGGGCTAAGCCATCTACAGTGACCATTTCTTTGAAAATCAAAACATAGAGAGAGAAAGGAGTCTGGCTGAGGCATCGCGAGAGACAGAGAGAGAAATGGTGAGAGAGAGAGAGAGAGAGAGACGTTGGCAACCATGGCAGTTGCAGCAATGGGCAAAGCTGGAGCAGCCACGAGGGAGGCCAGCGATGGAAGAACAGTGGCAGCAGGAGTAGCTGGAGGCGGCTGTCGGCAGCGGAGGAGGAAGGTGGGTTGGTGGCTCCAAGTGGAAGCAGCTGTGGCTAGATGCAGCGATTACAGGAGTGGTGGTGGTTGGTTGCACGCAAGGGGTGCTCGGGGAATTTTGTGGCTAAGATGGCAGTGCGGCAGCTGGAGGTGGTTGGAGAAGGAGAATAAGAAGGAGGGAGAAGAAATAAAGAAAATAAAAATATGGCCATATGGAGGACTAGTGTTGGGGGAAGGGTTGGTTGATGCCTTAACCTATGGAGGTTATGAGGGCATGGAAGACTACCCATTTTGCATTGCATTTTTCATTACATGCTCTCTCATGCTTCATTTACTTATGCATTGCACCCTTACTAAGTCTTTATGACTCATGAGGTTTTAGCTCATGTTGTAGATGATGCAAGCAGGGATGGTGCGGGGAGGCTGTTGTGGGGACTAGAGGTGTTTCCCGAGTTGGATGTTATGCATTTATGATATATATATATTTTCTTGTGTGTGAATGTATGTGTTAGTGAGCGTCAGATATATCTAGTTGTTGTAATCATCATAGTGTGATCGATGATTGTGAAATTGCTTTGTACATATGGCTTTAGTGGTCGAGCCGAGTCCCGGATCATATAAGAATCGAAAAGGTATGTTCCCATAAATCCCCAGTACTCAGTGGATGTTGATGTGCTAGCTTTGTGCCTAGGTCACCTTTGGCTTGTTGTGAGGTGAGTTGAAGAAAGGTGAAGCTCACTCGGGTTTTCGGGTCTCGTTCCGCTATGTTTCTTTGTCTGAGTTTGGGATCGATTCCTTGAGTGGAGCGAAAGGAAAAATGAAGCCTAGTGCTTACTTAGGGCATTTTCCATTAAAACATAGTCTAACCCTTCAGTTGTTAGTTTGTCATGTGTGTAATCCGGCCGATTATTCACCAATAGCACTTGTAAGTGGGAGCGGGTCGTTACAGTTGGTATCAGAGCCTGGCTAGCAATATGAGTGGGGAAGCTAGTGTGTTGGTGGGTGTTACGTATGGTCAGTAGTGATTAATGTGAGCGATTGCCATAATTTTGAGTTAAGGATATCTGGCCTAAATAGGATGTAAGTTGGAATATCCTTGCTGTTGCGTCAGGATCGGGAACAGTTGGTTTGAAATTTTGACATTTCAATGTGAGGTTGATTTGATGGCCTTGAATGCAGGACATATGGCCCGAGGACCCTAGGGATTGGGTCAAGGTGGTGAGGTCGGTGACGATTTGAATGTATGCTCAAATATTCCTGCTCTAGGAATGATAAAATACCATGCGTTTAGATGATATGCCTGTAAGTGGTATATAGGTCGAGTAAAGAGGAATCGGGAACCCAAGTGTGGGTGTCGGTGTCAAGAGGAACCCGAATGTGGGGAATTCGAGGAGTATGAAGTGTTTGAAGGATGAGAGTTCCTTGTGATTGAAGTGTTAAGGCTTATGTGGGGACACGAAGCTAAGTCATGACAAGAGTTATGAAGGGGATTCGGGAGGGGATTGGTCAGGCATGATTGAGGGAATAAAGCTTTTCCCTTAGGAGTGGTGTGATAAGCTTCAGTGCTTGACATAAAGTGAGCTAAAGTGGAAGTTAGCTCGAGGCTTAAGGAAAAGAGTCGCCAACGGGCTATGTGGCGAGCTCCAGGTAAGGAGTAAGATTGCTTGCAGTGAGGCTCTGAGTGGAGCATGCATGTAATGCATTTGCATGTCATGACCAGTGTAGGTATAACGTAAGTAGCCTTCGAAAGGACTCCAAGGGGAGTCATGTGGGCATTGTATGCATATTATATATATATGATGCGATATGAGTGTATCGTTATGATGATCCCAGAGGGGATGTACCCAGGGTATGAGTGGACCCTAGCTGATTTCGGGATGAATCGAGGTTTATCGTAAGGAAGGTTAGGTGTGTGGCAGATGGAAAGTCCCTAGCAGGTCGAGTTGGGATTTAAGGGAATTCAGATTGGGAATGTTAGAGTTGGGCATGTGTTGATATGCATGTGAGAGCCGTTAGATTAGAAGTCCATATCGTGAAGGGCTAAGAAAACCATTCATGTGTTGATAGATGAGGGGCGAAGCAAATCCTCATTGTGACGCTTGGGGTTTAGGGGACGCCTAAGGTCGTGGGAGATGAGGAATGAATAGACCCTCATTGTGATGCTTGGGGTCGGGAATGACGCCTAAGGTCACGAGATCCTTGTTGGGGTGACGAGGAGGTTACCCAATGACGGGTGTGAATGGGTTGTGTGGTCCAAGTGCAGTGATGGTGAGTTATGGCAACGAGACATCCACGGGCTATACGCA
Organism: Diospyros lotus; assembly: GCF_014633365.1. Classification (NCBI taxonomy): domain Eukaryota; kingdom Viridiplantae; phylum Streptophyta; class Magnoliopsida; order Ericales; family Ebenaceae; genus Diospyros; species Diospyros lotus. The sequence goes on along the minus strand of NC_068342.1, from coordinate 32,489,468 downwards.
CACAGGAAATGCCAACGGTGGATGCCAAGTGTGCAGGGGCATAGCGAGTGATGTAGAGGCCTTAGGTTGTGATTCCAAAGTCTGGGGAGCCCGAGCAAGGCGTGTTGGAAGGCCGAGTTGGGTGTAGTGACTGAATGGTTATGGGGGTATGTAAGGGAGACGCTAGGTCTCGACTCACCAAGAGGGTGACAATATGTGCTCTAGACGGTGGGTACCGGAACCTAAGGGAGTCAAGCTTTGAGATGAGCTTGGTGGCAAGGTGATTTAAGATGGATTTGGATCCATTGTTGTGGAAAGATAGATCTTTCAGATGTTGGTTGAAAAGTCCTGAGGTATGATCTCATGGGGTAAGATCATGAGACCTCAAGAGTTGGATTGGTTTGTGATGCTCTTAGGTTGCAAGAGATATGAAATCTTGAGGAATGAGGCTCGTGGGGTGAGCCTGAAGTTATCAAGGCAAGGATAACCTAATGAGGATGGCTTTCGTTAGATGGTGGTGGAACCATCGTACTTCGCAGAGGCTTCAACGTAGCATTAATGCTACGGGTGCAAGGCTCACAGTGACAGATCTGCTGCTATGGACCATGTGGCAGAGGACTACCGAGTTAGCTCGTGGTTAGGGCAGGTGGTCCAATGACTGGAGCAACATAGTGAATTGCAGGTGATGGTCAGATGCTAAAGAGCTAGAGCGACACCATTGGAATTGTGTTGGATAACGGTCTAGGTTTTATAGGATTGATAATCTTCAGTGAAGGTCAAGGTGACTGAGGGACTAGAGTAGCACGATTAGCAATAATGTTTCGTATATCGTGATGATTAGCTACTTAGTGTCGAAAGGCGAGCTCAATTAAGTAGCTGAGAATTGCGAGCTGGGTAAGTGCAAGGGGGGCTAAGTTAGGTGAAGTGTACAAAGGCCCAAGTGGGGGTTAAGTCCTTTGTGGCAGTGAAGCGGTGATGAAATGGTTCACCGCATGTTGAGATCATGTGGTGTCTCGAGATGTCTAAGAAGAAAGGAACCTAGGAACGAGCAATGGCTCTAGCATGGAATAATGCTACAGGTGATGCCTACTAGTGACGGGTCTAATGCTAGGGATTACTGATGCAGATGTAGATGGCAAGTGGCCATTGGGTTAGCTCATGACGAGGGACCGCGACCCTCTGTGGAGAGTAACCAGTTTGCAGTGGAGACAATTATGTTCGGGCTAAGCCTAAGTTCCATGTTGAGTGAGGACTTATGGGATCATGGCAAGTTGTGTGATGATACTCCTTGTTAAAAGATCTTAGCTCATTGTGGCTAGAGTTGGTCGTGGTTGATCTGGTAAACTGGGGTGATGGACCCAATGTGACCTTATGCGATGCGGGAATATAAGGTAGACTGGAAGAGTTGGCAAATGACCTCGGGAGGTCATGTGAAGTAAGTGTCGTGGAGGGCAAGACTTACAAGATGAAAGCTAATTATGAGATGGGAATACTGAAACGTGTTGGGGTTTTAGGTATATGTGTAACACCCCGTTTCGCTAGGCATGTCACTATAAGGGTATTTTCGGGATTTTTTTTTCCAAGTTCATCACGCGCGGTGATTTCAAGAACAATCTTCACATGCAGATAACGAATCCCGAGAACCCCAGTCTTGCCCGTTTAACTAACAAGATCAATAATCTTAACAACTAAACGAGACATTTTATAACGCAGCGGATACATTAACATCAAAATACTGTGGCCTACCACGAGTTCATACAAGGTATTTCTACACCGAAACACTTATTACAAAACTACCAAATGATAATCAACATTATCATACTACTGTTCATACATTACCAAAATACATACTAAAGCTTCCAAAATGATACAATAACTAGCAAACTAAACACCGTTGGTCTCAACTGGCCACGTCCTTGCCCTTGCAACAGTCCCTGGCTGGAACGTTTGAATGTTCCAGGGACATAACCCAGATGAGATGATAAAACATCTAAGTGATGGCATGAAACAACTTACATAATGCATGCAAGACATACGGGCATGGCATATATAAACAAACGACAACATGCAAACACGTCTAACTTGAGAAATCTCCCTAACATACTCAACCTCCCGTGGAAAATCCATTCCACACACCGTTGGGGTTGGACTTGCCGTGACATACTTAATCTCTCGAGTGCCCTACCGTGTCACTCATTCACTTAGATTAACCTTGTCCCATTCTCAAGAAGACCCCATCCCGTCCCATATGGACCCAACAACGACACGAAAAATCAATACCCCAACAATATGAAAATCATATGCCATGCAGCGACTCTTTTATAAGTAAAAAACAGTTGATGCAATATACCACATGATCAATATGCAAATGATGCCACAAGTACATAAGTAAAACGCATATGCATAACATCCCAAGTTCCGGAGGGTAAAACCGCTCACTAGAACTGGTCCAATTGCATGTAACCTAAGTTCGGGAGGGTAAAACCGCTCAACTGAACCCACTATGCATACTCTAACACATTTTCAAAACAAGGTAAGACTAGAATCAAACCACTCACCTGAACATATTCGGATTGCCTCGATCCTCGTGCATAACCTTGATTTGCGTGCCAAATCGCAAATACTTGTACTTATATTCAACCTCGAGCCACAATATTCCCTAAAACACCATATTTAATTAAGGAAGCATTAAAATCTATTTTCCTCAATTTTTTCATAATTTCTTCTATTTTCTCCCAATTTTCACTTTGATAATTCCAAAATAATATTCAACCATTTTTCCAAATATTCCAACACAATAAATCCTAAAATAATTAAATAAAAATACTGGAAGAAAAATACTAATTTGCCCCTATCACACGCGCCTTTACGCGTCTGGCGCATGGGTGCGAGTAAAGGTTGGCGCGTGTAGCCACGCGCCACTGTCTTCCTCAATGATCCAATTGCCGCCGACAGCTTCGATGGCCACAAAAGTGGTACCCCTTTGAAGCCAACTCAATGTCAATCATGATGCCACCAGTTTGAGGCCGAAAGACCACCAGAAAATGGCCCAAACGGCCGGTTGCAGGTCGTGGAAGGCGGTCTGATTCGAGCTTTCTGGCCAAGCTCAAATAGCCACCAAAACTACTCCAAATGATCCCAAATGCTCCAGAATCCTTCTTATTGCTTCAAGGATCAAAATCCCTTTAACCATTCTCTCAAAATCTCACCAAAATGAGGTCGATTTGCTTGCTAATTTTCAAAACCCTCAGCCCCCATTTTATAGTAATTTTTTGTTGTCTCTCGGCCAATCACAGGCCAAGATTTGGCCCCCAAGCTAGCTTAAGCCGTATAGCACCTCCCCCAACTCTCCCTAAGCCGTCCCATCACCGAAAATGGCGGCCACGTGAGGTGGCAGTACGACGACCAATTTTTTTCACTGTGTTCACATTACAATTTTATCTTTATTGCACTTTCACCCCCATGGCTTCTTCAACTCTCATTTCAGCCCCTTCCATGATACCCCTGATCTTTCCAATACCACCATTAAGGCCCATAAGTCTTGTATTATTCATTTCATCCTCGAAATTTCCAAAAATCTATCGTGTTGACCTCCCTCGGGTAAAATTAAAAAATTATACTTAGGTCCGATTGACCGTTTTGACCCTAAATCCATTTGTTTTAACCCGAAATTGCTTAAGGGTTGTTCCACACATAAAATATTGGTCCTTAACAGTTGTACCAAAAACTATTCCCGATCCCACTTCTTTCATCACCAAAAATCATAACTTGAATCACTTGTTGATACTATGCCATTTTCCTTATTTATCTAGGGTCCGGGGTACTCTCTCCAACTGATTCGGTCATCTAAAGCTATGTTTGTGTACCCTATAACCTCATTTTTCTAAAAATTTCACTTATACCCTTCATCAAATACCATTTATACCCTTAATAATTTCCCGGGTATTATAATATGGATCTCTAAACCTGTGTCGTGAGTTGTTTTAAGCTAAACATGTGGCTAAGGCATGGTTGTGGGATCTATAAAGGGCTACAATTTCTCAATCGAGTGTTAATCCTAAATGTGTCAATGCGATGATGAGGAGGCATCCTCATGTAGCACTAGATGGGTTTCCAATTGATGACATAAGATTGATTGCCAGGTGATGGCACCTGTAATGGCAATGATGGGAGCGTGAGGCTCGATGACTATGAACGTAAGGCCTTGTTGATTGTCGTGTATGCTACTTAATTGAGGGTTCAACGAGGTCTGGTGGTTAGATCGGTTGGTTTGAGAAAAGATCCAGGGTCTATAAGGTGGTTGGTTAGATCAGGGATGAACTCGATTGAGTGTTGCTCCATAGCAAGCAGCCGAGCTGGTGAAAGGCCGAGTTATTAAGCTGGTGGGAGGCTAACTTACCGAGTTAGCAGAGGGCTGAGCTGCCGAGCTGGTGGAAGGCTGAGCTGCCAAGTTGGTGGAGGCCGAGTTGCCAAGCTGGTGGAGGGCCGAGCTACCGGGTTGGTGGGAGGCCGTGTTGCCAAGCTAGCGGAGGGCCCACCTGTCGGGCTGGTGGGAAGCCGAGCTATAGAACTAGCCAAGCTGCTGAACTCGAGAGGGTTTCTACAGCTAGAATAGTGCCTAGAGGAATGTTGTGTGGGTCGCGAGCCTAGTAACTTAACTAAATCTAATGGAGTGGATTAGATGGATGTTGAGGGCGAATTAGAGATTTCGCCAATGGGTAAAAAGAGCTGGAATGAGTAGTTTATGAATGGGATTGGTTCTCATGAATGAGGTTTTGGTGCTAATGAGATCACCGATAGCTGTGAGTTATATAGCTAGGGGGATGCCCTGGTGGGTTGGCAATTATTGAAAATTTAACCTAGTAATTAGGGTTAATGGCTATGAAAGAAAGCAGCTAGTGGAGTCGATCAGTGATAGCGGCAACTGTGAGTAGCAACCCGTTATGGTTTTGCGGTGTCACAAGAATGGTCAGTTAGTGGTGCTGGTGGCTCTAGAGCCGCTGTGGCGGTTGGATATGGCGACGAACGAGGGCGGGAGGTCATCTTGGCAGACAATAGTTGCATTAGAGCCAATGTGGCTGCTAACCAAATGGTGTGAGCTTGCTGGAAATGAAAGGTACAAGAGGAATCCAGGAGAAGCCGGAGTTTCTTGAGGATTAGTAAGCTATTTAATGAATGGCAAGGTAATGAGGAAAAGGTTAATCCAAGATTGAGGTTGTGGTGGTTGAGATGACCTGTGAAATTTAAGATGCAACAACCTTGGGAAGAGACTCGTTGTGGTCACGGTGATGACATTGTCGAGGAGGATAAAGAGTATCATTGTACATGATAGAGTTGCAAGATCAGATGTTAGTTGCGAATTGAGAAGTAAGTTGTTAGGGGATGGCCATGAAGGCTCATGCCCTATGAAGGTGAGGCTGTGGCAAGGTATTGAGGAATTTATAAATGTCCCAATGGAACTGAGCCCAAGCTAGTAACTGTTAGAAACGGGCCAACCGTGTAGCTTTGATTCTGCCTTCTTTGATCCGTAGAGTTGCAAGCGCAAACTCTTCCAAGTCGGTCCACATGATCGACCCTTTCCACGATGCCTCGAGTAGTGCTAGCAAACCCTAGGCGCCTCTAATGAGAGATCCAATTTTTTCCTCTATTTTTTAACTTCATAAGTGGCATATTTATAGAGTTAAAAAACCCTAGTTGTGCCTTGGAAATCCCTAAACAATTTAGGCTCGGCCCTTAATCATATTGAGCCGAATCTCTCTTTTAAATTGTGGAACGGGCTCGACCTAAGTGTGTGACCCCTTAGGTCCACCATTGGGCTAGATGTCGGGCCAATTCTATTAGGCTATATGAAGGCCCAACTGAATAGAATAATTAAACTCTTTAATTAAACTTATGGGCTTCATAATTAACTCATCTCATGGGCTTCTTAATTAAACTTTTTAATTAATAGTTTTAGAATTAATCAAATTAATTCTAAAACCCTACATATCATGGTTAGCGTCTAGCAACATGCCATGAATACCTAGCCAACGATGGAAAAACACAGACCTTTTCAATTGCAAATACCGTGCAGTAAAATCCTTTCATCAATCTATGTCTCGATTGAATTTAAGGTATGGTTTTATGACGAAACCCTAATCATTCAATAACTATGTATCCATTCCAGATTTATGACTTAATAGGTGAAATCAAAACACGTTTTGATTTCCACCTCACCTTGGCCAAGGATTTCCTCAGTCATGAAATCATTGGAATACATAGGACATCTTCTCATCTTATCGATAAGTGATGAATCCTATTTCGACATTCATAAGCCTTCATATGTGATAAGGTTACGCCCAGTGATAATTTGTTAATCACTCCATTGGAATCCAAAAAAGAACCAAACCGTAACTAGTCAAATATAAGACTACCATGATGTCTCAAGTCTAAGGATCAATCTACACTATTGCAACACAGAAATTCCAATTCGACATTAAAATAACCATTAGAAATTCTGTAATGGGTCAGTTTAGTGTACTTATTCTTATAATAAGCACCCACATATATGCATTAGTGTCCCCACACCAATGTCCATGAAATGAGACATTCTGCTAATTGAGCATGCATCATATGTGCTAGTCTATCCAAGTTATTAGTGTCTAATCCAATAACTCTATGATTAGAAACATTTAAGATCAAGGCTTGTAAGGAATATGTTTCATAATCGTCATCTCAATGCATAACCAAATTCCCTGAGCCTATTTGATCTATGGACTTTGTCAAGAATGGATTACAATAAATAATGACAACCATCAATGATAAATAAAAACATAAATGCCTTGCAATAATAATTGATTGTTCCTAAAGAATCAAAATGTAAAGTACGATGAATTGCATGTAAATATAATTGGCTTGTGGGGTATAATGCTAACAGTAACTTGGCTAGAAAACCGTTACATGGGTGGTGGCATAACCATGATGGCTTGAGGTAGTGGAGGTGGGACCCAAAAGCTCGAAGTCATACTACGGGTTCAATGCAATCAATGACAGACCTGGGTCATGCTGTTGGAGATTGGTGTTGGGCCCTGATGTGCCTGTATAGGAGCAACATGGTCGTGACAACTGGGTGTTGGCTCGCTTAATGCACAGGGTAACATAGTGATTATGCTGCTAGGCAAGGGCCAAAGATCTGTGGCAAGCACGGTAAGGATGACAAGGGCCGGGGTTAAAGTTCCACAACCTTAAAGTGAAATGGTAGGATCACTCACTTGTTGTAGGGTTTGACAGCCAGAGTAAGGCCTAGTATGGGTCATGATGGCAGAAATATGAGGTATGGGTGCAGACCATCTAAGAGGGGTTACCGATGAAAGTTCCCAGATGTGGGTAAGTGACCCCCAGTTGGAGAGTGGTATTAGTCAATAAGAAAAGCCTCAGTATCTTTGTTGAGCATGGAGGGAATCCCTAGTTGGGAAAGTGGTATGGCGCGTGCTTCATTAAGCTCGAGGTGTGGACTCAGGTAGTACACGTTATTGGCTGAAGTATGAATTTACCTGCTATGAGGTTTGGGTATGTGGGTTATGCTCAAGTCAGCGATAAGTTAAGGTCGGCTGGTCAAGGTAGTAGACTATATGAGGAATGGTTGATTATGGCTAGAAGAGCTAGGTGGTTGCTTCCCATATAGTGCGAGCATGGTTATAGTCGATCAATAATGAGATGTGGTTATAAGGATCGACCCGAGCTAAGGATGTTTATGGTTGATGACGAAATGCCATGGATGCATGGGTGTTAGCGTGCTTGTTGGGCATTAGAAATGACATTGTTGCGGTTAATCAATGCTAAGATGTTGCTGTGTTGGATTAGCGTAAAATTGTGGCCATGTGTGATTGGCAAGGGAAACGTTGTCGTATGTGATCGGCGTAAAATCATTGTGAACTAATCTGTAATGCAATGTTATCGAATTTGATTGGCATTGTCGTGATTGGTTTGGTTTGATGTGAAAAAATGGGAAGTTGACTACAAAGTGATGCTTATAAGCAGTTGAAATCCATCAAGGGGAAGGATATCGTTATGGTAACCATGTGTTATGACCAGCGACTAGTTGCGGGATTTAGCAAAGGTCAAAGTGGCATCAGTAGATGAATATCCTCAAGAGTGAGAGGATTAGCAGCCTAAGCGAAACCTCGAGGTGGGGATAGCCCGAGAAAAGGTAAACAATGGCTGGGCTATGAGATTCCCGAGTACGGGAGTTTGGTGAATAACTTGAGAATGTGATTATCTTGGGTAAAGAGTAAGGTAAAGTGAATTTTGAGGACGAAATTCTTTGAGGGGGGTGGAATGTAATACTCCCGTATTACATGGTACTGGAAAATAAATAATTTTCAATAATTTTGAAAGAACCTCGGGTGGTCTGGGAAGCCCGAAAGTCGGTTTTAAGAAATTAATTAATTAAATTTTCTGAATTGATGGTAGGGAGTGCCCCAGGATGTAGATGTCTAGGAGAGAAGGCATGAGATTAGTGAGTATCTCAAGGTGAGGCAAATGATGCTAGAAGCAGTCCGATTGAAAATAATTTTTGAAATAAATTCTATATAAGCCCAAATGGGTGCCAGTACCGAATGATTGTAGGGGACTTCCGTGAAGTGGAGGGGACCCTAGGGGTGGTCCGATTTTGCCAGTGAGGCAACCCTGAAGTGTTTTCGGGTGGAATAGAGGTCCTATACAGGTGCAGGAACGAAATTGATATTCTCAAGTAAAGTCGGATATTAATTTTTGGATAAATCAAAATTTTGGGTGGCTTGATGGTATTAATTTAAGGCTTGGAGGGTCCAAGTGTGATTAAATGAAATCTGTTAGGAAACCCAGTGACCGTGTAGCCTTCGTTTCTGCCTTGATTCAATTCGTAAAGTCGCAAGCGCGAACTCCTCCAAGTCGGTCCACACGATCGACCCTTTCCACGAACGCCTCGAGTAGTGCTAGCAACCCTAGGCACCTCTTGAGAGATCCAAAATTTTCTTCTATTTTCCAGCTTCTTAAGCGGCATATTTATAGAGTTAAAAACCCTGATCGTGCCTTGAAAAACACCTAAACAATTTAGGCCTGACCCTTAATCACATTGGGCTGACTCTCTCTTTTAAATTGTGGAATGGGCTCGGCCTAAGTGTGTGACCCCTTAGGTCCACCATTGGGCTAGATGTAGGGCCAATTCTATTGGGTTATATCAAGGCCCAACTTATTAGATTAATTAAACTCTTTAATTAAACTTATGTGCTTCTTAATTAACTATTTTAGAATTAATCAAATTAATTCTAAAACCCTATATATCATGGTTAACATCTAGCAATATGCCATGAATACCTAGTCAATGATGAAAAACACGAACTTTTTCAATTGCAAATACCGTGCAGTAAAATCCTTTCATCAATCTATGTCCCGATTGAATTTAGGGTATGGTTTTATGACGAAACCCTAATCATTCAATAACTATATATCCATTCAAGATTTATGAGTTGATAGGTGAAATCAAAATAATTTTTGATTTCCACCTTACCTTGGCCAAGGATTTCCTCAGTCATGAAATCATTAGAATACATAGGAAATCTTCTCATCTTATCGATAAGTGATGAATCCTATTTCGACATTCACAAGCCTTCATATGTGATAAGGTTACCCCCAATAATAGTTTGTTAATGACTCCATTAGAATTCAAAAAAGAACTAAAGCGTAACCAGTCAAATATAATACTACTATGATGTCTCAAGTCTAAGGATCAATCTACACTATTGCGACACAGGAATTCCAATTCGACATTAAATAATAACCATTAGGAATTCTATAGCGGGTTAATTCAATGTACTTATTCTTTTAATAAGCACTCACATATATGCACTAGTGTCCACACATACCAATGTCCATGAAATAAGACATTCTCCTAATTGAGCATGCATCATATGTGCTAGTCTATCCGAGTTATTAGTGTCTAATCCTAATAACTCTATAACTATGAACATTTAAGATCAAGGCTTGTAAGGAATATGTTTCATGATCGTCATCTCTATGCACGACCATATTCCATGAGCCTATTTGATCTATAGACTTTGTCAAGTATGGATTGTAATAAATAATAACGACAAACAATAATGACAAATAAAAACACAATGCCTTGCAATAACAATTGATTGAAGATAAAGAATCACAATGTAAAGTAAGATCAATTACATGTAAATATAATTGGCTTGTGAGGCAAAACTCTAACAAAATTCTCAAGTGGCATTATAAAGAGAATATGGGGGGTTTAATACGTAATTATATCAATATATATACATGTATATATGTATCAGCGTGGATTGGGGACCAAGACATCTACAATGACCATTTCTCTGAAAATCAAAATAAAGAGAGAAAGAGAAGGAGCTTGGCTGAGGCATCGCGAGAGAGAGAGAGAGAGAGAGCTCGAGGCGTTAGTAACCATGGCGGTTGCAGCATTGGGCAAAGCTGGAGCAGCCACAAGGGAGTCCAGCAACAGAAGAACAGTAGCAGCAGGAGCAGTTGGAGGCGGTTGTCAACAGCGGAGGATGAAGGTGGGCTGGTGGCTTGCGGTGGAAACAGTCGTGGCTGGTTGCAGTGATTGTAGGAGTGACGGTGGCTGGTTGAGCGAAAGGGGTGCTCGAGGCTTCTCGTGGCTGAGATGGCAATGCGGTGGCTAGAGGTGGCCGGCCAATGGCTGGAGGTGAGGGTAGCGCGAGCAGCGGCGGTGGCTGGCCGGGTGGGTGTGCGCGCTGGAGGTTGAAGAAAAAGGAACAGTGGTTGGACGCGGGAGAGAAGGAGAAGAAATAAAGAAAAAAAATAAAGAAAATTGGAAAAATAGAAAAAATGAGAGAAAATTCTAAAAATTATTTTGGAGCTCGAGGAGCGTGCTAGAGGCTCAAAAATGGGATTTAGGCACAAGGGGCAGCTCAGGAGGCAGTGCTAGTATGGGTGTTTTTTAGATTTCTCCTCCAGATGGCAGAGGTAAAATTAAATCAAATTCTATTCCAGTTATTTTCATTATGAGAGATAATGAAATGTGTGAAGTGTTAGTTGGTTTATGCCCGTGGTTGGGGTTGTTTGGTTAAGTTGTTGTTGGGTGGTTTTCTAGAGTACAGCAAAATCGAAGCCCTGGTTTAATTTCTGAATTGTGGGGTTTTTGTGTGAATGGTATCTAGGTTCGACAGGGGAGGCGGTGATTCTAGAAAAACTCATAATTCGGGCTGGTGTTCTCATCGAGGCAGAGATGAGGCTTTGAGCCAGGTTAAAGGATGACCCCAAGTGCTGGGGGGTCTTGCTTGCATCTATAAGTGTTTATTTATGAGTTCCATGTAGTGGTTAACATCTACATGATATGTGTTCTAGTGCACCTATTGCCATATGGAGGACTAGTGTTGGGGGAATGGTTGGTTGATGCCTTAAACCTATGGAGGTTATAAGGGCATGGAAGACTACTCATTTTGCATTGCATTTTGCATTACATGCTCTTTCATGCTTCATTTACTTATGCATTGCACCCTTACTGAGTCTTTATGACTCATGAGGTTTTACCTCATGTTATAGATGATGCAAGTCCAGATGCAAAAAGGGATGGTGCCAGGAGGCTATTGTGGCGACTAGAGGTGTTGCCCAGGTTGGATGTTATACATTTATGGTATATATATATTTTCTTATGTGTGAATGTATCTGTTGTTGAGCGTCAGATGTATCTAGTTGTTGTAATCATCATAGTGTGATCGATGATTGTGAAATTGCTTGGTGCATATGGCTTTAATGGTGGAGCTGAGTCTCGAATCATATAAGGATCGAAAAGGTATGTTCCCATTAATCCCCAGTACTTTGTGGGTGTTGATGTGCTAGCTTTGTGCCTGGGTCACCTTTGGCTTGTTGTGGGACGAGCTGAAGAAAGGTGAAGCTCACTCAAGTTTCGGGTCCCGTTCTGCTATGTTTCTTTGTCTAGATTTGGGACTGATTCCTTAAGTAGAGCAAAGGGAAAGACGAAGACTAGTGCCCACCTAGGACGTTTCCCATTAAAACATAGTCCAACCCTTCAGTTGTTGGTTTGTCGTGTGAATAATCCAGCTGATTATTCACCGGTGGCGCCCGTAAGTGGGAGCTGGTTGTTACAGGTTTCTTCTTGATTCCTCCTCCTTTCTTGGCCTATTCAACCCCCTGAACACAATGGAAGCACCCTTGGAATGAGTTATCAAGGGCTTTTTTCTTTGGAATAAATCGCCGAGGGGGGTTGCTCATGGGAGGGAGGCACACACAAGAGTACTTTGAGGTGAGTGTAGGTGAGAGTAGACTAAGCGAAAGAACACAATGCCATGTGGCTCCCTAGTGTTTTATGAGCTTGGTCTCTTGTCCGCTTTCCATGTGATGCTTCCTTGTTGCAAAATAGAGTAGGCAAGAAGAGAATGAATACATATATATATATATATAAATATATAATGGAAAGCGAAAAATGTTAGTAACACATATCACATGCACACACCACCGACCACTGTTTTTCTTGTTATACATGTGTTTTTGTTTGTGCAGTTTGGTGCATCTCACCTACACCTGCGATGAAAGTACAAGAGTTTTGTTTATGCAATTTGGGCTTACCTAAATCCGTGACGAAAGTATAAGAGTATTAGAGCACCTTTGTTTTTATGTGGTTTGGTTCCCCAAGCCTATATCCATGAGAATACAACAAGGGATAGTTTTGTATATGATGATGACGACGATGATGATGATTTTTTGCTTAAATCTTTTTGCTAACGTGATTTGTTATATTTCGCCTACGTCTGTAAAAATACAATTGTTACATAAGTATTTTGTTTACACAATTCAACGTGTCTCACCTATGTCCACGATGAAAGTCCAAGAGTTTTGTTTGTGCGGTTCGGTGTATCTCGCCTACATTTGCAAAGGTATCATGACATGTTCACTATTTTTCTTTTTACGCACATGTTTTGTTTACACAATTCAGTACATTTCACTTACGTCTATGAGAGTACATGGGTACATTTAGGAAAATATCTAGAGCTTGTAAAATACTCTTTTTCTTCTGTGATCATTACCTTCGATTTGCTTCACTTGATTACTGTAGTTGAAGGTGGGGGCTTGTTCTTGCTAACCCATTCTTAGCCTCTTTGTTTGGGCTTAAGATTGTCTTGGATGGTCAAGGACAAACTGATCAAGCTTGTCCCTATGAACCAAATATTCCAACTAGTTCTTTAGGCATGACATTTATCAATCTAGTGAGCCGAGCATTTATGGAATTTGCATAAAGCATTCAATGTCTTTCCTCAGGTTTTCTTGGAGGGAGGAGGAAAATGAATTAACCTTATGGGCCCCACAACAAAGAGTATTTCAGTGAAGGAGTTTGAGAGAGGTGTAAAGGTTTGAAACTTCATTTTGGTGTTCCTGTCAGTCTTCTGAGCTTTCACCTTGAGTGGGCCAAGACTCACACTAGCAAATCTCTCTCTTTTACTTCTTTCTCTCTCGCTTGAGGTACTAAACCTATCAAGTATCTTTGCTTTCAATGCGAATTTTTTGGCACATAATAGAAGGTCAACCAATGATGTAGGCTAATCAAATGCAAAAGATTCCCTAAACAGGGTAAAGGTTATCCCCTGTAAAAGTGTTATGATCGCCATGCTAACTTATACTTCATGAACTTCTAGGATTGCATTTCTAAAGCTATTAATGTATTGCTTTAGTGTCTCATTCGGCTCTTGGAAAATGTTGAACAGATAAGTGGAATCTTTTTTCGTTGGGGCATCTACGAAAAAGGCCATTAGAAACTCTCGTCGCAATTGATCATATGAAAAAATAAACCCCTCAGGAAGTTCGTAGAACCGATTGTGAGCATGGTCTACTCGGGTCAGGGGGAATACACAACATATTGTGGCATCATCCCATCCATGGAGGAACGCAAAGGATTCAAATTGCTGTGCATGTTGAATGGGATTCCTCTTGCCAAAATAGACAGGCAACTATGGGAAATCAAATCTTTAAGGGAGTTGTTGCCTCAACAAATTAGCTATGAAAGACATTTTTCTTTGATAGGCATTTTGTGAGAAGAAGCAAACTTCTCCCATTTGAGAATTTCTTTTGATGATCTTCCTTACATGTGACCTCAATGGGCTTTATGGTGCAACCTTAATGGGTGCTTCATCATGGGTTATACCCTTCTCAGTTTGCCTTCTCCTTTTGATGTATTCCTTTTCAAAGGCGGATGTGTGAAAGTATAGCCCTTAAGGTATTTGAGGTGGTATATCTAATTGTCTTGATGGAGAGCGAGGCTTGTCCCCTCTTGAAGCAAATGCCTTACCAATAAAGGCAGTTTGATAGTGGGAAAAATGTCTTGTAGGAAACTTGAAATATCTTTGAGTGCCTTAGAGTTCTCTTTGTGTCTTTTCTTGAGCTCATTATAACCTCTTTTGAGTTCTTGGTATTCCACAAGAGAGACAGTTTGTGGTATTGTCCCGAAGGTCTCGAGACTCCCAACGGGACTTGTAGATTACTCCCATGGATTGTAATACACCTGGAGAAACTTGTATTGTAGGACCCAACAAAGTGAAAAGTTATCTGGGAGAGCATTGTTGTTAACTAGATGCAAGAGGGGACTTATCTAGGGAAGATCATTCTTTGGGCTAGCTATTCGAGAGAACCTACAGACTAGCCTTCGGCTCCCCAAGTCCTTATTTGGGAGGACTTGATGCAGGCTTGGATGAAAGTTGTCTCAAAGTGGCAAGAAGAAGAGATTCTTTGGGATATGTTCTATGTCATCCGAAAAGACTTGTTCTAGGTCCTATGACTTCTCTTTGTTATTGTTATCTTGTACGGCCCATTACTATTTCTTGACTCAATCAATGATGTGCTACATTAAGTTTGGACGGGGGTTCCTATTGGGAGAGTATGTAGACTCTCTTGCTTGAGCATACCTTGTTCTTGTCATATTAGCTTGAATTTTTGTTAATTCCCTATAGACGATGCCAAATTGTTGTTGGTTGAATACAACAACTAAAATTTGTTTGTCCAAGAAAGCTCAAGAAGTCTGTAGGGCCTTGTGGAGAACAAGGTTATCGGGAGAGTCTGGAGAGTTGTCCAGGGGAAGTTTAATCCGCTATCTAGGAGAACTCGCACATTATTTAGGAAAATAGTAGTTGTGTGGGAGAAGACTTTGTAGTTGTTTGGAGAAGATGGTCTAGCAGAGTCTCTGTTGTCTGGGAGAGTTGATGTGTTCCCAAGAGAAGCTTCTGCAAGATAGAAGGTAGTTAAAAGGTACATGGGGATTTGTCTCATGCGGGCCTTCCGATACTTAAGTTAAAAAAGGTGATGGTGTGGTGAGGATTCTAGGAAATATATGCATGAGAATGTTGTTGTGAGTTGTCCAAGAGAAATATACTTCTCCAAGAAAACTAGAGTTGTGAAAGTGCTGGAATGCGTAAGGTTGGAAAAAAGGTCTTGGAATATGAAGGGTAAAGGGGTATTTATACCTTTGGGTCCGTGATAGGGACACATGGCACCCTTGCACGGGGGATGCACTATGGACCCCCTACCAAAGGAGTTACTTATGGCCATAACAAAAATCATCTAAGTTCCTTTGGCAATGTTGGGAGTTGATACGAAGGGAGGAGCATGTACCTAGTCTTACAGTTAGGTTTTTAGATGATTCAAACATTTGGAGAACGAACAAGCACAATTCTAACCTTAGGGTTCCCTTCTTTGTAGGTGATGTGGCAGTAAAAGTCAGCATATATGGGGCCACTAAAATCCTTCAACATTAGGGGACTCCCATTTAGTCCAATGAAATTGGTCTAAAGGAAGTACAAAAGTCATTAAGAATGTCTTCTACATGGTAGTGCCCACCATATCTTCAATCATGACAGATTGTGGTTCAAAAATGGACTTGCACATTTCCCATAACGAATTTACCTACATTTTTGCAAGTAGTTACACTTGCGCTTGTTAGCTCATGAAAGGTCATGTGTTGTAATAATGCACATCTTTCAAGTAAACACCCTAGCATTCAACCGTTAGCTTATATTACTACTTTCATATCACAACTCTGAGTCTTCTTCTATAACCTCTTCTTTAACGCTACGCTTTTCAATTTTTGCTCTTTGATTCTCATTTCTCTTTTCTCCACCAATGGACCTTATCACTAACTAGAATGTTCCAGAGGGGGTAGTCAACATTGATTCCCTTTCTTAAAAAGATCATCCTACCCTCTCCATCCCATCAAAAGCTATAAAAGGTGGCAAATAATTATAGTTTTGTTCGGAGTTTAGTATTCCTAAAGGTTGGATTGAAAAAGCTAATCCTTGCAACCATGCCTGCAAACCTATAGGTTGGAAGATGTGTGAGTACGAGCATATGCTTAAACATGGCTTTCATTTTCCCTCTCGACATCGCATGATGAACGTTTTTAGTAATTTCCACATTGTGTCTTTGTAGCTCACCATATTTGCTTGGCATTATTTGATGACATTTATGCTCCTCCTCCATGATGTCGTTGTTAAACCCACCATCAAGCCTTTCTACCATTTTTTCGGTGTTACTAATTAAAACTATCTAGCAAAGGGTAGGTGACATTTCTCTAAAGATAAAAGTACAAATTTTGATGTCGTTGGCAAGTGCCAAATTCTCTAATAATGGGTAAGATTGATTATTATTTTATTGTTTGATGCCTATTCCATAAAGTACAGCTTAGGTCATGTGAAATTTGTGGAGGGAACAAGTGTCACACCCTCTGCCTTGTAACAATCCATAACTAGCAAAAAAAAAAATTGATGGTCCCTAACAGCTCATTGGGAATAATTTGTTTTCGGAATCTTGCCTTATTATAAGCAGGGCCGAGCAACCTTGATGATAAGTTTGTTTTTCTTAGGCTTGGTTTGTAGTACTTGCCTTAACATACAGTTGTCATGTAACTCTGTCTTTGTGCGAGTAGTTCTCATCAGATTCGTGCTCATTCTTAAGTAGTGGAAGATATATTAGTTGACTTTGTGTTTGTGCAAGTAATTCTTATCTGAGTTGTGCTTATTTCCTAGTAGAAAAAGTTATATTGTTTAGCTTTGTGTTTGTGAGCACTATATTGTCTGAGTTGTGCTCATTCCCAAGCAATGGACTATTAGCATGAAACTTAAAATGAGTGTTGCACTACAAAAAAAATTGGCATTTAGCGGCGGTTTTTTTTGTATTTAGCGGCAGTTCCGCTAAGTAATTTAGCGTCACTAAGTCAGCCGTCGCAGAGCGTTTAGCGGCGATTTTCAGCAACCGCTAGAATAACCGTCGCTAATTTTAAATTTTGCGGCAGTTTTAGAAATAGTCGCTAAATAAGTGATTTAGTGGCGGTTTCTATAATATTTAGCAGCGGTTTTTGAAATCGTCGCTAAAAATTTTTAAAAATTAAATTTTTAATTTTAGCCGCGATTTCGAAACTGTGGCGAAAATTAATAAAAAAAATAAAATTTTAATTTTGGCAGCGGTTTCAAAACCGCCGCTAAAATTAAAAATTTAATTTGTTTATTGCCATCGCAGGCCAGCCCGGCCTGCGCTCGACCTACCTAGCTCGCACCCGGTCGCCCTGCCCGCCCAACCCTTGCGTGCCACGTGGCTGCTTGTGCGCGCGCCATGTGGCGATGCTGGAAATTAAATCCCAGCGCGCTTTCCCCTCCCCAAGTTTCGAACCCAGGACCCCTTGTGCGCGTGCACAAGCGAACCGCCTAATCTACGAAAAATCCCTTAACATATATGCACATATATATATATTATATACTTATCTAACCACTAATTTTCAGAATTATATTTTATATTTTTTAATATATATTAAAAACATTTATTAATTGATTATTTTTTAAAGAATAATAAAATAAATTAAAAATAAATTAATTCAGTTAAATTAAATAAATTAATTGATTAAAAATAAAAAAAGAAGACTTTATATATTTTTTAAAAATTATTAAAATTTTATATATTAAAATTTTGTTAAATTTACTTTTATTTTTTTTAAATTAGATGTTTAATGAATTTTTCTATTAATTTAAATGCAATTTTAAATTTATTTTTCAGATTTTATATTTATTTTTATTAATTTAATTCTTAATTATTTTCTTAAGCAAAATTTAATTTTTTTAATGAAAATAATGAATTTTAATATTTAAGATTTTTGTTTAATTTTAATTTATTTTTTTTGGAATTTAGCAGCGGTTTTCAAAAATCGCAACTAAATTTAATTTTTTAATGAATTTTGCGACGATTTTTGAAAACCATCGCAAATATTATTTTATTTTTAATTTTGAATTATTTAATTTTTTGAATTTAGCGGCGGTTTTTCAAAAACCGTCACTAAATTTAATTTTTTAATGAATTTTGCAATAATTTTGAAAACCACTGCAAATGTTAATTTAATTTTAATTTTGAATTATTTAATTTTTTTAAATTTAGAGGCGGTTTTTAAAAAATTGTCGCTAAATTTAATTTATTTTTTTTATTTTGCAGCGGTATTTGAAAACTGCCGCAAATGTTAATTTAATTTTAATTTTAATTTTTTTAATTTAGCGTTGGTTTCTCAAAAATCACCGCGAAACAGAATTTAATTTTTTTATTATTTAATTATTTTTTTAATTTAGTGACGATTTTTTGAAAATTGCTGCAAAAAAACATGTTTTACTAAATTTTGCGGCAATTTTATGAAACTGCCGCAAAATTTTAAAAAAACCGCCGCAAAAATCATATTTTGCGACAAGTTCGAAACTGCCGCAAAATACCATGTTTTGCGACGATTTTTAAAACCACCGCAAAAAATCAATTTTTTTGTAGTATTGGTTGAGAATACACAAAAGAATTGTTGTTGGACCAAGAATCCCCAATGTTGCATGGCTTTCATGAGGTTGGAGATTTTATTGAATAGTGAGAAATTAAACTTTTGAAGTAGCAACAATAATAAAAACAATATAATATTGGTAATACTTGTTTAGATTGACTAAGGACCATTTGTGAGGTAGAAAGTATTGTATTAATTTTCATGATGTTTTGATGATGATTATTGTTTTCAAAAAACTTTAATAAAAAGACTTGAAACATTCATTTTAAAGTCAAATGTCAAAATTGCCTGTCAAAACTGTCAGTCATATGTTTAAGTCTATCTGTTGGGTCTTACATTTTCACTGTTATACAATTTTCAGAGTATGTCGACTTGTTTTTACAAACTATTAACTGGTTCTTACAAACTGTCGACCGACCATTTTGAATGCTCTTAGTCATTTGTTTTTGGTAACTATTACATCATTTCTAGTCAAAAGTTTTAAGAATTGTCGACTAGCTTTTATAAACTATCAACTAACCCATTTAGAGTTTTGAAAATCAGTCGACAAATTATTCAAGTCAGTTGTTCTGTTTTGTCACAGAAATTCCAACAACTAACTATACTTGATTTCTATAGGTGGGATTTCTCAATCCTTTGGCTCTAATGGCTATATTCATTGAGAGGGCCATGAAGATTACAAATAGGAGTCCATGTGAAGTTCAAGAGAGTTGATGAAATTGGTCTTTCAAATTTTCAATATTATATACTCTCAAACTTATTGTGCTTCATTATTTTTCACTCTCTTTTTTCTATCAAGGTTATTTTTCATAATTGTAAACATTTCTTCAAGCCTTGTTCTAGATAAATTTTAGAGAGAGTGGTGTGAGATTTGATTCTCTTTTTATTTCTCTTGTGTTATATTTTTCGTAGAGAGTATTGCTAAAAGAATTAACAAGGGTTGCTAGTCGGTTAATATAGTGAATTTCAAAATCTTTAGTGGGGAGCTAGAGTAGTAGATGTGGGCTAGTTTGAGCCGAATCATTATAAATTCTTGTGTTGATTGCATATTTTGTTTTCCATCTTCTTTTTGTAGCTCATTGCGTTCGATTTTTTTTCTTGAAAATTTTTAAAAGTTTTTTTTATCTTTTAAACACCCATTCACCCCTCTTATTGGGTGTGTGGCACCATTATATTACACAAACATAACAATTGGTATCAGAGCTTGGTCTCTTTTTTTATTAGATTTAATCACCTAAGGAGGATCCTAAGATGACACAATTAATTGGATCTCAACATTTTGGAAGCCAAATCACATTAAGGCCACCATCCTTTGATGGATCCAACTATGAAAATTAGAAGAAGAGGATTTCATGTTACTTGATGCAAGATTTCAATGTCTATGACACTATTATGAATGGAATCACACTTCCTTCAATGGAAAAAGGAAAAAATGAGGGAGCGGACCGAAAAAGAAAAGAGGATCGTGGAGACAAAGAAATTTAGGACAAGTTGGAAATCACTCATGAATGTACCAATCAAGTTAAGGAAATAATGGTAAACTTACTTATTCATAAGTATGAGTTTTTTGCAATGAAATTTTGGGAATCTATCAAGGATATGTTTACAAGATTTATTGATATTGTTACGAGTTTGGAAACTCTTAGAAAGTCTTACGCAAATAAGGAGAATGTTAGAAAAATACTAAGGAGTCTACACAAGGAGTGGGATCCTATGGTGACAGCCATTCAAAAGGCTAAAGATTTAAATGTTTTATCTTTTTATGAGTTGATTGGGTCTTTCATGACTCATGAGATTATGATTTAGACTTACCATTTAGATGTTTTATCTTTCAAGGCTAAAGATTTAGACTTATAAGCTTGCTCCTTTTACTATATTCTGACGTCATCCCAGCTTCGTCTGCTTTACTCCAATGTTGTCTTTTCATTTTCTCTATTCTAACACCATCGCTATTTCGCCTGCTTCGACGCCACTATCTCTATAGGTCGTTGATGCTTGTTTGGTCTCCTACTTTTACTCCCATCATCAAACCTTTCCTCGTTAATCTAGTCTTCGCAATTGTCGTCATCGTCGTCGTCCCCATCATGGTCAAAACTCTCTATAGTCATCGATTGTTGCAGTTGTCTTTCGTCGTTGCTTTACTCTAGGTGTGAATTTATCACCATTTTTGAATTTTCTTCTATGATTTTTCTAATTTGAATTGATGTGTGCTTTGGGTTTTGGGCTGTGATTTTGGTTTTTGCTTATGCTAATTTTTTGCTTAGTTGGGCTCTTCTAATTGTTGTTGAAATTGTAAAAATCTTCATGTTTTGATTTTAGCAATGACAACTTTGAAATATGATATTTCATTGTTAGATAGGGGTACTAAGTTTTCATTATGTCAAGTTAAGATGTGGGCAGTTCTTGCACAAATGGATCTAGATGATGCACTATTAGGATATAGTAAAATGCCTTAGTTATGAAGTGACGAAGAAAAACAATGTAAGGATCGTAAAACTTTGTCTCATATTTATTTTCATTTATCAAATCAATTTTTGTATGATGTTTTGAAGGAGAAAACTAATGTTGTGTTATGGCAAACTAGCAGAGTGCATCTAAAGCAACATTTGTATTCTCATCGTATGGAAAAAGTGCGTCTATCAATGAACATCTAATAGCTTTTAAGAAAATTGTTGTTGATTTAAAGAGTATGGAGGTTAAGTATGATGAAGAGGATTTAGGTTTAATTCTGTTGTGTTCTCTGCCCGCTCAGTATGAGACTTTTTGTGATATGTTTACCTTAAATGAAGTTTATGATGGATTGATCTCAAAGGAGGAAATTGATTAGAAACTAATAGGTTGTTTAAGGGCTCAAGCAAAAGGTCTTATTAGAGGGAAGACACAAGATAGAAAGTTTAGTGGCAAAGGTAAAGGTAAGTCAAAGTTTAGAAATAAAGATAAAAGCTATAACTATTGTAAGAAGAAAGGACACATCAAAAGTGAGTGTTTTAAGCTATAGAACAAGAATAAAAGACATGAAACTTACTATAAGGGAAAACAACCAAACACTTTAGGTGAAGCTAGTGTTATTTAAGATACTCATAGTGATAGGGAACTTTTAGTTGTGATTGATGAAATTTCCAAACCCAGCAAATAGTAGATTCTTGATTCAGCGTGTATGTTTCGCATGTCTCTTAATCGAGACTAATTTTCAACATATAAGACTTTGTCTACAGGTGATGCACTGATGAAAAATAATATTGATTGTAAAATAGTCGGGATTGGAACAATTAAGATTAAAATGTGTGATGGTATTGTCACAACATTAGTTGATGTTAGACATGTGCCCAATCTAAAGAGAAACTTGATTTCATTGAGTACCCTTGACTCAAATTGGTTCAATACATTGGTGAAGGTTGAGTTGTTAAGATTACTAAAGGTGCTATTCTTATGGTAAAAGGTAAGAAATAGTCTAGAAAACTATATGTATTCCAAGGTTCTACGGTTACAGGTGATGCTATTGTTACTACTTCTTATTTGTCAAATAGTGATATGTTTAAATTATGGCATATGCATCTTGGCCATATGAGTGACAAAGACATAGTTGAATTAAGCAAATGAGGAGTCTTTGAAGGGTAGCGTACTGCGAAACTTGAGTTTTGTGAATATTGAGTTTTTGAGAAACAAAATGAGTCAGTTTTAGTAAGGGCATTCACAAACCGAAGAAAACACTAGATTATGTTCATTCTAATCTTTAGAGTCATTCAATATGCGTTCTAAGGGTGGCGTTAGACATATGCTAACTTTAATTGATGACTTTATTTTTTGGAAAGTTTGGGTGTTTTTCTTAAAACAAAAGAGTGACCTTTTTTCCACATTAAAACAATGGAAGATTTTGATAAAAAAAAATAGACAAAGACGCAGATAAAGCATCTACCTGTTGACAATGGCTTAGAGTTTTGTTCTCATGAATTCAATGATTTCTGCAATAATAATAATAATAATAAATTCTGAAACATTTAACAGTTCTGGGTATCCCACAGTAGAATAGTGTAGCTGAGCAAATGAACAAAATATTGATGGAGAAAATACATTTTGGGCTGAAGCTACCAATAATGCATGTTTTTTAGTCAATCATTTTCTTTCTACTGCTATTGACAAGAAGACTGCAAAATAGGTATGGTTTGGTATTCCAACAAATTATTCAGATTTAAGAATTTTTATGAATCCTACACATGCACATGCCGATGATGGAAAATTGGAATCAAAATCTAGAAAATGTGTTTTCCTTTGTTATAAATCTAGTGTGAAGGTTATAAGTTATGGGATCCAAAAGCATCTAATTAAAGTCATAGTCAGTAGAAATGTTATATTTGATTAAATTGTTATGCTTCATGATTTGTCTCGCAAAGGTCCTAGTGACATAGACCAACACAAATCAAACTTTCAGGTGGAGCTTGAGATTGGGGCATGACCTACGTCAAAGCCTTCATCACAGTCTAATTCAAGTTCTAATTTGAGCTCAAAATTGGGTGTTGTTTCTTCATAGTATTCTATTACAAAAGATAGACTCATAGAAACATTAGATATCCTTAAAAGTATGGCAAACCATATTGCTTATGCTCTAAGTGTGGCCGAAGGTATTGATTACGATGATGAACCATCTTCTTATTCAGAAGCAGTTCATTGTGTTGATTATGGGAAATCGATGATTGTCAACCCCATAAGATGTGTGATGTCAACCCCCACGATTTATTATGTCAGAAGCACTTAAAATTAGCATGTTTGCTTGCATTGATAGTTGAGATTGGAGTGAGAAAGCAATGCATGGGAAAGGGCAGTCTCTGCTGGCGAGCCCATTCTACTGCCAAATAAGTGCACTAATCCATGACAGCAAAAACCAGAAGCCATCGATGTTTCATGTTTGCCTTGCTCTCTCAAAACATACAGGCACTCAACAAAAGAGCCACCTTGTGTAGGATCATTTCCACGTTCTGTATCATTTGCCCTTGAGAAGCTTAAAAATCCATTCACAACAATTTCAAGGCCAATCTTAGGGACAAACTCTGGCAGCCAAGGCTCATACCCACCTCCCAAGTGGCAGGATAATCTGTGGGAAAAGTCTTTTTGGACAAGTTTCTAAAAAAATATAACTATACTGGAATGTATGTTTTCATGTTTGCCTGCAAATTCAAATGATTTCCACCAGATTGAATCAAGAATGAATTCCCCATGCAATAAATTTTTTATCAACAAAGCTGCTACTTCAGCAACAATGTATCATGTACTGCATGTCTAATAAACAAATGCCAGGCAGAATAGGATTACCAAATGCAAATTCAGTCCCCAAAAGGATCTCGAGACAATAAAAGCTCACAAAATAAAACTGTAATTTATAGGATCAAGTGTCCAAAAGAAAAACATAAAAAAGGTAGTAAAGTAGTAAACATCATCAAGTTCAAGTTGATCACAGTTCTCATGTCTTAATCCCTTTCTTTCTTACCTGTACCCCATTGTACAGGTAAGAAAGAAAAGAAAAAATACCATCCATAGCATTCAGTCAATCAAAAGAGAATTTGGCTTCCATTCTCACTAATAGCTTTTGTCTTGATCCTTTTGAAATGTTAAACATTTACTTTGATGGAAAGATCCTGATTATGGAAATTTTTATTCAAAATTTAATCTAGGTATTGAGTAAAGACCTAGCCAGTTCACAATTGGTCTCGTTTTTAAAGAAATGTGATAACATGATTAATAAGTGACTCCCTGGAACATAAAACGAGAACCCTCAAAAAACAAATAGAATATGACAATTACCCACGCTGTTTTTTTGTTTATCTCTTTTTAGGAATTCTCGTATTTCTTAATCTCAGTGTTCTGTTCAAATGAAAATTCTTCTTCAATGTTACTCTGCGTGATTACTCTATTGCCTGTGTGACATACTCTGTTATGTAAAGTATGCTATTCAACTTGCAGGCATTGCACATCAACATTTGAAGGGCGGAAGAATTCACGGACAGGGAGAGAATTAGTTGAGTTCGTCCCACATCGGTATAGTAGGGAGCTTGGGTGGGACGGAATATGTATATAAACTGAGGAAACCCAAAGGAGTAACATACTTACCTGGACGGGGTCGATGGGCGATCCAGAAGGTCCATGGCCTAGGTTGACGACCTCCATTGCACTGAGGAGGGGCGTCCGCCTAAGGTCGGCCCAAGTGGTCGAGCCTACGTCATAATTTGTGGTAGTGGGGGCCTGCGTTCGCGCGGCCCCTGCCTATTTCACAGTCTTTACAATTTCGTTGAAGCTCGCAGGATTTGGAAGATGAAGGGGCAGAATTTTGTGCTGCGGATGCCGTGACCATTGAAAGAGACGTCGCTCTTTGTCTCTGTGTTTGCGTCTATGAATTAGTGTTATTTTGTGGGAAGATAGGGAGACGCTGGTGCAGGGTAAGGATAGGGTGGGAATATAGGTAGACACACCGTCCTTAGTTCAAGCCGACGAAATCTGGGAGATGGCTGAATTTTCTTTTTCATTTTGTTTTTGCTGAATTTTCTTTTTCATTTTGTTTTTGCTGAAATTTCAGTTTCTCTTTCTTGACTTTGAGGCTGTTTGGCTTAGCCTTTTTTTAAATAGTTTTTAATTCAAGAGTTATATAGTGTTTAAGTTGATAATGTGTTTAGATATATGTATTTTTAAGCTGTCAATTATTAGTTATTTGTTTGGTTTGTGAAAGCTGACAAAAAAACTAAAATAAACATGATGCTAAATAATATAATTAAAAAGTATAAAAATACTATTTTTGATCAAATAAATAATAAATTAATTTATAATTAATAGAATACTTACAATTATAAAAGAAACACAAAAGAAACTTGACAAAAAATATTAATACAATACGTTAGGTTTATAAATTTTGGTTTAGTGCATAAAAATATTAAATATATATATATTGATACATTATAAAATACTTATACATAATTATCTTTTGACATACAAAAAATATATACATATAAAACTGATGAAAAATATATACATATAAAACTTGACATACAAAAAATACATAGCATATATATAAAAATAAGTTGTATATATAAAATATATATATAGAAATACAGGAAAAGGAAAACAAAATACACAACATATATATATATATATATAAATTGATGAATTGATGAAGAAGAGGCGGCGATGGCGCGACAAGGAGACCCACCAGCGACGACGCCTGATTTGGAGAGGAAGTCCGGCGGATCTGGAGAAGAAGGAGGCGGCAGGTGATGGCGCGACTCAAAACCAAAGGCGGCAGGTGATGGCGCGACCCAAAACTGAAGGCGGCTTGCGGCGACGAATCTGGAAGAAGGACCGATGATGGCGCGACCTAGATCTAGAACGAGGCTGCCGCGGCGACCCATCTGGACGACGATGATGGCAGTATGGAGGAGGGGCGACGGTGCAACGACGATAATGGTAGAGTAGAGCAGAGGTTATGGAGAAGATGATGGAAGGGTACGTGTATAAATATGAAAAATATTTGAGGGTATTTTTATATTTTTTTTTGTCAACTCACCAGCGTTTTGTGGCAAAGTTGGGGGCACCAGCTTTTACTAAACGGTGCTATAGCAGCTTTTCAGTGGCAAAGCGTTTAAGTTAAAATGCTAAGCCAAACACTTAAGCACAAACACAGCGCAACGGATCTGCTACATAAATGTCTTATACGTGGTCAAATCGTTAAGCCAAACAATCTCTTTGAGATTCTTTTGATTAGCAGTGATCACTTTTAGAAGTTAGAAAAAAGGACAATTCAACAGTGTCTTCCCAAGTCCACTGCAAGGCACGCCAATGCATCCCCTAAGCTATTCTCAATTTGAGAGACTTGTTGCATGTCAAATATGTTAAACTTGGTGGTTGCCTTCATTGCCGATTATAGAATCCTTGCAATGGGAGTTGTTGCTCGGGGTTGAGCGAAACTGTAATACCCCAAAATTTTAGAAATATTGAGATATTAAGAAAATTAACTTTTTATGAAAATATGTATAAATTCGGAATAAATAAATAAAATGGGAGAAATTGTGAGTTCCTTGAATTTTTAGCATTTTTGGAAAAAAATTGTCAAGGAAAATATATAGGTGAGCATATTTTGGGAAATAAATTAATATGTGTAAATATATATATTTTAGGGAATGAAATGAAAATATAGAAAAAAAACATATATATGTACACACATGTATAAGAAATATGACCTCTGGCGGGTGGATTAAGCTCAAATTTGTCTATAGATTGAGATATTTTTTATAGGTGTTTTTACATTAAGTATGTACTGTAAGAGATTCATTAGGGTTTTTGAAAATATTTTTTAAAAACATACAACTCAGAGGAAATGAAAAAAAAAAATCTCTTGCAAACTTAGATATTTCAGCCACTTGTATGTTTTCATTCACAATGAAAGCTAAATTGTAACAGTTATCTCATAGAGAAGATATTATTGGAGGTTGCATTTTTTTTTTTTTTTTACATGGTTTTAAACTTTTTGGGGTTCCTTCCTGAACAACTTCGTGTCTCTTTCACGATTCGTGTCTATTTTATCCTTGGTTAACCAGGTCTCCTTCACAAGCATAGAGAACCAAGTTGGTCCATAGCAAGCAAGTTGGTCAAAACCCTTTACCGATCACTTGCGCTGGACAAGACCAAGACAAAGGTGACATCAAGCCAGTCTTTGGGCTTTCAAAAGGATTTGCTCATCTCATAAGCAAGGGTCAAACAGGAAGAAGGAAATTGTAAAAGAGAGAAGAAGGTGCTGAAGCAAAGAGAAAAAGTAGGGAAACAGAGAGAGTGCTCTCCTGAGAGAAGAAATACAAACTTGGAGATGCAATCCTGGAGAATAATTCTCTTTTTCCTTATTTTCTTCTCCTTTTTCCTTTTCTTTTCATTAATTGCAATTTTCAATGCATTAAATGAAGTTATCAAAGCATTAAATACTCTCATGATAGAAAAGACGAAAAACTGTCCTCATTTCAAAAAACTTGGTTGAACAAAACTAGTAACTATTTCTAAGGACTAGCCTATAGTTTTTTCAAAGACATTTGACCGGTTGATTTGCTTGAAGAAGCAAATCGACAATTTAGTGTTGCCCACTAAAACTTCTGTCTAATTTCATTTAAACTCATTATTAACTCTTAACAATACTTCCATTAACTCTTAATGGAACAAAGACCCCATTAACTCTTAATGGCACTTTGGCCATTTGTTAACTCTTAACAACACTTTAAACCTTTGTTAACTCTTAACAATGTTTAACCTCATTAACTCTTAATGATAGCTAAGAACACAATGCCAACTCAACAACACTAATTCAATGCTTTGCTTTTAGGTGTATGACTTTTTAGGTTCACCGTCAAATAGCAAGGAAGAAATATCAAACCCCTTTGACGTAGATCAAACTCTTTGATCTATTTTAAAAATCTCTCAATCTTCTCAAAATACCTTGAAAAGGTCCTTAATGATATCTAACAATATACCAAGATGATCTTATAAGGCAATGAAGTCATACTCCATGTGAGCCTATTTCTATTGATAATTGCTATGTAATACAATCATTCTATTAACTAACATCTCGATCGAGGAAGAGCCATAGACTAATTAAGCTCACTGGACTCAGTAACTATACTAAGATCTAATTTTGTGTGATCAAAATGGCATATCAAAAACTTATTTCCTATCATTCATACCTTAGCTAGGGGTTTCACCAATCAACCACCAAGAAACAATTGCACAGGATGTTTGCCTCACATCGAAGGTTAATAGATCCTATCTAGTAATCGTATGTTTCCGTACATCAGTAGAAGAAAGACCACACAATGAACATTCCCACCTCACAATCGGATGGTTCGACTTACTAGCAAATTCCTGACACCAGCATACAAGACAACTATGTTGTTAGGTTTGAAATACTATGGCACACACCAAGAGGGGGGTGAATTGGTATATAAAAATTATTTTTCATTAAAAATTCTTTTGATAAAAATGAGATGTCGTCTATGAAGATCACGGCTTCGTTAAACCTCAAGGCCTTGAAATGGCATGATGAGGTATCTACCGTATAAAGAGAATCTCGTCTTAACAATGGATAACACAAGATATTTTTCAATGAAAGGTTAAATATATGAATCAAGTGAAGAATATAGAAATGCTTGAAAAGATAAATAAACAAATAACACAAGCATAAGAGAATACAGATTTATAGTAGTTTGACTTAGCCCAAGCCTAATCCACTACCTTACCTCCTCACTAAGGATTTTTTTGCAAATAATCTACTGAAACTCCTCCTATCACTCTGGATAGGCCCTCTAGTAACAAGTTAAGAAGTATACAAATCTCCTACTTAGACAAGTAAGCCCTCTAGCTACCAAAGCTAGGAAGATAAGAATGATACAAGTGAAAGAGAGAAGCTAAGAGTTAAAACTCTTAGTTATAATTTTTCTCAAAATAAAAACGAAGCTTAATAATAAATTTACAACGATAGAATGAAGCCTTGGAGAGAAAAATACAACAATGAAAGCACAATCTCTTGTAAGATCGAATAAAATGATTTGTAATCTTTAGATCAACTCGTTCCCATCCATTAGCCTCTTCTTAATCATCCTTGAGTTGTATTTATAGACATCCCAAAAGATCTAAGAGAAAACTAGCCATTTGTGACCTTTGGGATTTGAAAAACTAGCCATTATGATTTTTGTGAAAGAGACTTGGTCGACAGATAAAAATGGTTAGTCGATAGAATCAGACAAAAATAATAAGTTTGGTCGACAGATAAAATAAGTTGGTCAACCAAGTCATAAAAACAACATAACACTTAGTCGACCAAGACAAAAATAAGCATGGCACTTAGTTGACCAAGGCTTTCCTTCTGTCAACAGACTTAAGGAGTTAGTTGACCAAGTCAGCACATAAGCACTGTTGATCGACAAAGCTTATAGCTTAGTCAACCAAGACAGAATCATGCATACTATTGGTCGACAGAGCCTATAACTTAGTCGACCAAGTCAAGCTTTAAAATTAATTTTACAATATTGAGCATACTGTTAGTCGACCAACTTGCATAATATTCTTGAAACCTTGTCGACTTGTTTTGCTTTAGGTTTGAAACATTTTGAGATATTTCAAAAACAACTTAAACCAATTTAATTTGAGTTTTTGACTCAAATAAACCCTTTGGATTTAAAATAACCCAACTTCATTTCTTTTTGAGATGCTTCATGAAATTGATTTTTGAAAGCATAGTATACATTTAATACATGAATTCCATATTTAATGAAAATTACATTATTTGTCATTATCAAAACTATTTTGATTACAAGAGTAAAATATCATATTCCACCTCAAGTCTGAGGATCGGTTACACAATTGCAACTAATAACAGATCATTAATTCTTTTGACCATGTGATATGTTATTCATGTTATGTTCAATAAATAATCAGCCAACAACCACCCATATGTTTACAATCTTTATCTCATGAAATATGGCATATGATTTACCATCATTTATCATTATCATCTCATACTAATCAAAGGTAATAAACCATGTGCTAGTTCATAATCAATTAATCAATTTGAGAAATCGAAGGATAAAGAACATTTTAAGGAGTCTTATATTAAAGAAGCTTGTCACAATATTCTTAACAACTTAAAATAAGTCATTTAGCAAGAAATCTAGGGACTCATTCACATAAAACTGGAGAGGTATGAATGAAGATATGACCATTTTATTTAAAAGAACAAATCATAATGCCTGATAGATGCCACATTTAGATCTAGTATTAAAGCATATCACTGATAGTTTCGCCAAGGTTTAAGGACATAATTGAGTTTCTGAGGCTCAAATTAGTGAGGTAGGTGGAGTTTTTGAGAGTTTTGTTATGGGGATTTTGTTCCTTGGTTCATGGGGGTTCTTTTGGGGTAAGTTTGAGGGAGTTTTGGTCTTGGTTGGAAAGTCAATACTTTGCCAAAATTTTGATTGATTTCTAGGTGTATTTTGGGTCAATTTAGGGTTATTTAAGGGTATATTCGAGTAGAGAAGGTCAAAATGATGCTAAAGGTGGTTTGGGGGGAGATTTTGGTACAAAAATGAGAGAGTTCAAGTTGAATTTTTGGTTGTTGGAAAATCAATCACTTGCTGGAATAACTAGTATGCTAAGGTTAGCGATTTTGAGCTTCTTTTGGGTGGAAAATGAGAAGGAAGGAAAGAAGAGAAGGTAAGGACAGGAAAGGATGAAAAAAGAAGAGGAAAAGGAGAAGGAAAAAAAAAAAGGAGAACGGAGGTTGTTGGCAATAAAGGAACGCTTGACAAGACAATTGGAAGAGACGTCCAACACATGTGAAACATGTGCTAAGTCAAGCATGAGTGGAGGCATGTGTCTCTCCTGCGCTAGACAACAAAATAAAGAGAAGAAAAGAAAATTAAGAAGAACATAGAAAAAATAGAAAATTTGCATGCATACAAATTTTGGAAAATTCCAAAAAACAAATATCTTGTAACTTGGGGAAACAGTAAAACAAATTCAAGGTCTGAGGGACATTTAGGTACTTAAAATGATACATAACATGTATATCGAGGCACCAAATTGAACAAGAATCAATGTGAATGGTTATCCCTTTCCTTATTTTCATGTTGAGCATAATGACATATGCATCGTCATAATGTGATGATTTCATAACATATTTCTCATTTATAATGCAACTTCAATCATTATTTATCATTAATTACATTTAGTGATAAATTCACGCATGGGAACCATCTACTAATTGGTGACAACTTTTGGGAAAAGGGGTTCGATTATGAATAGTCTATAAGGTGGAACTCCCAACACATTGCCTATATGGCGATACTTATGTGGTGGAACCCTTATGTCACATGGTGATAATTAGTAGCATGAAAAGCTATCATATTTCCTTGTATATTTGCATATGAATGTACTTGAATCTTACAACAATATATTCAACCATGCCAAATAGTCAAGCTATAGTAATAAAAGGTGAATAGGTAGGGGAATTTTAGTATTGTGCTTGTTATTGCCTAATTTTCACTATTTATTTCCAATTTTAGGAAATTGTGTGCCATGACACATATAAACAAGTTATGAATTTGTCATAGCCCTTCAAGTTGTAAAATTTTTATTTGAAGTTGAAATTGTTTTATTTGGGTAAATAATTAACTCTATTTAAAATATTTATTCCCTAACTTTAGGTTCGATCTCTACACCACTTTTTGTGCTAAAACTCTAAATACCTACCTTAGCTTTATTATTTTATTTTTTTGATGTCACTATGTTAAAGGGGTAAAATGTGAATTTTGGAAAGCCTTTGGTAAAACTATGGTTATTGAAAGAAAAAAAAAAATCTGAATTCCCAAATTATAACGCCCTTAGAGAAGCAAGGTGATATAGGTAGGCACCACCTTCAGATGTGAGTTGGAGGCTTGTGATCAAAGCCTTATGCTTTGTTGCATTAAACTCAAATTGTAGGTAGTAGTTATTCTCTTGATCCTCCAGTCTTATTAAAATTATTCATACTCTTCTACCTTGAGCGTTCAAAGCTCATTTTACATATAACTTCCACTTTTTCTACTCTTGACGGGCATCGACCTCTTCCCTCAACTCTATACCTTTGGGCCTTTTAAAATCTTATATGCAGTCAACCAAGATTTGGTCCTTTACAGTTAGTTAGGCTTAAATTGAATGTTAAATTCCCCCAGCTTGATGGGCTAACTAAGAAGGTGACTTTGTAATTTGGCTTTTGCAAGATATTATTTGGAGAAAGGGGCAAATGGTCACTACCATGACAATATGCTCTTGGAAATAATGTCGTAATTTCCTTATAGTAATGATTAAGTTAATGCTAACTTATCCAAGATCATGTATTGGGTTTTCGCATCTTTATTTATTCCTTTGTCTTTTCTTTTACCAGTATGATGCACATGTGGGCTAATCACAAAGTATAGCATAAGAATGTCATTTGTTGTAGTTTAGTTGGTGTTTTATTCCTTTGTCTCTTCTTTTACTAGTATGACACTAGCCGCATGTGGGTTAATCACCAAGTATAGTGTAAAACATTGTTAGCTTAAGATGGGGTGAATTAAACTTTTTCACCCATTTAAAAAAATAGGAACTTAAAACAACAAGTAAAAATAAATTGAAAAAACGCAACACATAGGATATATAGTGGTTTGGTTATGCCTACTCCACTACTTTGGTTCCCCATCAAGAATTTTATCCAACCAACTTACTTGGGTAACTTTTAAAACAAACTTAATTACAAACCTTTACAAATAATGGATTTTTCAAACAAGATCAACCACAACCAATGCCTTTTACTAGTATCAAGCTTAACCTTTATAAAATCACAATAAAATGTGAATGGGTGATACAAAATAAGGTATATGTTGTACAAGATTTACAGACACTTCTCTTGGTTTTACAAAGAGATAGAAAGATTGAAAGATATAAGCTTGATCTCTCTCTCTCTCTCTCTCTCTCTCTCTCTCTCTTTCTTTTGGATGTTAAAGGTAGAGCACTTGTTGAAGGCTTTTTGAATGCTTGAGATATCATAATTTCAGCAACACTGTTCTTTTTCTTCAAGCTTTAGCTCCATTTTATAGTGTTATGTTCTTTAATGCTTCTGATGAGCTATCCATCAAGGAGAGAATGTTTTTTCTATCTTAACTATCAGTTTTTGTCTCTACAACATCTCAAATTTTAGTTAGAATATAAAAATCTATGTGCAATTTGTCTAAGTAGCATTTAATGTTCTAAAAATTAAAGACAATTTACATTTAATGCTCTGCAACTTGATTACAAACTGCCTTTCACTCGATTAATTTTTTTTTACAAAAAATTTCAGTACATACTCGATTAGAAAACCATATTTACTCAAGTACACTAAGATCTTTACTCAATTAAGAATTTTAGTACTTGATTAAATTAATGGTCCAGAGACTTGGCATATCTCTAATAAACATCTACTCAATTATTAAGATAAATCACTCGAGTATACATGAATCATTACTCAATTAAAAAAACTAAATATTGGATAAACTTTGCATCACAAAAAACTTGAACTATCTACTCGAATATAAAAGCCTATTAGTCAAGTACATTTGATCCTTACTCAAATACACTAAGATTTGTAATCAATTATCTATTACACAACTTATGCTTGTTCGATTACAAACACGATACACTCGATTAAAATATCATATCTTAATTAAAATTAATGCAAGGCTTATCTAGTAAGAGCATTACTCGAGTAACTTAGATTTTTATTCGAATATAGGAATTTGATCACTAAATTACTCAATTACATAAAACATTTTACTCGATTAAAAGAAACAACATTCTAACCTAATTAGAGATATTACTTTATTACCAATTAACATAGAATGATATTTGATTGAAAACTTGACTTACTTGATTAATATATATTTCTTACTTGATTATTTTTACAACCATTCTTTAACCTTAACACACTATTTTGGTCATCATCACTTAAAAGAATTTTCCTATTTCCTCATCAAATCAAAACTTTAATAACTTAATAGATTACTCAACATATAGCATAAGAAAGTCATTTGCTATAGTTTAGTTAGTGTTGCATCCAACAAAATGGGCCCAAGCCCAAAAGGATGAAGCCTGAAGGGTCCCTAGGAGGCTTTCCTAAGAAGGTAGTCTCTAGGAGACCTTCCTAGGGTATCTTAGGTGACTCAGGGTAACCTTCCAAGGGCCTTTTTTCTATTGGCCCCAAGTGTTGTTCCTCTGAAGATCTCATTCAGCTCACCCTAAGGAAATCTCTTGAAAGCCCCAGTGACCCTTCTCGAAAGCCTTTATCGATACCATCAAGAAACCATTATGGGAGCTTTCCTTAGGTCACTTGGTCTTGAAATCCATTATTGGTAGAAAGAGACCCTTTCGGGAACCTTTTTAGGACCCTCAAACATGGTCTTTAGCGGACTATTCAATTCAAGAAACTACAAGAATGTGTCAAACTTACTGTTAGTATTGTGTGCCTTAATGCTAAATTTGGATGACGTTTAGTGGGCTTGTAACTAAACACTTTATTGTGTCTTTGTATGTATTAATAAAAAAGTAGGTTTTTAACATTTGTGAGCTCTCCAGTTTACCACATGAATGAGTTCCTAGATATTCTGTTTGAGAATCTTATTCTCAAGGTATTGAAACTGTGACAAGATTCTCTGGTAATAGGATGTCTTAAACTATTCCTAGTCCTTAGATCTTTGGATGATGGCTATGATTAGTCGAGTATGGACTAGCACAGGGTTACTACCTCATTCAATATAAGTTACTGATGGGAGGGTGGTGTGTCACATGTCATATGACATGGGTATATCGCTAGTAGACCTGTGGATTCTTATTAGGGAACAACCAATCAAATATGACGCAATTATTGACCACATGGCATGGTGAATAATGGTTAGGTCGTCAGGTTGCGATGGTGTGTTAATCCTTGGACTTGAACCAGCATGGTTGTTTTGCGTGTCGGTGTGTGAGATTTGCTAGTGAGTTGAACCATCTAATTGAGAGGTGAGAACGTTCATCTATATGGTTCTATATTACTAGTATATGGAGATAGGTGTTGAGGATAAGATCCATCACCCTCGTCAATATTTAATGGGGTGAACGTCTTATGTGAACTTTTGTTAGTGTGACAGGACAATCTCTGGCTGAGGCATATTGAATATTAGGAAAGGTGTTTCCTGAGGTGTCATCTCATCACATTGATGAGGTCAGACACCTAGTTACTAAGTTTGTGAGTTTATCACTCTTTAGATCTCACTCAGTAGGGATGTTAAGTGATGGAAGGATTATAGCACACGATAATCATCAGTAGTAATAGGTTCACTTGAAGTGAGACTTCATTACCACCTATATTATTTTAAGTCACAGCTAGGCTCTTCACAAGAACCCTCAAATTGTCATCAGGATATGGAGAGATTCTGGTGATGGGTTAAGGCGTTGGCTGATATAGAAATGAGTTTTGGTACTAGCTGATTGCTAGCAGGTAGTGAACCTAAAAAGTCACACACCATATAATGTTGCATTTAGTATCTACATCGTGCACCCGATGTGTCTCGGACATGATTAATAGTTAAGGATGGATTAGATGTGTCATTAAGTGTTAATGACAACAGCTTGTTAATAGTTAATGAGTCGGTAGTCCACGGATTTGATTGTTTGTTCAGGTTGTTGGCTATTGTGGGAGTTGACTTCCTATAACTGAAAGTCGACTCTCTTAAATCTGTAGTCGACCTGAACGTCAACTCTCATAAAGCTATAGTTGACCTAAAAGTTAACTTCCCTGAAGCGAAAGTCGACTCTCGCACTGCCTCATCTAATTTTAAGTGTAGGACACGTGGCACGAAATCGGGGCGCTGGTTAGGTTGACCGGGAAAAATGTTGAAGACATGAAATTGAAGAAGAAGTAGAGGAAATTTTCACTACTTGTTCTGCCTCTGTTATTTTCTACTTTTGTCTTCTTTTGTTTCTGCTTCTGATTAATTTCAGGTGTATGATTGTCACGCGGAGAAATTCAGACACCGGGTGCTTGTGATATAGGAAACCTTTGTGACTAACAAGGAAAGAGATGACTAGAACTGTATCGAACAACGTACTAGGTGTGGACAGACTAAGACCACTACAGTCTCTGCTGGATACGATCTCAGTACAGAAACTGGTTTTGTATCTCATCCCTACATCAGATTACAGGTATGTGCTTATTTATATTCATGTGATGAATATGCGCGTTGCTTAAATACCTCAAGCTGCGTATGATTTGTGTATGATTAATTTCGCTGTGTGTATCTGTTACATTTAAATTTTTAAATTTTACCCATACCACCATACGAGATTTCCTTCACTTACCTCCAATGTCTTTTCTTGGAAATCTAAAAGAGATGATTCTAAGAGATGTGGGTGCTCTTCGACCTGCCTATTTCACCCTTTATAAATAGGAAGTAATCCTTCCAATCAATTTATGATTAATTAGAACTATCCATCTACTATTCTTGCATTTATACTCAGTGAGACTAACTTAAGCAATTAAGGGTCGGTACGAGAGATGTGGGTGCTCTTAATTGTTTTTGTTTTGCAAATCTCCCGAAGACTAGAAGCTCAAGATGGATACTTTGCTCAATTATAAAATTATTGTTGTATCTAGGAAATAATAATTAGAGGCAACAATAATTGGCATCATTTGTGGCAAAAGATTGAAAAGTCAAAATAGAAATAATGGCTCGAATAAGAAATTTTAATAGCCAACAAAAACAAGAGGGAAAAAAAAGTCCAATTTTGGCCCCTCAAATAGATTGAGACCCTGAGAGACCCTCACAATTGGTCTCCTAAGGACATTATTTCTCGGGGCCTATCAAAGGCATTGGAGATTCTCACAACTAGTCTCCCATGGACCTTTGGGGCAACTCCTTCAATGGTGCCCGTTATTGATTATGAGGCCTTATGCAAACAACACAAGGAGAGCTTGCAATCTCTTCGAGAGATGGCTAGACTATTGTAGACTATCATACCTCACATCGTTATACCTTAACCTTTGAAGAACTTTGTCCCATCCCCTATAGCTCTCTCGGGGGTAAGGAAGGAAACATTCCTTTAAGAGGTCGGATATTTAGAAAAACATCATGAGACTTTCCCACGCACATGATCGGCTCACCCATAAGAGTCAAAAGAACATCAGGAGACTTTCCTATGGACACGATCGACTCACTCGCAAGAGTTCGAGGAACATCAGGAGACTCTCTCGCAACCAACTTGCCCATGGGAGACTCTCCTAGAGACAATCCTACCTCAGGAGAAAGGTGAACCCCCTTGAAAATTACAAGCTAACAAAGAATAATTTTGAAAGGAAAAATATCTAGAAATCATTGAAAGTGCAACTATTGATGGAGGTCAACTCCATCCAAGAATTCCGCTAATAAGGGTACAAGAAATTAATAACGTCTTAACATTTAGTGTAAGAGAAACAACTAATATGAAGAGGATGACAAAAGAGATTCTAGGTCAAAAAAGGTTAATGCTTGTATAGGAAGACTAGCTAAAAAGAAGAATTCCTTTTTCTTTGGAAATAATGGAGAAATCACTACTTAAGAAATTTAAGAAGCCTGAATTAACCACATCTTTAGAAAGGAGACCATACAATCACATTCAAAGTTATAAATCACTAATGTTGCGACATGGATGGGAGAATGCAATCATGTGTTGAGTCTTTCCTTCGACTTTAATAGATCATGCTCATGCTTGGTTCAATGCCCTTGCTAAAGGATCCGTCTCCTTCTTTGATCAATTAAGAGTCAAGTTCATCAAGGCCTTTATCTTCAACTATCAAAGGAAAAAGGATGCCACTTATCTCCTAAGTATTAGAAAAAGCAATAAGGAGATACTTTGGCAATATATGGATCGATTTTGAAATGTAACCCTAGAGATGCGTGAAATGAAAGTATGAATGGAAGTTCCTGCTATGTTGCAATGTATGCATTTAATCCCTCTACAAGAGTCACATTCCTTTTATCAACTAATGATGCTAGCAAACTTATTCCTACTAGCTAAACTAATGCGAATGGTTAGAGGAAATGAAGAAATAGAAAAGAAAATGAGAGAAAATAAGTCGAATAAAGAGATCGACTGAAGGCATGAGAAGCTCAAAAAACCAAATGGCGCCAAACATCTGATAGGGAAAATTCTAGTGGAGAGTGGCAGTTCAGTTAACCTCATATATTGGAATTGCTTTGAACAAATGAATATCTCCCATGAATGACTGAAGAAAGTGTCTTCTCCATTACATAGTTTTATGGGGAGGTAGTGCTAATGGCTAGAGCAATATAAATTTCCTATTACTTTAGGGACAGATCCCCAAAGCGTGACTCCCCAAGCCAACTTCGTGGGGGTAAGAACTTCTTCAACTGCCTACAACATTACAATACCAACCACTCTTGAATGACATGAGGGTGGTTGTTTCTTCATGTTATCTCTTGATAAAGTTCCCACACCATATGAAGTAGGACAAGTTTGTGGAGATAGAAAGAAGGCAAGAAATTGTTATATTTCCTCTACTAAGGGGGAAGAGGAAGGAAGAAACGTTAACCATCATTGAGCAAGCCATACATAAGCCTCAACTTGTGGAGAAGTTAGAGGCTATCCAGCTAAAAGAAGATGATTCGAAAAAGCTTGTCTATGTGGGAACCCAACTCCTAGAAAGGACTAAGAAAGAAATTGTAGAATGTCTTAAAGCCAATATAGATATATTCACATAGACATCAGCTGATATGCTAGGAATCGTCCTAGATGTGATTTCCCACCACTTGAATGTGGGCCCACGAATAAACTATTAAGCAAAAAATAAGGTATATAGCTCTTGAAAGGCAGCGGGTGCTAGAAGAGAAAATTAATAAATTGCTTGAAGTTGGCTTTATTAGAGAAGTATGTTACCCCGAGTGGTTAAGAAATGTAGTGATGATTAAGAAAGCCAACGATAAATGGAAAGTCTGTGTACATTTCATCAATCTTAATAAAGTATACCCGAAATATTCAGATCCTCTTCCTCTTATCAATAGGCTAATGGATGAAACATCAAGATTTGATCTTATGAGCTTTCTAGACACATTCTTGGGGTACCATCAAATTATGATGCATCCACCTGACTAAGAATAAACATCCTTTATCATAGAAAAAGGGTCGCATTGCTATCAAATCATGCCATTTGGACTTAAGAAAGTAGGGGTAACATATCAACGGATGGTAAATAAATTTTTTAAAGACTTGCTTGGCAATATAATAGAGGGCTATGTAGATATGATTGTCAAGACTTAAAAAACTAAGTATAATATTAATAAGCTTACTCAAGTATTCAAGGTACTTAGACAGTATAACATGAGATTATCCCTCAAAATGTTTGTTTGGAGTACAATCTTGGAAATTTCTGAGATTTATCATAACTCAAGGGAAATTGAGGCTAATCCGAAAAGAATTCATGCTATACTAGATATGGCACCCCTAACCACAGTAAACAAAGTTCAACAATTGACATGAAGAATAACAACCTTGAGTGTTTTTCTGTTAAAGTCAGCAAAATGAAGCCTTCCATTCCTCCAAACTTTAAAGGTAGGTAAGGGTTTCAATTGAACTGATCAATTCCAAAAAGCCTTTGATGCATTGAAAGAGTATTTAAAAAAGGTTCCACTCTTGACTAGGCTTAAGACTGGGGAGCCTTTGTTCTTATGCTTGGGAGTGAGTGACAAGGCTATAAGTGTTGTTCTATTAAGAAAGGAAGGCCATATAGATCAACATCTATACATCAAAAAAGTCCTACAAGGAGTGGAGAGCCAATATCTCCATGCGGATAAGGTTGCCTTAACATTAGTAACAACCTCCAACAAATTGAATCCTTACTTCCAAGCGCACTCCATCACAATCTTGACTGATCAACCACTTTGACAAATATTGCAAAAGTTTAAAGTTTAGGGCGGCTTACCAAGTAGGTGATAGAGCTTGGAAAAAATGATGTTCAGTTCCAGCCTAGGTGGGCGATTAAGGGACAAGCATTATCATTCTTCATTGTGGAGTGTACACATAGTAATGAATCATTAGAGGTGGAAAAACCAAGGTGGACACTATTTGTTGATGGGGCCTCAAGTTCACAAGTGAATAGGGTTGGGGTAGTCCTAATCTCTTCCAAAGGAGAGGTCATAGAATATTCTCTATGGTTTGCCTTCCTAAGTTCGAATAACATTGTTGAGTATAAGGCACTTATTGTTGGAATGAACTTGGCTTTGAAAATTGAAGCAACTCGACTAATGGCCCATAGTGATTCACAATTAGTGGTTCAACAGTTCCACTGACAATATCAAGCTAGGGAGCCAATCATGTGCAAGTATTTACAAAAGGTATGAGCATTGACCCGATTGTTTCAGGACTTTCAATTGTTATAAATCAATAGGTTATTAAATAACCATGCAAACGATTTATCCAAGTAAGCATCAACAAAAGAAACAAGAGTTGCAATTTAGCATCGATCAATGCCTAATCAGAGCCAAAATAACTACAACTTCAAACCAAAGTTGGACTTAAACTAACTACTGCATGTTGCTTGTACTGATGGCAAATTATGATGCATGGTGACCGCCTGCATGTTGTTAGGGCCTAATTAAGCCCCTAACAAGTGTCTTAACAATTTTTAATCTTAAGTTGTCTGCCTTAATAAATTTTTCATTTTCAAGCTTGACAGCTCATATTGTACAAAGGATAATAAATTTCATTAATTCCTTGAAAGACGACAACCCTAGATCATTTGGTTACCAAATCTACACATCCATTTCTCTTAGAATCCCCTTTTGTGTATTCAATTTCTTTATAAACAAAGCACACCAAAAGAAGATTTTAAAACAAGAGTATATGTCAAAAATAACATCATACACACAAGACAAAGGATTTTACGTGGTTCCCCCAAATATGCCTATGTCCATAGTCTCGCTACGGGTCTTTTTTTTATTATTTGCAAGTGTTATAATTACACAAAGGCATTCTCATATGTCTAGAGGGAAATACAATTTCAAATTATTTGTGTTCTAGGTTTTGCTAATATCATTGCCTTGAAGCGTTTGTAAGATACATGTATTTAGCTTGATCATTTCTCGAATGCGATATTAACCTTCCTAATTCGCTCATAATTTTCCTTCATCATGGAAGGCATTTGCAATAGCTATTTTTTTGAGCACTAGATCTCCATTTTAAATGGCCTATTTTTTAACCAAGAATGGTAATAGCTAGCAATCCTTTTATGAGAAGCATCTAATTGGGTGACTACTTTATCTCTTTGTTCCTAAATAAGATCCAGGTTCATCCATACTCAAAATTGGCATCACCAACAAAGGTATTCACCTGAGGAGACCCACTCCAATTTCCACAAGTATTAAAGCTTCCTTTCTATAAACCAAATTAAGTGGAGCTTCACCATTCAACACTCCACTTGTTGTCCGATAGGCCCATAGAATAAATGACAATTCATCTGTCTAATCTATTTTTTCATTTTCCAAATGAGTTTTCAATCCATGTAACATCATTAAATCACTAATCTCTACTTGCCCATTTGCTCAAGGATATGCTATTGAGGTTATTTCAACTATAGCCCCAAATTATCACAAAAATTTCGACAGGCTTCGTAGTCAAACTATTTGTCGTGATTGGTATTAATGATCTTGGAAACTCTAAATCTGCATACAATATCCTTCCAGATTATGCATTCCACTTTTTTCTCAATGATTATAGCTAAGGCTTCTTCGACTTTTACCCATTTTGTGAAATAATCTATCACCACCAAGAGTAATTCTCTTTGGCCACTAGCTTCTGAAAAATGTCCCAGGATATCCATTCCCCATTGGGCAAAATGAATAGGTTGAATGATGATTTGAAGTTTTGATCTCTGACATTTATTGCATTTTTGAACTTTCATTAGGTCATCACGTTGTAAAATTGGCTACAAGAATCCCGCTCTTAACACCATAGCTGCTAGGGCCCTTGACCTTAGGTGTTCACCACAAAGTCCACCTTATATCAATTATGATGCATGAAAGGGAAATTCATCCACTTTCTTATGTGACTAGATATACTATAAAAATTGGAAGACTTCTTCAAAGTGTTAGGAAAAGTACGGCACATGATTGGGTCGGTTCCCCCGCTTAACAACATCAAAGAATTGAACATTGTTAAGTGCTCCTGGAGATTGGTGGTTCCATCATTCAGCTCCAATGTGCCGGGAAGGCAAAATCCTTCTAGTAGGGGCACGGACATGATGAACTCCGAGAAAGGGTGGCTTGTAGCTATTGATGATGGTTAACTTCTACATCATCGTCAACCCACTCATTGCGTTGGTCGCGCTGTTGGTTGTAGGTTAACTCGGCAACTCAGTCTGAAAGCTTTCGAATGGTTTAGAAGAGGGCCTCCATAGTTGTTGAATTCTTTGGTTGATGATTGTTGGTGGTGTTTGGGGTTTCCTAGTTAGGAGGCATGCTATTGTGGCTTCTAGTTCTGGCCATGGATGGTTTGTAAAGGAGATTGTAGGGATTTGACATGTAAGGTAGGTAAGTTTTATTGGGCCCCAGGGTGGATGCCAAATGTTCCTTTCGGCCCAACGGGGTTGATCGAATTGGTTGAAATGGCAATGGGGCGTTGTGATCTGGTGATCTGAGCTGTGGGAGGTGGTTGACACCTGCAAGCACTCCGATGCTCGAATCAGTATGTATTCAAAATACTAGAGTATTGGTAAGATTTGGAAAGAACATACCTTGGCCTGCGATCAGGCTAGTTTATATAGAGATGAAGGTACCTTGCGTGTTGCCGACTGTCGTGAGAGGATAAAGGGCCAAGATGTATGGTAATGATAGGGATCATCCTCGAGGATATTGGATCTGATGAGGATCAATGCGCGAGTTATCCGAGGTTGATGGAATCCATTATTGGAGCAAGAATCTCAACTTAGATGGGAACATTATCTAAGCTCTTGGGCTAAAATCTAGCCTGGGGCAGGCTAGGTGCCAAGTTGTGGGCCTCCTGTCTCGCCCAATGGATCAGTACGATCCACTACTCTTCTCCTCTTCAAGCATATCCATACAAACAAGCAAGTTTACAGAAAAAAAAAAAAAAAAAAAAAAAAAGCAATTTCCATGTTAAAATGTTGTACACTCCAAATAGGGATTGGATCCAAGTCAAAACAGATGAAGTCATTACTTCAATACCTAAAAGAACGAAAAGCCCATCTTTAACAACCATAAGATCTGTGAC
Source organism: Diospyros lotus (assembly GCF_014633365.1). Lineage (NCBI taxonomy): Eukaryota > Viridiplantae > Streptophyta > Magnoliopsida > Ericales > Ebenaceae > Diospyros > Diospyros lotus. Next base: position 32,445,835 of record NC_068342.1, on the reverse strand, counting down.
GTCAAGCCCCGTGATTTATTATGTCAGAAGCACTTGAAATTAGCATGTCTGCTTGCATTGAGAGTTGAGATTGGAGTGAGAAAGCAATGGATGGGAAGGGCCAGTCTCTGCTGGCGAGCCCATTCTACTGCCAAATAAGTGCACTAATCCATGACAGCGAAAACCAGAAGCCATTAATGTTTCATGTTTTCCTTGCTTTCTGAAAACATACAGGCACTCAACAAAAGAGCCACCTTGTGTAGGATCATTTCCACGTTCTGTATCATTTTCCCTTGAGAAGCTTAAAAATCCATTCATAACAATTTCAAGGCCAATCTTAGGGACAAACTCTGGCAGCCAAGGCACATACCCACCTCCCCAGTGGCAGGATAATCTGTGGGAAAAGTCTTTTTGGACAAGTTTCTAACAAAATATAACTATACTGGAATGTATTTTTTCATGTTTGCCTGCAAATTCAAATGATTTCCACCAGACTGAATGAAGAATGAATTTCCCATGCAATAAAATTTTTATCAACAAAGCTGCTACTTCAGCAACAATGTATCATGTACTGCATGTCTAATAAACAAATGCCAGGCAGAATTGGATTACCAAATGCAAATTCAGTCCCCAAAAGGATCTCGAGACAATAAAAGCTCACAAAATAAACCTGTAATTTATAGGATCAAGTGTCCAAAAGAAAAACATAAAAAAGGTAGTAAAGTAGTAAACATCATCAAGTTCAAGTTGATCACAGTTCTCATGTCTTAATCCTTTTCTTTCTTACCTGTACCCCATTGTACAGGTAAGAAAGAAAAGAAAAAATACCATCCGTAGCATTCAGTCAATGAAAAGAGAATTTGGCTTCCATTCTCACTAATAGCTTTACTTTGACGGAAATGTTAAACATTAACTTTGATTGAAAGATCCTGATTATGGAATTTTTATTCAAAATTTAATCTAGGTATTGAGTAAAGACTTTACGTGTTATTTAAGGTAAGACCTAGCCAGTTCACAATTGGTCTCGTTTTTAAAGAAATGTGATAACATGATCAATAAGTGACTCCCTGGAACATAAAACGAGAACCCTCAAAAAAAAAAATAGAATATAACAATTACCCACGCTGTTTTTTTGTTTATCTCTTTTTAGGAATCCTCCTATTTCTTAATCTCAATGTTCTGTTCAAATGAAAATTCTACTCTGCGTGATTACTCTATTGCCTGTGTGACATACTCTGTTATGTAAAGTATGCTATTCAACTTGCAAGCATTGCACATCAACATTTGAAATGCAAAAATATTTTATCTAGACTTCAGAATACAAGGCAATAAAGTATTTTGAGTTTGAAAGGTCTGAAGCACGAAATGCTATACTAATTTCCCTTCACCACAAAAGAAGAAGATTATTGTATCAAAACATAGAAAGACAACATTCTCTGAATAGCAGTAGTTCAGAACACTTATAGAACCAGGCAGATAAAAGAGACAATTTTTTTACTTGAGTGCCTGAAGGTACAAACTTTCAACCAAACACAAGATTCAACAGACACTGCTACATTCTTAAGGACAAATTATGAAAGACAAGGTTATATACCCTTGAAAATACAGCAAAGCAACGAATTTTGAAATCGAACCTCCTCTGACTCGACTCGGCACAGCAACTCTGCGGTGATCTGTGGCTTTCATCTCTACTGGTTGGTGGCGCTTTACCTCCGCATATAAACAATTTGACGATATAAGCATGGACGAATTCAAAAGGGTCCGTTCTACTACAATTGAAGGGCGATGGATGGAAGAATTCACGGACAGGGAGAGAGTTAGTTGAGTTCGTCCCACATCGGTATAGTAGGGAGCTTGGGTGGGACGGAACATGTATATAAACCGAGGAAACCCTAAGGAGCAACATACTTACCTGGACGGGGTCGATGGGCGATCAACAAGGTCCATGGCCTAGGTTGACGACCTCCATTGCACTGAGGAGGGGCGTCCGCCTAAGGTCGGCCCAAGTGGTCGAGCCTACGTCATAATTTGTGGTAGTGGGGGCCTGCGTTCGCGCGGCCCCTGCCTATTTCACAGTCGTAACAATTTCGTTGAAGCTCGCAGAATTTGGAAGATGGAGCAAAATTTTGTGCTGCGGATGCAGTGACCATTGAATGGGACGTCGGTCTCTTTGTTTCTCAATTTGCGACTACGTTTGGTGTTATTTTGTGGGAAGATAGGGTGACGCTGCTGCAGGGGGTGCACGGATAGTTTGACGACGAAATCAATTGAGATATTTTTGATAGGTGCTTTTACATTAAGTATACTGCAAGAGATTCATTAGGGTTTTTGAAAATCATTTTTTAGAAACATAAAACTCAGAAGAAATGGATAAGAAATCTCTTGCAAACTTAGATATTTTCATTCACAATGAAAACTAAATGGTAACAATTACCTCTGACAGGGAAGATATTATTGCCAGTTGCATTTTTTTTTTTACATGGTTCCAAACTTTTTGAGGTTCCTTCACGAACAGCTTTGTGTCTCTTTCACGATCAGCTTCGTGTTTGTTTTATCCTTGGTTAACGAAGCATAGAGAACCAAGTTGGTTAAAACCCTTTACCGATCACTTGTGTTAAACGATACCAAGACAAAGGTGACATCAAGGCAATCTTTGGGCTTTCAAAAGGATTTGCTCATCTCATGAGCATGGGTCAAACATGAAAGAAGAAGGAAATTGTAAGAAGGAGAAGTAAGGAAATAGAGAGTGCTCAGCAGAAAGAAGAAATACAAACTTGGAGATGCAATCTTGGAGAATAATTCTCCTTTCCCTCATTTTCTTCTCCTTTTTCCTTCTCTTTCATTAATTGTACTCAATGCATTAAATGAAGTTATCAAAGCATTAAATACTCTCATGATAGAAAAGACCAAAGACTGTCCTCGATTCCAAAAACTCAATTGAACAAAACTAGTAACTATGTCTAAGGACTAGCCGATAGTTTTCTCAAAGACATCTAATCAGTTGATTGGCTTGAAGAACCAAATCAACAGTTTAGTGTCATCCATTGAAACTTCTGTCTAATTTCATCTAAGCCCATTTTTAACTCTTAACAACTCTTCCATTAACTCTTAATGGAACAAAGATCCCGTTAACTCATAATGGCACTTTGACCCTTTGTTAACTCTTAACAACACTTTGAACCTTTGTTAACTCTTAATCATGGCTAAGAATACAATGTCAGCTCAACATCATTAATTCAATGATTTACTTTTAGGGGTATGATTTTCTAGGTTCACTGTCAAATAACAATCAAGAAATATCAAACCCCTTTGACATAGATTAAACTCTTTTTATCTATTTTTAAAATCTCTCCATCTTCTCAAAATACTCTGAGAAAGTTTTTAGTGACATCTGTATCCCTTAATAAATTTTTCATTTTCAAGCTTGACAACTCATACTGTACATAGGATAATAAATTTCATTAATTCCTTGAGAGATGACAACCCTAGATCATTTGGTTACCAAATCTATACATCCATTTCTCTTAGAATCCCCTTTTGTGTATTCAATTTCTTTATAAACAAAGCACACCAAAAGAAGATTCTAAAACAAGAGTATATGTCAAAAATAACATCATACACACAAGACAAAGGATTTTATGTGGTTCCCCCAAATATGCCTATGTCCATAGTCTCGCTAGGGGGCTCTTTTTTATTATTTGCAAGTGCTATAATTACACAAAGGCATTCTCATATGTCTAGAGGGAAATACAATTTCAAATTATTTGTTTTCTAGATTTTGCAAATATCATTGCCTTGGAAGTGTTTGTAAGATACATGTATTTAGCTTGATCATTTCTCGAATGCGATATGGACCTTCCTAATTTGCTCATAATTTTCCTTCATCTTGGATGGCATTTGTAATAGCTGTTTTCTTGAAAACCAAATCCCTATTTTTAAATGGCCTATTTTTTAGCTGGGAATGGTAGTAGCTAGCAATCCTTCTATGAGAAACAGCTAATTGGGTGACTACTTTATCTCTTTGTTCCTGAATAAGATCCAGGTTCATCCATAGGGACTCGAAATTGGCATTGTCAACAAAGGTATTCACCCAAGGAGACCCACTCCAACTTCCACAAGTATCAACGCTTCCTTTCTATAAACCAAACTAAGTGGAGTTTTACCATTCAACACTTTACTTGTTGTCCAATAGGCCCATAGAATAAATGACAATTCATCTGTCTAATCTACTTTTTTATTTTCCAAATGAGTTTTCAATCGATATAAAATTGTCAAATCACTAATCTTTATTTGCTCATTTGTATGAGGATATGCTATTGAGGTTATTTGTTACTGTAGCCCCAAATTATCACAAAAATTTCCAGAGGCTTTACAATCAAACTACTTGTCATGATTGGTATTAATGATCTTGAAAACTCTAAATTTGCATACAATATTCTTCTAGACCATGGATTCCACTTTTTTTCTCGATTATTGTAGCTAAGGCTTTCGCTTTTACCCACTTTGTAAAATAATCTATAGCCATCAGGAGTAATTTTCTTTAGCCACCAACTTGTGAAAACGGTCCCAAGATATCCAATCCCCATTGGGCAAAATGAATAGATTGAATGATGATTTGAAGTTTTGATCTTTGACATTTATTGCATTTTCAGACTTTCATTAGGGCATCATGTTGTAAAATTGGCTAGAGGAATCCTGCTCGTAACACCATAGCTACTAAAGCCCTTGACCTTAGGTGTTCAACACAAATTCAGCTTATATCAATTATGATGCATGAAAAGGAAATTCATCCACCTGCTTATGTGACCAAATATACTGTTAAAGGTTTAATGGTTCTCAAATCTCAAGTAACAGCCATACACAACCATACCTCATGTTGTTGTTGTTTAAGGAAGACTTAGCTAGCTTATTAGAAAAGGATAAACTTTAACAGATGGAATTGTGAAAAAAGAAATATGTGAAGATGGTACATTAATCTTCGAGCTGTAACTCTGTCAAGAACACCAGAAAACCATAACTTATATCTCCAACATTATTTTGTTGTCCTACATGTGTATATCAAAATTCTAAAATTTTATATAAAATAAAAACTATATTAAAATTTAAACAAACTACTGAAATTAGTTCAAACAAGAATTATTGAAGTAGTAATTTTTTAAAATAATTATTAATGGTAATCGATTTTTTAAAGACATAACTAACCAAATACAATTCTTACACACTTTTATAGAAAAATTAAAAAGAAACAAATAAAAACGATGTAGAAGCCAGTCTTTCGGTTAATAACCACCTGACCACCAATCTGCAGCCTCTGTAACACTATTTTCTCGTGTCCTAAAATGTTTAGCCTGAGGATTTGTAGGGCTTTAACCCTGGGTTAGAGGGGGCCCTTCCAGAAATTCTCGACGGCCAGGGATGTGAACCCAGGCCGAAGAGGGGGTTTGGAAATAGTTTTCAACCAGCAATTGACGCGCCTCGGTTAGTACCTCACAAGCTGCGTCATTGCCCCAAGCGCAAAGATACCTACCCATTTGCTTCTTCCGTATTTTTATACAAAACGCTAGCCATGGAAAATGCGTCTGAGAGATCGATGTGGGATCACTGAAATTGCTTCTTCCGTATTTCTTATATCCTAAGAACGTTTTAAATGGGGATTGTAGGGCTTTAACCCTGGGTTAGAGGGGGCCCTTCCAGAAATTCTCGACGGCCAGGGATGAACCCAGGCCGAAGAGGGGGTTTGGAAATAGTTTTCAACCAGCAATTGACGCGCCTCGGTTAGTACCTCACAAGCTGCGTCATTGCCCCAAGCGCAAAGATGATTTGCAATCTGCCTCTTCCGTTTTTTTATACAAAACGCTAGCCATGGAAACTCCGTCTGAGAGATTGATGTGGGATCACTGAGATGATATTAAGCTGGTTTTTCCATGGATCTTCGGGAGCTTAATTACACCAATAATAATTAAACTTTACATTATATTATTGTTTGGTCACTAAACTTTAAAATGTTACTTATTAGTCACTAATATTTCAAAACGGTTATTGTTTAGTCACTGAACTTTGAAATGTTACCTGTTAGTCATTGATATTTCAAAATTGTTACTACTTAATCACCAAACTTTAAAATATTACCTATTAGTCACTAATATTTCAAAACTGTTACTGTTTAGTCACTGAACTTTAAAATATTACCTGCTAGTCATTGATATTTTAAAATCGTTTTTCACCCTTCACTCGATAGTCACTGAACTTTAAGTTCATGAGTGACGAATGAGAAACAGTTTTGAAATATTAGTGACTAACATGTAATATTTTAAAGTTCAGTTTAACAGTTTTGAAATATCAGTGACTAACAGGTAACATTTCAAAATTCAGTAACTAAGCAGTAATCGTTTTGAAATATCAGTAACTAACATGTAATATTTCAAAGTTCAGTGACCAAATAATAATAAAATGTAAAGTTAGATTATTATTAGTATAATTAACCCGATATTCGAGTGTTCTGCAACGTTTCAGCGAGGGATTACAACGAGGGATTGCCGTTAATAATGTCTAAATAGAGCTCACCAATTGGGAGCACATTGGGTTTATTCCTCTCACAATGTGGTAATTGAAAGAAAATGATAGAATAATTGAGGAAAGAGAAAATAAGAATAAAATATAATAGAATAATGGAGGAAAGATAAAATAAGAATAAAATATTTATTAGACAAGATGTTTTTAAGAAACTATTTTTAGAATAGTAAATTTTCTAATTAGATGCAAATGGTTGATAGAAATTCTACCAATAAAATATAATGCTTAACTTTAAGAAATCAAAATTATATTTTTTAATTTCTTTTACAATTAATAATTTAACCTAACAATGAGAGAATAGAGTAAATAGAGAATAGTAAATGAATAAAGAAGAATAGATGCTTGAAGTATGTCTTTGCACCCCAAATGTCCACACTATTTATAGATATTGAAGGGATACATTTTAAAGATCATGTCTATTAAAAATAGACTTATCCATTGAAGAAATCACATCCCTCTAATTTAAATACATATCCATTGAATTAAAAGACATATTGATTTATTTTTTGGCCGTTGAAATTCCAACGTTCGAATTGAAAGTTGACAATCTACAACAAAAGTCGACTTCTTGGGAGCAGAAATCGACTTTCAGGAGGTAGAACTCGACTTTCAGTGGCCAAAAGTCGACTTTTGCATGTCTTTAGCCAATCCAACCAGTAACTATTCTTGCAACATTTACAACAGTCAACTTTCACTACTTGAAAATCGATTTTCACTATAAATACTTTAAAATATATAAAAATAATACTTTAAAATATATAAAATATAAATACTTCAAAATACATCTCAAAATCTCATCATAAAATAAATTAATGCCCAGTTCTGTATTGTGAAAAGGCTGTATAGGGCCTCTTTGGCATCCAGCACTTTTAAAAAGTGAAAACGCTTCTGTAATTTCAGTGGCACGTAGAAGTTAGCCCAGTGCCCGTCACTTAACGCAACCAGGACCTACTTCCGTTTATTGCTCCACCCAATTAAAAGCTTTGCTGAAAAAGAACTCCGTTTAACCTATGAACGGAAACACACATGATGCATGGAAACAACAACAGGAAAAGCGAATCAGATCTAAGTAATAAGGACCATATAGTAAATTAAAACTAGCATTGCCAGGACCAAACCCCAAAAGGGAAAGCCCTTAAAAAATTGGCGTATGCCGCTATGTGCGGCGAGAACACGGTATTCTTTAGTAAAAGGCGAAAGAATAGTTCGCTCTGTGCTCACCGCGCGGCTGCATGATTGACTGCTTCTCTTCAGGATTCTTTTATATTAACACTGATTGCTTGTGTGTTCCAAAATAATCCAATGCGGGACAAAACTAAATATATTACATTGCCCCATCTGTTAGGACAGCTGAGTAGGAAGACCACCTCTGTGTTCACCCTGCGGCCTTTGTTTTTTCTTTTTTGCTGATAATTTGAGGCCAACTAGCTTATTGCAGAATTTGGAGGAATTGAAAATTATTGTATTTTAATTTTAAATGTATTTGATTAGCTTCTTACCTTGTGAGGTCCTCAGTTGATAGAGATTATTGTACCATTAGCTAAATCATTAGATTTAAACATAACAATCAATTACACTACTACCAAAACCCTAACATATATAGCATGAACTTAGCTGCACCACAAAACGAAGGGAAAAATGTTTTCAATACTTTTAAGGTTTAATGTAATTACAAATAATAATTTTAATATTTGAGAAAATACAACAAATAAATATATATTTTACTACCATATTGCAATTTCTCCTACCATCAATTAACCATAATTAAATATTTAAAATAATTAAAATGCCTCATAATTCAAAATGTAACATTTCTTCCTTTCTTATATATATATTGTTCTTCTCAAACCTTATATCTCACCGCTAAGAAAAAGATTAACTCTTCCTTCTCCATTCTAAGATGAATGGCTTAGCACCCCATTACTAAAGTGCTCTCATAATTTAGGATTTTAAAGTACTAATTTTTTGGGAGAAAAATGGTTAAATGAATAACCTATTGGTTTATTTAGAAATTCGGATGCTAGTGTAATTACCAAATTTTGTAAAACATTTGATGAACTAATTTTCAAAAAAAAATCCTTAAAAAAGAAATCAATAGACTATTATTCAAAATTTTAGTGTAATAGCTAGTGCGATTATTAATAAATTTTGATACTTGAGTGATTTGAGAAAATGATTCTTTTGGAAAATAAGTTTTAGAATTATTAAGTCTAAAGATAAATTTGATTGATAATCAAATAATAGTTCCCGTTACAAAATTGTGAGACTTGAAGATTTATTTGATTTAATGGTTAAATGGTAAGTTAAATTAGTATTTGATATAATAGCATATATATGGCAAAAAAAAAATATAAACATATCTATATATATATATATATAAGATATATAGAGGAAAAAAATAAAAAGATGTGCATACACAACATTAAATAAAAAGATAAAATAAGCAAAATTTTCAAATCCATTAGCCTCTCAATAGAAATATTAAGACAACAATTTGAGTATAAATAGAGGAAAAGAATTGTCTTTCACTCTAAGTGACTCAAGAAATACTGTGGAATTAAGGTGGAGGGAATAGAGAAGCAAAGGAAGATCTTAGCTAAAGAAGAAGGAAGAAATCTAGGGGCAAAATAAATCTTTTTCAAGCACATTATCAAGGTAAGTAGTATGAAAAAAAATTTCTCCCATTATTTGACATAATGATTTCACTTCATAAGTACTATGTTGAGTACCTTGTGAAAAATGTTAAAAATCGCCATACATATGCTTGTTAGGTTTTCTTTAGAAGATGTATGTTAATGTTGTTAATCTCAAGGGTACAATCTATGACTTTTGGTGGTAACAAAAAAGGACAAAAGTGTTTTAATCTTTCATGGGGTATTTTAGTAAATTAAAGTGCCTAAAATAAATTTTTTTTCCCAAAATTAACTAGTGTTTAGTCGACCAATGCCCTGGTTTGATCAACCAAAGATGTCCAGAATACTATACTCCTTGAAATGATGATTGATTTGGTTGACCGTAGTCAAAGATTAGTTGACCAAAGTTAAGTAATAAGCTATTTTTGTTTGGAAAAAAATTAAGTTTAATCGACCAAACTCCTTCAATTGATTTTAGGCACCCTTTTAAAAACTAATTTAGTTGACCAAAGTAGTGGGTTTAGTTGACCAAATATTCCTAAAATCAAAATCATTCATTTGGATAAAAAAATAAAAAAATGGATAACAAAAAAAAAATCATTCATTTTTCTCTTTGTATTAAATCAACAAAATAAATGGTATTAGTCAACCAAAAGGAGATAAGATGCATGTCGTATTTTTACACATCTAGTCTAGTTGACCAGATGCAAACCATAATCGACCAAATGATCCTAGTGTACTTTAGAACTCACTAACAAAGCCAGACTAGTTGACTTCAAGTACTCTTAAATCGACCAAATTATCACATAATGCCTTTTATTTTCTCTAAGAAAATGAATTTAATTGACCAAACTTGAGATTTGGTCGATCAAGTGTTGTCTACCTAAATGGTCTTTCTTCTAAAAACTTAGCTATTTTTAATTTGTTACTTATTAGTATTCTCAATCACCTTACTAATCTAAGGTATTTCTATCCAATTTTTCTTAAGGTCAAACATATTTCCTTTTTTGTAACACAAGATAAAAATTGATTTTTCTCTCTATCATTAATGCTTTTCAGTAAATAATGATGAGGTATCCTTTTTGTTCAAATTGTTGTTTATTTTCAAAAAACAACTCCTTTCCGTTATATAATGTTTCTTTGGGTCTTCCAAGTACCATATCTCTTATGATTAACTATCTTTTATCATGCAGTATTGTTTCTTTTATAACATACTATGTTCTTTTAAGTTGTTGTTTATATGTTGAACAATATGTATTTTTTTTTTCTCAAATAGATCTACATTTTTTGTTACTAATCTTGCCTATTTAATGTAGCAGGATCGTTTCTTACTTTAACTAATCCTTTTTTAATTATTTTTTGAATTAAAAAAAGAAGATATTCTCTTGCAGTTTGATACAACCTAGGAAGTTTTTCGTAGTTCAATCCAATAAGCTATGTTCTCCAATGGTTAGAACCAAAAAGAAAAGACTTTAAAAGTAGCTTGCCTACCAGGATATGGACTCACTTATTAACCTTTTTGTGACTTTAAAGTTGGAGTATTCTAGGCATTCAAGTGTAAAAGATTTGTGACAGTAAAATCCTTCATCTTTGTTTCAAATTAAAAGGGTTATAACTCACCTACATGTGAGGTGCTCACACTTTATGAGGGATTTAAATTTCTATAAGTGTGATCTTATTAGGAAGAGTATTTTATAATCGAGGTTTTAGCTCTTAGACAAAAACTAAAGTTATTTTTTTCAATTTAGTATGTAGAACCTTCAAATTCTTAAACTTGAAGAGAGAGACTCATAAAATTAAACCTCTATAAAAATATTGTATGTGTTGATTGTGCTTAATTGTTGAGATTATTGTAGCTATTTATTTATCACCAAATCAAACATTATAACTTGTTTTACAACCCAATAACATGGTAAAAATCATTTTAAACTTAAAAACCCAATTCACTCTATAACACCACACTTTCTCCAGCATGTTATAAATTAGGACAATACTGAAATAATATTTTTTTTTCTTGTACAAATTGATACATCATATCATTCCTCATCTCAAAATTTCGTCTTTCAAATGTTCAAATGTTAAGTAGCATAAACTTAAATATATTACTTCCAAGATCATAATTATAATTCATTTTGCACTTGCAAAGTGTCGTCACATGCTTCTTTCGTATCTGGTTTTGCTACAACAACATCTTGAACGTTTGAATATTCCAGGGGCAAAGCCTAAGTTAGATGATAAATCATCTAAATGAGAGTACAAAATCATATATTTTCGTGCATGTATGTAAGATGTAAAATGTCCTCATCATTTTCGATTTGAGTCTACCGCACCCAACTGTTGTTCCTCATTGTTACAGCCTTCTTCCCGGGCCGAGGTGTATGGGTGCACCCTTGATAGAGCAGCAACGCCAGTCCATAATCTCAAACCCTTATGCGATGCATGATCAATAATATCATTGTGACTGTATGCACATTTCGTCATCAATACATGTAAATGAAATCTACATGATGCATAGCATATCAAGGCATGTCAACATGATGAAATCGTTTACCAAACCAGGTTTTAGGACAAAACACTCGCAATCAATTTTTGGGTGAGAACCCTCATATAACTAGGTTGTTAAATCAAGTCTTTGGTATAAAACTACTCACGTTTAGATAAAATTTGGTTTTCTCGAAATACGTGCTTCAATCGTGTCCTAATGCGTCAAGTTGAATACTCTCCCTTGGATTCTGGGATTCCCCATTGGCCCTTGAAGCTATCTTATCTGCTTCGGCTTCGGGCAGTCTCTCGAATAATGCCCCACCTGATTGCAGTTGTAGCAGACGGTTCCCTTCTTCGGGCAATTTTGGTTGAGATGACCTGCTTCTCCACAGTTGTAGCAAACGTTCATCCCTTGCCTACAGGGTCTTTCAGGGTGATGTTTCCCTCATTTCAAACAGGGTTTGCTAAGCTTAAATTGAACCCCTTTTGGGATCCAACCTCTTTCCCGCACTTGGCCTAGAGTTCGAAACTTGTTGGCTAGCTCCCTAGATAGAATCGATCTGGTCCCAATTTGCCTCAGAAACCATTGCTTGCCGCACCACCTCAGCATAGGACTCCACAATTATATTACCGAGGGTCTTCTAGATCCTTAGCTTTAGTCCCCCCAGAAACTTCTGAGCTTTGATTCTCTCGTCCGCCTCATATATCGACATGTACTTAATTAGATGAGTGAAAGCGTCATTGTATTGAGCCACCATCATACCTTCAGATTGCTTTAATTCCATGAACTCCCTTTCATTCGCCATCCTCAAGTTAAGAGGAAAGTATTTCTCATCGAACAACTTCTTGAATCTCTCCCAACTAACGTACGGTGGTCCCACTCGAGCTTGGGTGGTTATCGCTCTCTTCGTTCCCTTCCACCATCTGTCTGCTTCTCCTTGCAACATGAAAGTTGCACAGTTGACCTTCTCATCCTCACTAGAGTGGAGATGATCAAGCAATTTCTCAGTTTGCTCGATCCAGAATTTTCCCTCACTAGGATCAGCTCCTAGTTTTCCTTGGAAGACTGGTGGGTTCTGTCGGAGATAAAGATCTAACATGCAAGAGGAACGACCTCTTTGGGTTTGCATTCCTTGCATAACCCATGCCATGCTTCCCATAATCCTTTCAATTTGTTCCAAAAGACCGACATTCGTCCTTCCCTCTTCCTGACTTAAGCTGCTTCCAGGAAAGTTATTAGCTCGCCCTTCCATATTGCTTTGCTGGGGGTTTGGCGTCGTAGGTTCCGTCGTGTAGGTTCGACGAGTGTGCACCATTTGAAAGCATGGTTCTAATTAGATGCTAAAAATTTAACATCCACTACTAAATTTAAATAACTCATCATAAATCCGAATAGTGATGCAAGTTTCTTATAGATTCACAAAACACTATGATTTACATCACTACATTGACACAACATCTAATAGAAACTTAATAAATCCTACTACATGACTTTTCTTCTAAGGCATTGCGGACCTCCAAACCCATGCATTTGCCTCATCTTCAGACTCATAAGTAGGTCCTTCGAGGTCATTCCGAGTCTCTGTTAGGTCCTCCTCTTCGTAAGAATTGATGTATTCTAATTCAAGAGGATCGTTCTCAATTTCCATTTTTGCCAAAATCTCTTCTCCTGCTTCATCTTCGCTCGAGTCTTCTTTTTCCTCCTCTATTGGATCTTCTTCATCTGGCTCTTCATACAGCTCGCCCATCAGATGACGAAGTCTTTCACAAAAATAGAAAAATAAAACGAAGTCTTCATCTTGCTGAATCCACTTAGCAAGGGTCTTCACTTCTCCTTCTAGGACACCGACCATAAAATTTATCTGGAAAGAAACTAAGGCTGGATTTTGACGATAACTGGGCGGGACATCTTCAATAATGTCTTCCATCTTAGCTACAAACCCATAGACATCTTTCTCAGGATCTGGCTCCCTAGCGTTAATCCGATTGGCCCAGTGGTCGACTAGCACCTGCTCATGAAAGTTCTCGGCCATCCTGACATTTATCCTAAAATTCATTAGCAATCCTATGTGTAGAAACCTCAAATCTCTAAATTCTAATTTCCTCAAGCCATTGCTAAGTTTTCTATGTAGTTCGCTCTGATACCAATTGTAACACCCCACTTTCTCGGGCATGTTATAAATTAGGACAATACTAAAATAATATTTTCTTTTCTTGAACTAATTGATACATCATATCATTCCTCATCTCAAAATTTCCATCCATCTCAGAAGAGAAACATCAAAACATTAAATGCGGAAGCTATGAATCGAACCTAACATTATAATAACCATGGTTCAGACAATACATCAACGTCTTTCAAATGTTAAGTAGCCAAAAACTTAAATACATTACTTCAAACATCATAATTATAATTCATCTTGCACTTGCAAAGTGCTGTCACATGCTTCTTCCGTATCTGGTTCTGCTACAACAACATCTGGAACGTTTGAATATTCTAGGGGCAAAGCCCAAGTTAGATGATGAATCATCTAAATGAGTACAAAATCATATATTTTCGTGCATGTATGTAAGATGCAAAATGTCCTCATCATTTTCGATTTTAGTAGACCGCACCCAACTGCTACTCCTTATTTTTACAACTCCCTTCTCGAGTTGAGGTGTATGGGTGCACCCTTGGTAGAGCAGCGGCGCTAATCCATAATCCAAAACCCTTATGCGATGCATGATAAATAATATCATCGTGACTGTATGCACATTTCGTCATCAATACATGTAAATGAAATCTACATGATGCATAGCATATCAAGGCATGTCAACATGATAAAATCGTTTACCAAACTAGGTTTTAGGACAAAACACTCGCAATCAATTTTGGGGTGAGAACCCTCACATAACTAGGTTGTTGAATCAAATCTTTGGTATAAAACTACTCACCTTCAGATAAAATTTACTTTCCTCGAAATACGTGCTTCACCTCGATTTGCATGCCAAGCTTCGAAACTCGCACCAACACCCAAACTTAAGCCCTAAGGTAGCCTAAACACTATATTAAATCAATAAATATCATCACCAATTTTTCTCATATTTTCTTCACATTTTCCTTTAATTTCTCTCTAATTTTCCTTACTAAAATTCTAAAATAAATATATACATCCAATTTTTCCAAATATTTTTGCATCACAAATCCTAAAATATTTTTCTAAACATTTCAAAAAAAAATTGAAAAAAACCTGATGCGCACGCACTCTCACGTGCCTGGCACATCAATTGCGAGTGGGAGAGGTGCATGAAGGCCACGCTCTAGTCGTCTTCTCCAGCGACGGCACACCAATGATGCTGGATTCTCGACCTGAGATGATCTCCTCCTTCAGTCGATCACCTTGGTACCTCTAGTGGCTTGAAACGATGCTCAGAAGGGCCTCAACCGAAGCCTCGAACTCTCGGCCGACACCACCGCCTCGCTTTCCGGCAAATGCTTAAAACGCCACCAAACGCACACCAAAACCCTCCATTTTTTCCAGAAAAGATCCTTACCCCCCTAGAGTAAAATCCCTTTATTACTTGCTCTCGATTCGACCTCTAACTCAATCAATTTTAAGCTTCAATTTGGCAAAACTCTCGGCCATTAAACCTTTATTTATAAGTCTAATCGGACCTCGAAACGCTCATAGCCGCCTTCACCGAGGTCTTAAACATCTCAAACACCCCTTGGGAGACCCAAAAGCATCTGACCACCTCCTCAATGGCCCATTTACAGGTGCTGCGAACTGGCCACGCCTTGCCAATTTTTTTTGAAATTCAGCCACCCACGTGCTCGTTGCAGGCCTTTGGTTGATGCTCGAGCTTCTCTAACCAACTTTCTAGGAATTCTCATGGTTAAAGACGTCGAATGATGGCTGGCCAAAACTACTATCAGACATGGTGAATTCCATTTTCCTGATATTACACTTTAGCCCCTTTCATTTACACCTTTTCACTTTTAGTCCTTCACACAAGCCCCTGAAGTTTCCATTGCTTCCGATGGGACCCCCAAAATCTGGAATTTACATTTACACCCTGAGGATTCGGAAATAACAACGTTTAGACCTCTCTCGGGTAATTTTGGGAAACTACGCTTAGGCCTGGCTGCATTATTTTTATTGAAATCTTCTCGTTCTCACCCAAAAACACTGAAGGGTTGCTCTACCTGATAATTTGAGGCCTCTTAAGGGTTTTGTCAACTTTTCAAAGGTTTCCTCTAATGATTCAGTTTTATCAGCCTTATCCGAAGCTGTATAGAAGACTGCCTCAGATCCATTTCTTTTTGCGCAAAAATTCATATCTCGAATTACTTAATGCTGACGTGATCTTCTTTTTTATTGCTCGGGTTTTAGGGTACTCCCTTCGATTGACTCGGCTAAATAATAGTAAAAATCAAACCTTAATTTAACCATTCTAATACCACGTTTCACGAAACATTTCTTGCATTTATTTATTTCAAAAACGGGGTTTTACACTCACCCTTCCCTCCTCCCATCTTGGGTTATTTTTCTAGGCAACATATGTATCTGTTTCAATGCATTTGAAGTTGTTGAATATGCAATACAAGTCAAATTGTTTATGCATTGCTTGATAAATGTATCACTTACCCCAAATATATTTTTCTTCTATAAAATATATATGTATGTAGATGTGGGAGTGGATCTTCTTATGACAAAAGAGAACATTGTTGAATGAAGGAATATGCAATACATGTTGAAATGTTTATGTATTGTTTGATAAATGTATAACTTACCCCAAATGTATTTTTCTTTTATTAAATGTACATATATGTAAATGTGGGAGTGGTTCTTCCAATAACTAGGGGAAGATTGTTGAATGAAGGAATATGGTTTTTAAATATGAGGTATGGATGAACATTTTAATTGGTTTTGGTCACATATTAGAAGTCTATGTTCTTGTTAGCTTTCAAAATATATAGGTTTCATTTTTGGTAGGGTTATGTATGGAAATGAATCTCTATATTGTAATATATAGATCATTGAAAGGTTGAGATGTAAAGTATATTTTTTATGAATGTTTGAAATGAGAAATTGACACATGCTTACTATTTTGACTTAAAATGGAGTTTCTAATGTATGGTTATGTCTTTAATTATACATTTTTTTTTCTAGAAATTAGGATGTGTTATCAAACTTTTGGCATAAGAATAATTGAGAAATGATTTTTTTTTACATTTAGTCGTGAATTTTCTCATGAAAGATGTCCAAATGGTTTGAAACATAAACTATGTTTTGATGATTTTCTAACAACGATAGACAATTTATTAGATTATAAAAAAAAATTCAAAAAATGAATAAGGAAGTCTAATTTCTATAAAACTTGGTTTCACATCCAATCGATTTTTCTAGAAAAAGATATATCCAATTTGATAATAACTACGTAGTGTAATCAATCGGTAAAACCAGCTACCTTAGAATCAAATTCATGAAGTTCAAATCTCAATAAAATTAAATAATTTTTGGATATATTACAGTCCATCAAGGTGAAAATTTAATTAGTCAAATACCTAAGATATAAAGATGTGTCACATTAGGAGTGGAACTCTAATAGTCAACTTCATATAACTTTTCAAAAGCTTAAATTATGTCTTGAAATTATTGTTGTTGTAATACAATAATTGAAATTTGTTTGTTTTGGAAAAGCTTAACAGAAAGTTAACATGGCCAAGTGGAAGAATAAGGTTGGCTTAGAAGAGGTCATTCGGAGAGGGTCCTACAGAAGGGTGGCTCTGAAAGGGTGTTTGGGTGTCTAAAACTGCAGAAGGGTCTTTCAAGGGAATTGCAAAAAGGTCTTTCGGAGATGTCTTCAGGAGAACTTCAGGTCTTTTGATTTGCAAGATAGAAGATAGTCAGAAGGCATGTGGAGATTTTTCTAGCATGGGCCCCTTGATGCCTAAGTCAAATATAGTTATAGTGTGGAAGTGGTTATGTAGATGTACTGCAATGTGGATGGTGCCTTCAGAAAAGTATGGACTCTTCAAAAGAGGTATGCGCGGAAGAGTCAGGGAAAGTCTTTAGATCTAGTAGAAGGATCCGAAAAGTGGAGGGTCAAGGAGTATTTATACCCCTCGAAAGACTGAGACATGTGGCACACATGCACAACAACACACGACATGACTCTTAAGGTAAGGTTGTCCATTCATCACTGGGTTAGGCTTCAAGAAGACCAAGACTTCGGGGAAGCTAATTCCCAAAACGTCTTTGGAAAACTAGTTGGGTCTTTAGGGAAACTAGTCCCCAAAGAGTCTTTCAAAAGACTCTGTAAGCCTTCATGGAAGTTAGTCTTTAGAAGAGTACTCAGGTCTTTTGGGAATAAGGCCCCCAAAGACCCTTAGGGGAGAGGGCATTCTCCCAGGCTTGAACTGACTTTTACAAGAGAACTCTCTTGGAGACCTTTTGGAAAAAACCTAACGAAGCGCATGTTACAGCAGAAATTGATATTTTTACACAAAGTCATATGAGTACTCTAGTTTTTGTTAAATTCTCAATAAATTTTGACAATGGTTTAGATATTTAAATATTTGACTTTTATAAGATGTCGAGTAATAACCATATTAAAAAAAAAAAAAAAAACTTTGTTACTATCATAAATCTAAGAATAAGATAAAGGTAACTCAAAAAGAGTATAAAATAGTAATATTAGTGAGATTTAATCTAAAAACGTGCATTAAAACTTCCATTATCATCTTTAATCTTAATTTTAGAATAAATAATTATATTTTTAAATAAATTAAGGGCAAGTCTCTCTAATGGTCATTGGATTAACTTAACTGAAAAAAATGTGTGAAAGGATTTACTAAAGGAGGAAAGAGAAGAATTAAAACAATAAAAATTAAATTAATTATTTTATTACAAGAAGAGCTGAGTGTTACATTGCATCTCCTCGCATATTACCTAACCACTTTGTGACACTTAGCTATAAAACCACTATTAGAAGTTTAAACCAACA
Organism: Diospyros lotus; assembly: GCF_014633365.1. Taxonomy (NCBI): domain Eukaryota; kingdom Viridiplantae; phylum Streptophyta; class Magnoliopsida; order Ericales; family Ebenaceae; genus Diospyros; species Diospyros lotus. The sequence continues at coordinate 32,427,173 of NC_068342.1, read as the reverse complement.
AATGTTTACTTCACTCAGTGTGATCATTTTGTTCTCTCTTTATTGATTTTTTTACTTTTTGACAAGTTTTTAACTTAGGTATTGAAAAGTCTTTTCACAAATGTCATTAGACAATCCTAACAATCTATAACACAAATGTGAGGGAGAGATTTTTTGAATGGTTGAGATGGGTTTTGAGTTAGTGAATGGTTGGGATTAATTTCACTTCCAGCCCAATATCAAAGGCATCTTTCTCTCTCACAACCCACCCACCCACCGACCCTCTCAGTCACTGTCTCTCTCTCTCCCTCTCTCTCTCTCACAGACCCACCCACTCCCTCACTCAGTGTCTCTCTCTTTCTTTCTCTCACCTACCCACGCCATCGTCGCCCCTTCCTCCGCCGTTAACTGCACCCCCTATTGGTCCAGCCCCATTGTCATCGTCGCCCCCTTCCGTCGTTTCGGCCCAGCCCCAACCTCACATACGCATATACACACAGGCATATATATATATACACACATACGCATATACGCATACATATCATACATATATATATATGCGTCTTCCTCTTGGCTGTTGGTGGTAGTCTGCTCACAACAAAAAATCTATTAATTAGTGACAGAAATTTTCCGTCACTATTTAGAGAAGGATTTGTGACGGAAATTTCGTTGCCAAATTTTTAATTTTATTTTATATTTAGCGACGGAATATTCCATCACTAAATTTTTTAATATTTTTTATTAAATTGTTAAATTTAGCGACGGGATTACCCGTCGCTAAATAATTAAATAAAATAAAATAAAATTTATTTAGTGACGGGTAACTCGTCACTAACTAATTTTAAAAATAAAAAATAAAATAAAATTTATTTAGCAATAATTAAAAAAATTAAAAAATAAAATGAAATTTATTTAGTGATAGAAAACCCGTCACTAAATAATTTAAAAAATAAAAAATAAAATAAAATTATTTAGTGACGAAATAATTAAACAAAATAAAAAATAAAATAAAATTTATTTTATGATAATTAAAAAAATTAAAAAATAAAATAAAATTTATTTAGCGACAGGCAAACCCGTCACTAAATAATTTAAAAAATAAAAAAATTATTTAGCGACGACATTACCCGTCGCTAAATAATTAAAAAATAAAAAATAAAATAAAATTTATTTAGCGACAGGTAAACCCGTCACTAAATAATTTAAAAAAAAATTATTTAGCGATGGCATTACTTGTCACTAAATAATTAAAAAAATAAAATAAAATTATTTAGCGACAAGTAAACCCATCGCTAAATAATTTAAAAAATAAAAATAAAATAAAATTACTTAGCGATGGTTTGACCCATAGCTAAATAATTAAAAAAATAAAAAATAAAATAAAATTTATTTAGCGACGAGTAACCCATCACTAAATAATTTAAAAAATAAAAATAAAATAAAATTATTTATCAACGGGATTACCCATCGCTAAATAATTAAACAAATTAAAAAATAAAATAAAATTTATTTAGCGACTGGATTACCCATCGCTAAATAATTAAACAAAATAAAAATAAAGTAAAATTTATTTACAATAATTAAAAAATTTAAAAATAAAATTGATTTAGCAACGGATAAACCCGTCACTAAATAATTTAAAAAAATAAAAATAAATTAAAATTATTTAGTGACGATTTGACTCGTCACTAAATAATTAAAAAAATAAAAAATAAAATAAAATATATTTAGTGACGAGTAAACCCGTCACTAAATAATTTAAAAAATAAAAATAAAATAAAATTATTTATCAACGAATTACTTGTCACTAAATATTTAAAAAAATACAAAATAAAATGAAATTATTTAGCGACCGGAAAATCCCGTCGCTAAATAATTAAGCTAAATAATTAAAAAATAAAAAATAAAATAAAATTTATTTAGCGACAAGTTAAGCCATTGCTAAATAATTTAAAAAATAAAAATAAAATAATATTTATTTAGTGATGGATATTTCATCACTAAATAATTAAAAAAATAAAATTAAAATTAAATTCATTATTCTGTTGCTAAATAATTAAAAAAATTAAATAAAATTAAGAATGTTTAGCCTTGAAATATTTCGTCATTAAATAATTAAAAATTTTAAATTATTTATGAAATTTTAAAATTAAATTATTTAAACAAATATATGTATAACTTCTATAATACACAAAAACATCTCGAGAGTGTCGTTTGGATCATCACTCCACTCTTAAGGATAGACTTAAAGATCAAAACAAATTAACAACAATATTTAATTGAAAAGGGTTAAAACTATGTTAACTTTATGAAATGATATAAGGCCATAACTTTACTCTCCACACTCCATTTTTACATATACTACAAGGCTACAAATTATTTAGAGACAAACATTTTTTTAGCTAAAAAATAAAAAATTAAATAAAATTGAAATTTTTATTAAATTTTTTACTGAATATATATAAATCTTTCCACCAAGTTAATTGTGTATTGAATATATGGGCAGCCCGCAACATAAATAAAATTTTCACAATATTATTTATGTAAACTGAGGTCATTCTTTAATCAAAACATGATTATGTGACAAAAATATTATAAATAATTGAATACAAGTTTTCATATAATAATTTTTTATTGAATGATTTTATGGTCCAAATGAAACCATGCATCATATAGAAAATTTAAAAAACTCATCTGTTGAGGTATCATTAATTTTCTCGATAATAAATTAATATTTGAGAATACCTATTTAATTATTTGAAACCAACTAGGCATGTTTCTTAATTAAGTTTTTTGATTTCACTTCATTTTCTTTTCTTCAATGCATTTGATAAATCAATAGATACTGGTGATTAAAAGACTAAAATGTGATATTACATATGACATTTTTTTAATTTGATATGAACATAAATGCTACGCAAACAATAAACGTTACAATAATTTTATAAATAGAGATTCAATATAAGAAATCCATCACAAACATTTAGATAATATCATTATCTCAAAATAATTTTGTTATTATTTTAAAATTTAATGAGATTGCAGAGATCAGTGGGATCATTTACGTCCTAGAGGAAAAATATATATACACATATGAAAAAAATATTAAATTAATATATTAATCAATGATCATATGGACAAATGCATCCAAAAGGATATAATATTACTTAAAAGAATTTTGATATATGCTCTCTATACAAATCAAGAAGCACTTCTCAAAAAATATATAGAAATTCCTAGAAGAAATTTCTTTTATCGTTGGAATTGATGCACCAAGTTTTTTGAGTAATACCCATATTAAGATTATTTTTGTTTGTAATATATTATAATTCTATATGTATGAATCAATCGACCAAAATTTACGAAGAACCTCAATATTAGCACAACCAGTGATCGAACATTTGACAATACTTGACATGTCGTACCAAGTAAAAATGAAATTAAAAATCTAACAATTAATATCAAGTGTCTTCAACATTTATAGTGTAAATTAAAAAACATAAATAAAGGGGAATAAAGATTCAACGAAATAATCTTGATCAACGAGAAGTATAATTTTTAATTCTATATTTAATTTATTTGTGTATTTATATTTTATAATTTTTATATTTATATTTTATAAATAAAATATTTATTTTTATTAGTATTTATATTATTTATATTGTTTTATATTTTAATTTTTAAAAATAAAATATTATATTTTAATATTTTAAAATTAAATGTTAAAATAAATAATATTTACTTTTTATTATTTAATTTTATAATACAATATTTTATATTATATTATAAAATATTATATTTCAATATATATTTTATTATTTATTTATATTTTTTAATTTATTTTAAATCCCCTCACGTGTCCCCCTTCCCCTCCCCCTCCCCCCACGTATCCTTCTCCCCTCTAGAGAAATTGAAATCCCCCTCCCCCCACCCAATTATTTTAATTTCCCTCCCACCTCCCCCTATTTAAATAGGATAATGCTACACGGACGAATGCACTAACGCATGGGTTGATAAACCGAAGTTAAATTACAAGATAACCCTCCATCCAAATTTACAATTTTACCCTCCAAAAAATTGGACGCCCTTACTCTGTCTCGCTTGATCTCTCTCTCAATCTCTCTCTCTAATTTAGGGTTTAGGTCGCACTATTCGCTCTCGCTCACTCTCTCTTACCGACTGAAACCCTATTGCTCTCGCTCGCTCTCTCTTATCATCTAAAACCCCATTACTATCGCTCGATCTCTTATTGTCTGAAACCCCATTGCTATCGTTGGATCTTTTATCGTCTGAAACCCCATTGCTGCCAGCGACGAGTTCTCTTATTGCTATCGGCGACGAGCTCTCTCTCTCTCTCTCTCTCTGTATTTTTTAATCAATCGCATCTCCTCCTACCGTTGGTAAGAAAGAAAGATTTTTTAACCAACTCAAAGCAAGAACCTACGAAGGAAACCAATAATGAGTGACATAGGTATGTTTGATTTTTTTATTAGATTCTAATATGAAGGAAACCAACAATAATATATGTAACATTATATTCTGATATGATGTTTTTTTTTTTTTTTTTTTTTTGAAGAAGAAGGAAATCATATTGTGCTTGCAGAATCATTCGAAGATAATGAGGAAAATTTCGTTAATAATGAAGAAATTACCAAAGATAATGAGTGTCCTGCATCAGAAGAAGATAGTGATCTTGTCCCTAAGGTTGGAATGAAATTCAATGAGGAGAAAGACGTTTTTGAATTTTACAAAAAATATGCTTACCATGTGGGTTTTTCTGTTAAAAGAAGGAGTTCGAGCAAGGGTGATGACGGTGTTCTAATGTATGTGGGATATGCATGTAGCCGAGAAGACAAAAGAAATATTAAAGCTAACACCTCTCTGAATCCTCAACCAACTGTTCAGTTAGGGTGTAAAGCTAGGATAACAGCATGTTCAGACATTTTAGGAACATGGCGAATAACCATTGTCCATCTTGAGCATAACCATAAAACAAGTCCAACCAAATCTAGGTTATATCGATGCAACAGACAATTAAGTGAACATGTGAAGCGATAACTTGAAGTTAATGATATAGCTAGAATTCCATTACATAAAAGTTATAACTCACCTGTTGTTGAAGCTAGTGGATATGAGAACCTGACATTTGTGGAAAAGGATTGTAGAAATTACATTGATCAGGTGAGGAGGTTAAGACTTGGGGAAGGAGATGCTACTGCTATTCAAGCTTATTTTTCGAAGATGCAAGCCTTTTATCTGGGTTTTTACTTTAGTGTGGATTTGGATGAAGATGGCAAATTGAAGAACGTCTTTTGGGACGATAATAGGTGTAGACAAGCATTTAAGGAATTTGGCAACGTTATCACATTTGACACCACATACTTGACCAATAGGTACAACATGCTGTTTGCTCCATTCGTTGGTGTAAATCACCATGGACAGTCGACATTGCTTGGATGTGGTATTATTTCCAACGAGGACACTGGGACTTTTGTATGGTTGTTTAAGACATGGCTTGAGTGTATGGAGGATCAAGGGCCTGCAGGAATAATCACTGATCAAGATAGGGCCATGCAAAATGCTAGTCTTCCCTAACACAAAGCATAGATGGTGTTTGTGGCATATATTAAAGAAGTTACCTGAAAAATTTGGTAACCATAGTTGTAAGGCATATATTCTTTCAGGCGTACATGAGGTGGTGTATGAATCACAGAGTTCTGAAGAATTCGAGAAGGCCTGGAATTCAATGATTGAGAAATATGCACTGCATGACAATGATTGGTTGTCTGGACTTTACAAAGAAAGAGGTCGATGGGTCCCATGTTTCGTGAAAACTAGTTTTTGGGCAAGGATGTTAACAACGCAGCGGGGTGAGGGTATGAACGCATTTTTTGATGGATTTGTACACTCAAAAACCTCATTGAAGCAATTTGTTGAACAATATGAGCGGGCAATGAGGTGTAAAGTTGAAAAGGAGTTTCAGGCCGACGTAAGGTCTTTTTCTTAGATGGTCCCATGTGTATCGAGGTTCGCCATTGAGAAACAATTTCAAGAAGTGTACACAATCATGAAATTGAAGGAGTTTCAAGAAGAGTTAACTGGGAAGATTTATTGCTCAATTGTGTATACCGAAGAGGGACCGCTTGGTACGAGGTGCGAAAAGATATCATAATTGATGAAAGGGTGAAGGAAAAAAAAAATCGATTTTTTTTTAGAAAGATAGCTGTGATATTGTTTGCAGCTGTCACATGTTCGAGTTTGAGGGAATAATTTGTAGACATGCTGGCACAATATTGATCCAAAATGGTATCAGATCAATTCCTGAGAGATATATCTTACGGCGATGGAGGAGAGATGTCAGTAGATCCTACATGAGGGTGAAGATCAATTACAATGGTTGGATTAGTACGCCTAGCCAGTTAAGATACGATCAACTGTGCAATGCATTTGCCAAGGTAGCAGACGACGAAGAGTGAACCCGAGCAACTATGGAGAGGATCCAATCTCAATTGAATGCATTGAGCATATCCAATACAAATCCAAGCTATGGTAGTAATATATATGCTCAACACAGTGTGCAAGAACAAGTTCGTAGTTGTGGAGAGACAGGAACAGCTTCAACCATGCAAATAATGGATCCGATATGCTCCCAGAGAAAGGGAGCCCCTAAGAAACTTCGCAAGAAGGGCCCATTGGAAACACGTACAAAGAAAGCTAAGGTATGTGTTTTATGTATTTTTTATTGCTTCAAAGCAAGATGTTGTGCTTGAATTCCCAATTGTAATGACAATTATTTTTGTTTGATGTCTAGGTGGGATCCTCAAAATCAAACAAAAGGCAATGCCCCAATTCAAAACATTGTCGAAGATGCTCAAGTATTCAATCAAGCTTTTTCACAAGATGCACAATATCAGGCGCTTCCACCAATCTCTCACTCACAACAATTGATGGTAAGTAGTGTATAAAATTTGGGTAAAAAAATTATCGCATTGTCGTTTGGGTTGATATGCATACATCTTTTTACAGTTTCTTGGAATGCTACTCACAGAGTGCCTATGGTGCCTACCTCTCGTACAAGTAATCCTTGTATGCCAATGTACCCCATCTACAGCCCGATGACAATCCACCAGAAATTTGAGATCATTGTATGTCCCTAAAACTATTTTGAGATGATTGATTTTTGTTTTTCTCTCATTTTTTTTTATAGCAATAACCATCTCCAAGCCTATATTAGGACCCTTATTATGGGGATGCAATATAGCAAAAATCATAAAATACACACTTGGTATGCTGAACCCATTCTTTCAAGGATTACGATCTTGTAAAATGTTAGCTTGATGTAGAATGTGATCCAAACGTTTGAAGGTGTTGAATTGTATCTTAATTATATCATTGTTGTACAATTTTGGTTCACTTTTAATTTCTTTTATTATTAGGCTTACATTGAAGTTGCTGAACTAATGCTTAAGAAGTTGTCTATTCTCACCCACTGCAACACTGGCAGGTATCCCTTTCTTGCTTCTTTGAGCAGATATTATGACTAGTGTCCCAAATGCCTCATACTAAGATATTATTGACAATTTTGTTGGAGATAATAATGCCTCATACTTGAAATAATATATTGTCGCATGATGGTCCTATAAACTTACAAAAGAATATAATTTTTTTTAAAGAAAACATTCAATTTAATTGTAGTATGATATATTAAGCTAGCCTTTTATCTATCAGATGTCAATTATGTCTTGTAATGCATGATAGTGAGTACGGCTAAAGCTTCTTTGATCGATCTTGCCTTGCCTTGGTTTTGTGTTTGAGATGGTCGATATGTGGCCGCAAAGTTTTGAGAAGGCAAGCTAGGGGCCAAAGCCACCGGCAATGAAGGAAGAAAGAGGCCGGCATTGGAAAACAGAGCAAGGGGCTGAATCGAAGCACGCATGGGCTGCGTCTCATGCATGCCCAACGCATGAGAGAGAGAGAGAGAGAGAGAGAGAGAGAGAGAGAGAGAGAGAGCTGGAGAGAGGGCTTCCCATGCTGGGTGTCGAACGCACTGAAGAAGACGGAGGAAGGAACCCTTTAGAATCCAATGGCTAAAGTCCACACTGCTGTGATTTGCAGGGAGAATTGAAAAAATTGCATTTCAGAGGAGGAGATTGACAGGAGTTTGTTTTGTTTTCGGAGGAGGAGAATCCATAAAGAGATAGAAAGGGAGGGGGAGAGAGAGGAGTTTGTTTTGTTTTCATAATTCCAATCAAGTCCTTCCCCAGTCTTCCTCTCCAATCCGTAAGTTCCCTGTATCATTACTCCTTTTGATGTTTGTTGGGTTTTCTTTTGCTTTTTTTTTTATTGGAAAAATAAAATTGGTGGAGATGTTTATAACTTCTTCAAACATTTCTTCGAACAGATCTAATCTAATTATTGTTGTTGAAACCCTTCAGATTAAATTTTTTCTATTTCAAAAAAAGTACCGATTTTGATTGATGAGATATTGAAAAAAGTTGATATGTTTTAATTTGATAGAAAATTGATATGTATAATCTAACGGTGTAAGTTTATTAAATATTTGATTTAATAAGTTTATTAAGATGTTTAACCATAGATTTAGCTATAATATTTGTAATTTTTAAAATAAAAAATACTAATAGTGTAAGTTTTAATTTTTTTAAATATTTGATTCAATAAAAAAATATCAACAGTCTAATCTATCACATTTTGGCTTCAAAATTTATCTTTAGGTGTTGAATTTTTTATACTTATTTGTTAATCTATCCTATTGAATTACTTAAAAAAATATGAAATTGGTTCATTTATTCGTAATATAAAAATTAAAAAATTCTCAACCACGCATAGTCAAAGAATCCAAGGTTCGGGAACACAAGGGTTCCTGACCACTCACAATCAGGAACCCAAGGTTCTTTAACCCCATACTGAGGTTCCCCCGTTGATGGCCGCAACCATTGCAGCCGACGGTGGCTAGCATGGCTTCAACTATTTTACTCCAAAATGTTTTAAAATTTTTACTTTTTTTAAATTTAATTTTTTTAAAAATTAATATACAAGGTCGGTAGCTCTTTTTCAATTTATTTCAATTTTTATTTTTTTAAAAAATTTAATGTATAATGTATAAGAATTTAACTTTAGAATTTGGCATACATGATTCAATTTCAAAAGAAATAAAAATATCTTTTTTAAATCATTAATGATCAAATGTTATTTTTAGTGTAAAATTTTATTCAAATAATGATATTAAAATAGGAAACTTAATTCGAAATTTAATATTTTTATCTTTAGGCATTGAATCTTTGATATTTTTAATTTTTTAAAATTTAATTTATAAAGCATTTAATACTTAATTTTTAAATATTTTAAATATCAACAGTGTAAATTTTTGAAATTTTTTGAAATATCATGTAAGTTTTAATACTTAAGTTTTGAAAATTTTTAAATAGACAAATACCAACAGTGTAAGCTTTAATATATAAGAATTTGATATTAATGACTCAATTTCAAAAGAAATAAAAATCTATTTTTTAAATTGTTGATGATCAAATGCTGTATTATATAGATTTAGTAAATTTTTTTTATATTATAAAACGTTAACAAGTATACAATAATTTTAATTTATGTTTTTTATTCAGTGTTTACAATTTTTTTTTAGTTGCTTTTATATTTTTATTTGCAATATTAGTGAACATTATAAATCTTATATGTTTATTTTTTATTTGAGTTTTGTAGAGCATTTAATACAAGCAAAATTATTACAAGTTTTTCATAAATTTCAACATAATATATCGTGTATTTTAATTTTAATATTATTTACATAGTGTTTTTAGGCATGTTTATATTCATTTTTTGATGATTTTGTAGTTAAAAACTATATACATTGTCTTTAGATACGTGATATAAGCGAGTTTAGGCTTTCAGTTTAGTACGTGTCCGAGTTCAATGCTTGATTATTTCGCATTCAAATTTAATGTTCGATTTTTTTAGTTTCACTGTGCCTTCAGGCACGGATTATTCGTAGTTATTTTAAAAAGAGCAAATGTCACCTCAACAAGAGAGATATATTCAGACGCCAGATCGGTTCTTACTTTGGTGTATAAGTAATTAAATTATATTTGGTGTGATTTTTATCCCCATTAGTAACATTCAAATTTTGTAATTGTTTTTATTAATAGTTTTTATTTATTTTGTGTTTTTCTAATTTTTCATAAAAAATATAAAATATTTTTTTATACGTAAATGATAGTGTGGTTGTTGCGATAAGTTAGTGAAGGGCCAAAAAGGGCAAAGGACCAAAATTCGGCTTTGGTCATTTTATTTGTAATAATATCCCAATTCATCTTTTCACTTAGAATAAAATTTTAATATCCCATTTCATGTTTTAGAATAAAATTTTAAAATCTTTCACTTGCCCATGTCCCAAAAATATAAAATTTCATAAAAAATAAAAAATTAAATTTAATAAAATTATTTAAATTAACTAAAATGTAGTTAATTAATTAATTATTTTAAATTTTGAAAACGATTCAGGAACCATTCAGATGGGGCAAAGGTCCTCTTGCCAAACACCATATGGGTACCAAACTGAAAGGCTTTGAACAAGCCCTTCTTCTCTCTTAGTGAGAATGAAATTAAGCTTCTGTTTCCAAGGATTTCGGTTTCACAGAGTTTTGCAGCTTGCAGATGCGTCCATCTACTTGGATCTGTGAGTTGGAAACCTTTCAATGAAATATCTAATGGAAAGCACACCAAGTCAACATAACATTAATGTACTTACCGAAGAAAACCATAACATCAACACCCAGTTTTCTATTGTAATTTATATGCGAGGGCAGGGCCTCTTTGGCATTGGTACTCTTAAACAGCAAATAGCTTCTCTACTTTCAACTCTTATTTTTCTATAGGCGGAAACGCAAGATATGAGTAACCACAAGCAAACGCAAAGCATAACTGTGCATTAACTGGCAGATTATAAATTGAAACTGGCATTGTTGGGAGCTCACCCAGAAAGGGAAAGCCCCTCCAAAAATAGGCGTATGCCGCTATCTGCAGCGAGCACACGGTGTTCTTTGGTAAAAGGCTAAAGAATAGTTCGCTCTGTGCTCACCCTGCGGCTGCATGCCTTACCATCTCTCTTTAGCTTCACTTTAAAGCAGCTCCTTTGGCGTGGCCGTTCCCAAATTGCTTGATGTGGGAGTGAACACCCTCCGATGCATGAACCATATTAGATTGACTCTCTGTATGCTCAACTGAGCAGGGAGACACCTGTTTCTTCATCTTTCCTGTCATTCAAATTCATAAAAGCACACAATTTTTAATAAAGTTCAATGGTTCTCAAATCTCAAGTAATAGCCAAACCTCATGTTGCTGTTTGCGGGAGAAACTTGGCAAGCTCCTTAGGGAAGGATAATAAACTTTAACCGGGGGAATTGTGAAAAAAGAAATATGTGAGATGGATGGTGTTGGGAAGAGACTAAGCTCAACCCTTTAGAAATAAACAGACCAATTTCATACACAAATCATTTGATAGAAACAACCAAACTCATACACAGAAAAGTAAAGCAGAACAAAACAAAGAACATAAGTGATTTTACTGTGGTTCACCCATTAAAGAGGGCTACGTCCACGTTGAGCTCCGGCAAAGAGAGCTCACTGCACTATCGGAAGAAAATCTGATTATAGCCTTAGTTTACACAAAAATCACTCTCTAATCTCACTATACAAATCGACCCTCAAGTTAAATCAGCCCCATAACCACAAGCTACAAATTAGAGGCTTACACCCTAGAGAGAAAAATATGCGTATCAACTATATAGAAAGAATGAAAATCAGAGAATGATCGAACAAATCCTAAATGAAGCAGATAAACGGAGGTTGTGCGCTGCACATCTCGAGACGACTGTAGATGATATAAAGAGGACACCAGCGGTGCAGATTGCATCGTATAAAGGCACAACAAGTAGCATCGACGATCGGGGAAGAGGCAGGCTAAAAGACAAAATGAAGCACGCCGAGTGAAATGGGGTTTCCGTTTTGGCCATCCGCTCAAGGGCCCAAAATGCTGCCATTTTGGGCAGCCTTGAGGGTTGCCCAGAGACTCTCCTGCCCCCTTCCATAAACGGTGCCGTTTGACGCTTCACATAAATACAACAGATGGTACACATGCCAGCATAAACATCGCTGATCTTTGAGCTGCAGCTCTGTCAAGAGCACCAGAAAACCATGACTTAACATAAGTCTCCGACATCCTTCCGGTGTCCTGAAAAATTACTGAAACCACAGATGTCATGCTTCGATACAGTGAGATGTATTGCCTTAGATGTCCAACTAACAAGGACCCATAATTTGCTTTCACACCTTGTACTTTGAAACAAAAGGAAAAGACAAGTAGAAGTTGATTATTTGTTTTGCTTTTTTATGTTGGTGCATTTTTTATGCATTTCAATAGTAAAACAAGAGATTGAAACTTTCTCATGGTTTGACAGAGAAATGACTTAATTGCACTCAGGAGCCACTGGATCTTGAAAATAAATCCAATGAACTCCACCACAGGAGTCATTTGCATATTGCAAAGGCAGCGCATTTGGTCTTTGTAGTCTATTAAGATACTGCCTGACGATTTAATTTTACTTATAGGTACTGAGATCCAAGGTAATAACAAATAAAAAAAATAAACCAATCAAGGAAATAGAAAGGAGGGTAATAGCTGAATATTTTTAATTTTGAACCAAACTTGGAATGCTCTGCTATATCGTCAATCTTTGAAAAGGAAGTGAAGCTATTGGGATTTGAACCCACGCTAGGTGTGGTAAAGGCATTGGCACCACTGCTCAATTCTTACATATTTTCATGGCTATTAAATGAATTACTCTGTTGAATGATTAAATTATATTTATTTCATAATGGAATTTAACTGGTGAACCTCGAATTGGTACCTTCAACAGTTTTACATATGCTCCACACCTGATAACTATATATGATGTTGAAAAATACCGTGGACGGGTGACAGGAGCAAATTACCAAACAGCCATCAGGAAATTCTTTTGAATTGTAATAGCAAGAAAAGTTTGTAGCATTACCTGAACAGGTTCAAGGTACCCTTCATAGTTGGCAAAACAATTTGCTAAAGGTGGCAAAAGTTGAAGAACACAGGCATTAGATAATGCATTCCAAGCTGCAAGTCAGGCATTAGATAAATTGCAACTTGTCTGCCATAAACCAAATCGCCATAAGATACCCAGCAAACTGCTTGACGAGATTTTCTGTAAGAGTGGATAAACTCTCCTATATCTCTGATTGAAACCTCAGGAAATCAATGCTGTATTTTTCTCTAGTTTCTGCTGAGAATTTCTCATTGCCATCCAAAATGAGTTCTTTGCTTTACTTAACCATAATTCATCAAGACGCTTCCCATAAACCACCTTGCAAAGTCTCATACATATCCCTACTCTTCTCCTATTCAAGCACATCCATACCAACAAGTAAGTTTACAGATAAAAAATGCAATTTCCATGTTAATATGTTGTACACTACAAATAGGGATTGGATCCAAGTCAAAAACAGATGAAGTCGTTACTTCAATACATAAAAGAATGAAAAGCCCATCTTTAACAACCATAAGAAGATCTGTGATATCAAGCCCCATGATTTATTAGCATGTTTGCATGCATTGATGGCTGAGATTGGAGTGAGATAGCAATGCATGGCAAAGGGCAGTCTCTGCTGGAGAGCCCATTCTACTGCCAAATAACTGCACTAATCCGTGACAGCGAAAACCAGAAGCCATTGATGTTTCATGTTTGCCTTGCTCTCTCAAATCATACAGATACTCAACAAAAGAGCCAGCTTGCGTAGGATCATTTCCATGTTCTGTAGCATTTGCCCTTGAGAAGCTTAAAAATCCATTCATAACAATTTCAAGGCCAATCTTAGGGACAAACTTTGGCAGCCAAGGCACATGACCACCTCTCCCGTGGCAGAATAATCTGTGGGCAAAGTCTGTTTTGACAAGTTCCCAACAAAATATAACTATACTGGAATGTATCTGTCTTCATGTTTGCCTGAAAATTCAAATGATTTCCACTAGATTGAATAAAAAATGAATTCCCCATGCGATAAAATTTTTATCAACAAAGCTGCTACTTCAGCTACAATGTATGATGCACTGCATGTCTAATAAACAAATGTCTATTGCCTGTGTGACATACTCTGTTATGTAAAGTATGCTATTCAACTTGCAAGCATTGCACATCAACATTTGAAATGCAAAAATATTTTATCTAGACTTCAGAATACAAGGCAATAAAGTATTTTGAGTTTGAAAGGTCGGAAGCACGAAATGCTATACTAATTTCCCTTCACCACAAAAGAAGAAGATTATTGTATCAAAACATAGAAAGACAACATTCTCTGAATAGCAGTAGTTCAGAACACTTATAGAACCAGGCAGATAAAAGAGACAATTTTTTTACTTGAGTGCCTGAAGGTACAAACTTTCAACCAAACACAAGATTCAACAGACACTGCTACATTCTTAAGGACAAATTATGAAAGACAAGGTTATATACCCTTGAAAATACAGCAAAGCAACGAATTTTGAAATCGAACCTCCTCTGACTCGACTCGGCACAGCAACTCTGCGGTGATCTGTGGCTTTCATCTCTACTGGTTGGTGGCGCTTTACCTCCGCATATAAACAATTTGACGATATAAGCATGGACGAATTCAAAAGGGTCCGTTCTACTACAATTGAAGGGCGATGGATGGAAGAATTCACGGACAGGGAGAGAGTTAGTTGAGTTCGTCCCACATCGGTATAGTAGGGAGCTAGGGTGGGATGGAATATGTATATAAACCGATGAAACCCGAAAGAGCAACATACTTACCTGGACGGGGTCGATGGGCGATCCAGAAGGTCCATGGCCTAGGTTGACGACCTCCATTGCACTGAGGAGGGGCGTCCGCCTAAGGTCGGCCCAAGTGGTCGAGCCTACGTCATAATTTGTGGTAGAGGGGGCCTGCGTTCGCGCGGCCCCTGCCTATTTCACAGTTGTAACAACTTCGCTGAAGATGTAGTTTTTAGGATTTCCTCGGATTCATTGAAGCTCTCAGAATTTGTGGTTCCTCTGAAGGATTAAATTTTTGTGCTGCTAAAAAGGCTCTTGTGGGGTAGAGAGAGGGCATGCTGTCACCATACGGGAGATTTTAACGAGTTGGGGTTTCAGATATTATGAAAATGGGCGAATGTAGGGTGCATGCATAGTGGCGTTTAAGCAATCTTGATCCGTCTCAAGGCCGTTGCTTTCTGTGACCATTAATTTGATCTGCAACTGCTATTTGTCCTCGATCTTGTAAATCCCCTTACAAAAAAAAAAAAAGAGACTCGATCTTGTAAATCCCCACTGGAAATCTGTGTTAGTTCCTTCCTTTCACCTCCCTTTTCTTGTTCTCTGTGCAGATGTGAGATTCATTTGGTAAATCCCCACTGCAAATTTGAGTTAAATTGTGTACGAATCGACATATGTTACGTCAACGTCATTTTAAATTATGGTATTTGAGATAATGTCTTATTTCAATTTTTTTAATCCAAATTTAAGATGAAATTGAAATTAAAATTTAAAGTTTCAAATAATTATAATTAAATAATAATTTTAAATTCCATAGTTTTCTTTTTTATCAATGAGAGATTATCTCATTGAGGGAGAAATGATTCTATTGTTCTTATGCGCCCACCAATTATCATGTGCCATGTGTATCTTTAGAAGCCAAACGTTTCTTATCAAGTGTTTGTACTAGAGATTAGATTTTCAAAACTTATCTTTGGAGAGACTAATCCTATTTGACTTGGATCCATCGCGGACCTAAAGGATCTAGATTGACTTAGCCTGTTCTTGTAGACCCAATCAATTGATAATCTCTTTAATATCTTAAAAATCTCACCAACTACTCAAGAATATCAATCCAGTGATCAAATTATACTTCGCATGTCACTGCACGTAATCTATAAATAAGAATAAACTCCTAATGGTATGAACATTAACAAAAGCATACTTTATATTAGCCTATTTTCTCCTTATTAATTTAAGTGTCTGCTATGCCTAAATAAATGAGCCCAAGCATGACAAAGCAAGCTCGTAACACATTGGGTCAACCCATCTTAGGATTAATTGGAAATAGGCTAAGGCCGAGTGGGCTGTGAAAGGCTAAGGCCAAGAGGGGTCGCAAAAGGTTAAGGACACGCGTATGGGAGAACTCACACATTGTCTAGGAGAATAACCGTTGTTTGAGAGAAGACTTTGAAGTTGTTCGGGAAAAGATGGTCCGAGAGAGTCTTTGTTATTCGGGATAGTTGATGTGTTCTCGAGAGAAGCTTCTACAAGACAAAATGCATTCAAAAGGCACGTGGGGATTTGTCCCACATGGGTCCTCCGATGCTTAAATCAAAAGAGGTCATGATGTGGTGAGGATGCTAGGAAATGCATGCGTGAAAATGCTGTTGTGAGTTGTCTGGGAGAAAGGTAGTTTTCCAGGAGAACTAGAGCTACGAGGATGCTAGAATGCAAAAAGTTAGAAAGAAGGTCTTGGAATATGAAGGGTCGAGGGGTATTTATACCCTTTGATCCATGACAAGGTCACGTGGCATACGTGTAAGGGGGATGCAGTGTTGTCCTGGCCATAGGGTGGTATCTTGTCTTGGCCGAACATGGTGTTGCCTTGGGGTTAAGCTTAGAAAAGGTCCTCGTGAGAAATCCTCCTAGAGGAATGATCCCTCAGACGAAGGAAAGTCTGTTTTAGGCGAACTATGTTGTTCAGGAGAAGGTTTTCTTGTGTTCTTCCCTTGGAGAATTGCTTGATCAAGTGGATTGTGTCATGCAATATGACTCTCTAGGAGAACTCCGTGTTGTTCTAGGAGGACTTTTGTATTAACTTCTCCAAGATAACTTTTTTTTCATAGGGGATGTTCTTTCTCCGGGAGAACTTCTCCTAGAGAAATGTCTTCTCTGAGAGAACTCTCTTTGAAGGATAGGCTACAACAAGGGCTTCTTACTCTTATCTTTGACTAAAAGTCAAAGGAAACAGTACTCTTAAAGTAGTAGAGTAGTCTTGAAAAAGTTAGAACTTACTTGTAATGCCCTGTTCCCACCTATGGGTGTCACCGATGAATAATCAATCGGATTACTCACACGACAAACTGACAACTGAAGGTTTGGACTATATTTCAGCAGGAAACGCCCTACATGGGCACTAGGCTTCATCATTCCCTTCGCTCCACTCGAGGAATCGGTCCCAAACACAGACAAAGAAACATAACGAAACGAGACCTAAAACTAGAGTGAGCTTCACATTTCTTTAGCTCACCACACAACGAGCCAAAGGTAACCCAGGCACAAAACTAGCACATCAAACATCCACTGAGTATTGAAAATTTATGGGAACATACCTTTCTAATCCTTACTTGATTCGAAACATGGCTCCACCAATTAAAGTCATATACATCAAACCATCTCAAAATCACTTATCACCCTATGGTGATTACAACAACTAGAAACAACTAGCGCTCAACAGCATTTACATTCACATTCAAAATTACATACATAATAAATGCATAACATACAACTCGGGTAACACCGCTAGTCGCCACATCAGCCTCCCAACACTATCTCTGCTGGCATCCTGGACTTGCAACATCTACACATGAGGTAAAACCTCATGAATCATTAAGACTCAGTAAGGGTGCAATGCATAAGTAAATGAAGCATGAGAGAGAGCATGTAATGCAAAAATACAATGCTAAATGGGTAGTCTTCCATGCCCTCATAACCTCCATAGATTAAGGCATCAACTAACCCTTCCAATAACACTAGTCCTCCATATGGCCATAGGTATACTGAAACTTATATCATGCAAGTGTTAACCACTATATGCAACTCATAGAAAAATATTTACAAATGCATGCAAGACCACCACCCTTGGGGTCATCCCTTACCTGGCTCAAAGCTTCATCTTTACCACGGACGAGAACATCAGCCCAAACTCCGAGCTCTTCTAAGCTCACCGCCTCCCTGGTCGAACCTAGATGCCGATCACACAAAACCCATCAACATCAAATATTAAACCGATGCCCTCAATTTTTGCCATACACCGCAAAACCATCCCTCAACAAAAATTTCCAACCAACCCCAACCAAGGGTTTATTTCAAGCATCACTTCATGTTACACTATTCCACAACATCTCACATAATGCAAATAACTTGAAAAGTAATTATAAATTTACCTCAATCAATCTGGAAGAGAAAATTGGCCAATTGCCCATATTGGCATCGCCTTTTGGATTGCCATAATGCGCTCGAATTCTCGTTTCTGAGCTTCCGGCACGCTTCTCAAGTCCCAAGATAATTTTAAAATTTTTTCTTGAATTTTCTAGCATTTTTCCTATTTTTTTCTCCATTTCCAAATTTTCTTTCTATTTTATTTATTTATTTTTCTATTTTCTTTTTCTCTTTTATTTTCCTTCATCTTCTACGTTCCTTTTTCTTCTCCACCTGCACCCACGTACTAGCCCGCTGCCTCCCAACTCGGTTGACTGCTGCTGCTGGCTCCACCGCCATCGTTGGCCAACTCCACCAGTTGCCGCGCCTCCGCCACCATCGCATGCACCCTGCGCACTGTAGCTCCTGCGAGTCCGCCATGGCCGTTGCCACAAGCTGCTCCAGCATCTCCAGCCGTTGAGGCCCTTGGTAGCCTTATTGTGAGCCACAACTAACCACCTCTCTTGCTGTTGCAACTCTGGACAACATCGCCATGCGCTTCCACGTGAGCCATTGCAACTCACTGCTTTGCTTTGCGTTGGCCATGGCCACTAGCCGCTTCAGGCCCCGCCGTTGATGCTGATCGGCCACCACCGGCTACCTCCGCTGGCTTCTCTCTCTCGCGCATTGCTCTCTCGGTATGCTCTCTCTCCTGACTGGTCTGCCACTCTAGTTCAAAATATCAGGGGAAGGAGCTTCCTCCCCACTTTCGCGCACACCTTTATATATATATATATACATATATATCACATTAACCCTCTAATTATTCAATAATTTCACTTGAGGGATTTATTAATTACACTTGAGAATTCTTATAATTGCACTTGGACCCTCCAAGCCTTTAATCAATTACCCTCAAGCCTCACAAAATCTTGATTTCTTTAAAATTAATATTCGACTTTTACTCGATAATGTCGATTTCATCCCTGCGCCTGCACGGGACCTTCATTCCACCCGAAACGCCTCAGGGTTGCCTCACTCTCAAAACCGGACCACCCCTAGGGTCCCCTCAGCTTCTCGGAGGTCCTTGCAATCATTTGACATGGGCACCCACTAAGGCCTATACATAAATTATTCTGAAAATTATTCCCGGTTGGATTGCTTCCATCATCATTAATCTCCCCTCGAGATGCTCACCAATCTCATGTCCCCGTCCCTGAACATCCAAGCCCCAGGGCCTTTCCTGCCCTCGATTCGATAATTTCATTAATTAATTTCTCGAAATCGACCATCGAGCTTCTCGAACCACCCGGGGTCCTTTCCAAATAATCGAAAATTATTTATTTTCCAATACCATGTAATACCGGGTATTACATTACTCTAGTTGTGTGTATCAATTGTTCGGGAGAAGAGCCTAAGACAGTCCTTTGAGAGAAGTGCGAGCTATCAGTTTGGGAGAGACTCGCATTGGGTTGTTTGAGAAAGGCACAAGCATAATTATTACACACTAGTTAGCCTCCCGTTGAAGTGTTTATAAATAGAGTGTTGAGCCAATTTGCTCCATTTAACCTCTAATTAAGTTTTGATAATTAACAAAAAAATGATATTTTAAATAATATATAAATTGTAGCTCCTAATTATTTTTAATTAATTTATAAAATATTTTTTTCATAGTATATGTATTATTAAAAGTGACATTTTTCATTAAAATTATTTTTCAAGTAAATATAAAATTCATAAAAATGTTTTTTTTCTAAATTCTGGACCAAAAGTTGACTCTTGCTTGGAAAAGTCAACTCACAACATGCCAAAGTCGACTTTGGCAAAGCTAGAGTCAACTTGGTCGAGAGCATATTATGCAGAGTCGATCTGACTGAGAGCTAATTCTTGGAAAGTTGACTCCCAAATTTGGAAGTCGACTCCCATTCAAACAAAAGTCAACTCCTTCTTTAAGAAAGTCAACTTCCTAAGCCCAACAATCATTTTTTATATTGTTATGTAGGTTATCCAGAAATGTTTATAAATACTTAGGGCTCGAATTGAAGATTTTTTCCTATCCTGAATATCCACAAGCTCTCTAAAAGCTCTTAACCATTCACCAAGCAATCCAAAGAGGCTTTATGCTCCATTGCACATCCATCAAAGAGCCATAAGGCAAGTGGAGAAAAAGAGATTACAAAACCAAATCCAATCCTCTCCATTCAACTGAGGTTTATTACTTATATTGTTTCATTACCTTGTATATTTGTTCTTATTTGTTGATTCATTTGTGTCCAAGTGTGGACAAATATTTGAATTGATTTAAACTTTTGTTGTGGATTGTGTTGGTTGCCTAGGACCCTTGAAATCTAGGTGTGTATTTAGTTTCTAAGGTGAGATAAGGTGAAAACCTTAGTGTGTGTTTGGATTTAGTGGAACCCCAAGGGTGGTTAGACCTTGGGAAAGTGGAGTAGGTATGTGTGCAAACACTGAACCACTATATATTATCTTTTGCTACATTTTATTTATTCTTGTTATATCTTATGGCTTGCATCTATTACCAATATCAAACACCATCTATACATATTTACCAAGTATACTTTCTATAAAATCATTAATCAAGAATCTTCATTAAAATTGCTAAAAATTTTAATCACTCAATTCACCCCCTCTCTTGACTGGCCATTTCTAAAAGGACCAACAATTAGTATCAGAGAAGAATGGACCTATTGACATACGAGAACCGTCAATCGGAGTTCGAGAACCCACAACGCGATAACAGGTGCCGAAGAGTAAGGAACAGTAGCAAAAGAACAAACAAAAAGCACACAAGATTTTTACGTGGTTCGGCCCGAATGGTGCCTAGTCCACGACTGTTCTCTGGTTATTCCGGCAGAGTCACAGTATGTCATTCAGTCCTCGATCCCTTTACAGTGGCGTATCATTCTCTATAAATAGAGTCGTGTTGTTTACAATTCGAATCAGTTCTAAGTATGGAAGGAATCTATTCCGTTGATAGCGTTTTCCTTACCGGCTTCGAAATATCAGGGATAGGTTCCTTGTCTTCAGGGATTTGAATTACTTCTGATAGGTAGGTGTATATTGCTTCCGATTATCTCGCAGTCTTCTAGCTGTTCTAATCTTTGGCGCGTCTTTCTGCAAAGCTAAAGTCGTTATGTTGTGATGCTGGGATGTTGTTTTGAGCGAGCTCGCCCTAAGCGAGCTCGCTATCTTCAAGTGACCTAACTTTTTACTGTGAGACTCTTCATTGGTGGTTCTCGATCTCTGGGCCTGGCAGGCCTCTAAGGAATTCCGGCCGGCCTATTGGGCCTTGGGTATTTTGGGTTCGCCCTGCAGGACCGGGTCTAGCCTGTCAGCTGATTCCTGGAGATCGCCCATAACATAAGCCCCCCAGCTCTTAGTGCGATCTGCGGACTGAGAGTTGTTTTAGTTGCCGCGACTTGTTTATCCGTGTTTCGGACGATCTCTCGTCCCTTCCTCGAGAAACGTTTCGAATGGCATGTCTTGTCTATACCCCTTTTAATGTGCGCACTTTCTCATTACTGCGCGTGATTATGCCTATGGGCCCCACGAGATATCGTGCAGCCGATTTAATTGGGGCATGTCGTGAGCCATTTTCTGATCCGACGACCGAGATCTTTCGAGTGAAAGGAATAAATAACAGGCAGAGGCTACCTTCTTCCCTCTTCGCTTGTCATTTCGAATTTTTGCTTGTGCACAGGCTTTTTCTTCCGTCTCCACGCTCAGCACCGGTTACGATCGCCTTCTTGGTTTTTGGGTGCCTTTGCTGCCGTTCTCGACTCCGGCACCACTCGCCTGTTATTTTTTCAGTAAGTTCCAACTCTTTTAATTAGCCTTTTGGTTAGCCGCACTTCAATCTTACTCGCGTACTGCCTTCTTCGTGATGGCTGTCCTTTTCCAATTTTGGAGCGTTGTTTGCCCCTTTTTGGCTCGCGGCTGTAGAAGCGAGCTCGGCTTGTGTATAGATGTCTTCCGGGCTGGAAAGTCCAGCCCCCCCTTGCTTTAGGCAGTGTCCTTGTTTCGCGGATCTTGCGCGACCTGATTGAATGGGGGAGCCCTTAAGGCTTTTTTCTATCTCGTGAGTACTGGTCGGCTTCCAGCGACCCGACTCTAATCTTGTCGTAGATGTCCTTCTCAGGTTACAAGCGCTGCGACTATAAGATAGGAGACATGGACACTCCGGCTTCTTCGGAACCATGCGAAGGGTGGGAAGAGACTGTTCAAGAGCTCTCCTCTCGGCGAGATGGGGGCGCTCGGGAGCTTGCTTCGTCTATCTCTACTGCTTCGTCTCAGCGGTCTGAGGATGACCGAAGCGCCCGTGAGGTGTTCGAGCATCATCCTTCAAATATGACCTGCAGCGAGCTCAATTAATGGGTTAGGGAGTATAGCTTCCCTTCGAGCTCCAGTGCTATGGTTCCTTCTCCTGAGGACCATGCTGCCAACCCCCCTAAATGGTTCATTGCTCTGAGCCTTCAACATCTAGAATCTGGTTTTAGGTTTCCAGTCCCTCCTTACTTGATAGCCCTCCTGAACGACCTGAGACTTTCACCTTTCCAGCTCACCCCAAACTCCTACACCCAACTTTCTTCATTAGCTCTCCTTTTTAAGAGGGCAGGCCTTGAGCCTCCATCCCCTAGGATCATTAGGTTTCTCTTCTCTTTCAAAGGTTTAGGTAGCGGGCTGTACTATCTCACCGCTCGTAGGTCCAACGTAGGGGCATATAAGACATAGTGGTTTTTTGCCTCTTGCATTTCTCTTCACGAGCTCACGAGCTACGGCTTCGTTCAATGTCCCAGTAAGCGGGCTCATATCCTTGTCTTTCATGCTTTTCCCTTAATCTTTCGACTAACTACTTTCTTTTTCAGATACCTTTAGTGAAAAGCCCATCTTGACCAAGGACGAGGTTGAGCTGCTCGAGAGTGTTGCTGCTCTGAAGACGGACGCCGATGACATCGAGCCTTCTGATGACCTACTTCTCAAGTTCAGGCTCGCCCCCTCCCTCAACGTAAAGGAAATAGACAAGAAGAGGATAGGGGTCCGGGGGAGGAAGGACGTTAAGTCCGCCCTTGAACAGATTGACTTGGGTGCGAGCTCGGACGAAGGTGATCGAGAAGAACAGGCCGGTCAATCGATGCCAAAGACGGTAAAACTGAAGTATGCCCCGCGGGGCAAGCCGGTGGCGACCTCTGCTGCAACTTTTTCAGCTCCGACCTCGCAGGCTCAGGTGGATGCGCCCGGGTTTGAAGGGTCCATGGTACCTGCGACCGATCCTCCGACGATTCCATTTGCTCTACCCGCCCTAGAGACAGTCATGACCCACGACCCCGAGGTGGTTGTGGCCATATCTGCTCGTATGAAGGCTCGGGCCGAAGGTCAAACTGCCTCAGCTTCTGGGAGCAAGAGGAAGGCTCCATCGACTTTGTCTCCTACTACAAAGAGCCAAGCCGAGAAGAAGAAAAAGGCTGCCGCTCCTCCGGATTCTGCGGCCCAAGAGGTTTCTGCGGGGGGAGTATACTTCGACCTCCTTTTGGACAACCTGAACCGAGTCCTTGGGAATTCTGCCCAGGCCTTGGAGAGGGAGAGTGTTACGGGAGAAAGACTCCCACTCCTTTCTGCTCGTCACGACCTCTTGGTAAGCTTTCCTTGTCTTTCATATCTTCGTCATTCCTTTTGTTTGCAAGTTTACACGTTTTGTTTTGCATTTCAGTCTGTCCTCAACTGCATCAAACAAGTGGAGGAGCTCTCTGTCCTCCTGAAGGAGAAGGAGAGGCTTGCGACTTTCGCGAAGGACCTCAAGGAGGATAAGAAGAAGTTGCAAGATAGCCTCTCCTATCTGACGGAGGAGACCCGGAAGATGCGGAGTCACCAGGAGGGGCTCGCAGACCGCGTCCGGGTGGCCGAGAAGGCTAAGAGAGAAGCTGAGGACGAGCTCTTTAAAGAGAAATCCATGTATGTCGAGGCCTTTTCCAGTTATAACGTGAAGCTCAAGAAAGCTTCGGAGGAGCTGGAGGAAAGCAGGAAGGCACAGAGGTCAGCCGAGGAGCGAGCTGAAGCTGTTGCTCACGAGCTGGAGAAGTGCAAGGAGGAGTTCGCGCGGAAAGAAGTCGAGGTTGAAGCTCGGGTGACCCGGGAGCGCGAAGAGGCTGTTTCAGAAAATTCAATCGAGTTTCTGTATACTTTGTGGATAGTTCACCCCTATCTGGACGTCTCTTTCTTTGGTGCTGATGCCGTGGAAGAGTTCACAAGGTATGCAGCTGAGGCAGCTAAAGGAGAGGCTGCTGGGACTTCCACTCAGCCTGATCAGACCGAGGTAGCTGAAGGAGAGGCTGTTGGGACTTCCACTCAGCCTGATCAGACCGAAGCTTCCCCTCCTACTCAGGATGCTGCCGACCTTCCTCATGAGACTGCGATTCCCCCCTCTAGCTAGGGTTTTTCTCTTTTTTTTTTTTTTTTGTAAGACATTTATGTTTCAATGAAACCCCAATGCTTTTGTATCTCTTTGGTTTTTTCTTCGGGCTCAGATTTGGTCGAGCTTTTGGGTCTTGGTAGCTCAAGTCTCGGCAGGTCGGGCTGACTTATCGAGTAGGGATGTTAGGTCGTGTCGGAGCGGGCTTTGAATTGGCTTTGGGTCATTTCGAAATTTCAAAATTTTCGCACTGCAAGCTCGTTATCGGCTGTTCGAAGACCCGTCAAGGAGCTCGCACCTCGCAACGCTTCGGATGTTGGCCCAGCTCAACCTCGTACCTCGCAATGCTTCGAATATCGGCCCGGTGACCTATCCTTTGCTTTACAAATTTGGACCATCATCTTGGGACTCGCCATATCCTTGGGAACAATTTTTGGACTCCGGAAATAGTCAGCGGACGTAGGAACGAGGGCTACCATTACGGCCCCGCTTTTCATGGTTTTGACCGTGCGTCCCCCCTTGTTCCAAGACGGGGCTTATAAATACCCCATTTGTTTTCAAGCTATCAAGGCATGTTTATTCTGGGTTGCTTAGTGGAATGTT
This sequence comes from Diospyros lotus, assembly GCF_014633365.1. Taxonomy (NCBI): domain Eukaryota; kingdom Viridiplantae; phylum Streptophyta; class Magnoliopsida; order Ericales; family Ebenaceae; genus Diospyros; species Diospyros lotus. Next base: position 32,401,916 of record NC_068342.1, on the reverse strand, counting down.
TTTGCAGGCATGAGGCTGCTCGCTGTTGTAACATCCCGCTCGAGCGATAGGAAGATCCGGAACAATTTATCCTAATGGGCCTACACGAACTTCCTAGGGGGGTCACCCATCCCTGGATTACCCCAGGTCAAGCACGCTTAACTTGGAAGTTCTTTGCCAACATTCAGCCCAAAAGGTATCCAGCTGGTGTTGTTTCCTTTCTTACACTATCCTCGATATATACTAACTTCTCTGGGCTCTCGGGGTATTACATTCTCCCCCCTTTAAGCACATGACGTCCCCGTCATGCGACCTTACAACCGGTCCCAGATCTCTCCCCCCATGCATGGCCGATGTGGGATTCGCCTAAGGTGCCTACACGCACCCCCCATAGGGGCCTCACGCCCCTCTCGAGACTCAGCCTCCTCGCTGAGGTTTGCCCCACCACCGCGCTCAGAGGCTCGGGGGTCGGCTCTGATACCACCTGTAACATCCCGCTCGAGCGATAGGAAGATCCGGAACAACTTATCCTAATGGGCCTACACGAACTTCCCAGGGGGGTCACCCATCCCTGGATTACCCCAAGTCAAGCACGCTTAACTTGGGAGTTCTTTGCCAACATTCAACCCAAAAGGTATCCAGCTAGTGTTTTTTCCTTTCTTACACTATCCTCAATATATACTAACTTCCTTGGGCTTTCGGGGTATTACAGCTGTACTCCGATATTTCAACTGCGACCAAGCGGTCCGGCAATCTTCTTCTTCATTTTCTGTCGAATGTGGGACGAAGAGGATTGCCGGCCGCTCGGTCAAAGTTGAAGGTTGTTGGATCACGCAGCTAAAGCTTGAAGACTGCTGGGCCTCTTGGGATCCGGTTAACTGTGTCTTTTTCTTGCTTTTGGGGGAGGCCAGAGATCATTGTGGACTCTGTTTATCCTCTAGTTTGTTTAGGCTTCATTCCTTCTTCATGCTGTAGTTCGGTAGAAAATTCTTGTATCAGATACCTTCTTGTAATAAAACGATGTTCGCTTTGAATTAATCCTGTGATCTTAAAGAATTTCTCAGAACGATTATTCTGTAATAATAAGTCTTTGATTGTAGGTCGCAAGTTGCTTGTCTCGAAAGCTTTGCCTAGTTGAGTAGTAGGTCGTAAATAACCTTTAGACGCTTTAATCAGTTCGTCGAGAGGATAAATGATCTGCTGTTGAAATAACTTATAAAACCAAAATGAGCTGTTGCAAACATAGAGAGAGAGAGTTGTATTGCGACTTGGCCGAATCATAAGCCTGTAGACCATTTCACGATCTCAGCTAACGGGCTGTGGCTCGAGACGAGCTTCCTGTGGGAGATATATTCTCTCGGAAAAGTTGAAGATGGCCTAGATACATGTCCGGGTAGGTCGCGAAGCGACCTCAACTAACATATCAGGGCTTTTCTTGTAAATTCGTGTAGGAGTCGAAGATCCAGCCAAGATATATGTCCAGGTAGGTCGCATAGCGACCTCAACTAACATACTGTGGCTCTTCCATAAGTTTTTGAATGGGAGTTGAAGACCCAACCAAGATATATGTCCAGGTAGGTCGCATAACGGCCTCAGCTAACATACCATGGTTCTTCCGTGGTTGGCTCGAGGGGGGGGGGGGGACACCCAGGTAGTCCGCGGATCATGGCCGTATTGGAGATGAAAAGGGGCTCAGCTACTGATCCCTTCGCTCAAGATGGAAGTGGTTGCCCAGGTAGGCGCCAAACTGTGACATTGGGTCAAGATGAATGGGCCTCAGCTAGTGTTGACGTACGAGAACCGTCAATCGGAGTTCGAGAACCCACAACGCGATAACAGGTGCCGAAGAGTAAGGAACATGAGCAAAAGAACAAATAAGAAGCACATAAGATTTTTACGTGGTTCGGCCCGAATGATGCCTAGTCCATGACTGTTCTTTGGTTATTCCGGCAGAGTCACAGTATGTCATTCAGTCCTTGATCCCTTTACAGTGGCGTATCCTTCTCTATAAATAGAGTCGTGTTGTTTACAATTCGAATCAGTTCTAAGTATGGAAGGAATCTATTCTGTTGATGGCGTTTTCCTTATCGGCTTCGGAATATCAGGGATAGGTTCCTTGTCTTCAGGGATTTGAATTACTTCTGATAGGCAGGTGTATATCGCTTCCGATTATCTCGCGGTCTTCTAGCTGTTCTAATATTTGGCGCGTCTTTTGGCGAAGCTGAAGTCGTGATGTTGTGATGCTGGGATGCTGTTTTGAGCGAGCTCGCTATCTTCAAGCGACCTGACTTTTTACCGTGAGACTCTTCATTGGTCGTTCTCAATCTCTGGGCCTGACAGGCCTCTAAGGAATTCCGGCCGGCCTATTGGGCCTTGGGTATTTTGGGTTCGCCCTACGGGATCGGGTCCAGCCCGTCAGCTGATTCCCGGAGATCGCCCATAACAGGACCGAAGAAGAATTGTTTTCAATAGATTATCAATTGTGAAAAATAGTTAAAGATGGTTTTACCACATCTTTAACCAAAGAAGAAGAATGAACTGAAGAAGATATTAAAAAAATCAAATGGATTGATATAACGCCTGGGTTTACCAACCCATACCCCGCCTCTCTACCACTGATCTTAATGGCGAGGCTACCAAGGACGACCCTCCTCGCACTCTCGTCCACCGTCCCTAGCCTTCAAACATGGTTGGATCTTTCTCTGTCGCTATTCGCCTCCATACACTATACAGGTAGTCGGTGCTCGCTTGGACCAAGTTTTCGCTAACATAGCTGAGCTGCAAATTGAGATGCAAGATCTCCGTGGCATGTTGCTCAACATTTTTCACGTCATAGATGGTCATCTTCCATAACATCCTGATCAGCCCGACGATACACCTCGACGATACACCTACATGAGCTTCATCGTCATCACCTAGGGATGCCTAGGCTACCTTTTGTATCTTGAACTGTTTTGATACTCTATTTTGTACATTTTGATGTGCAGTTTATGATATAACTCATGATGCTTCTAATGTACTACTTTATGCTTCATGGTGATGTATATCCAGGACTTTATTTTGTTTATTATTCATTATGATTCTATTTATTTTGTTATTATACTTGGTCAATCTCTCATGGTTGATTTCATTTCCTATGTTTATTCTCTCCAATAAACCATATCTGTAATACCCTAAAATAAAAGAAATTAATTATGGAAGTTTTTAAGAATTTTTAAGTTGAAAAGATTCAAGTAATGAGATTTTACAAGTGACTCTTGAGTGGTTCAAAGAACTAGAAGTCAGCTTAATAATTTTAAACAGCCAAATCAGTGGAATGGAGTACCTTGGAATGTAAATATCTAAGGAAAATGATGAGACATTAGTAAACGTCTTGAGACGCGATTTATGATGCTGAAAAAAATTAAAATGGGGACAATTTTTGGTACAGCTAAAATACCGTTTGAAAAATTGAATGATCGAAAGATGGTTAAAAGGAAATTCCAAGAAAACGGTAAAATCCTAAGGGGGGCTTCGGTTTTATGTAAGGACAACCTTGAAGCTTTTTGAAGAAGAATAAAGATTTTAGGTTTATTAATAATATGATATGATATTATATGATATATGCTAAAAATTATTTTATGAAAATATATTATAATTATTATGTAAAATATATATGCGTATATGTGCTTGGAAGCCAAGCACCAAATCAAGGATTTTCAAGGAAAGCTGTGGGTGAAATCAATAGGTAAATTTAGTGGACTATGCTTGGTGCCCAAACTTCAGGTGGCTATATATATGGGTGGGCATTTGAGTATTGGAGGAAAATCAAGAAGAAAGAGAGAGAGAGAAGTCGTGAGGGTCACTGGTGGCCAACCAATGGCTGACTGATGTCGGCCGATCAGTGGCCAATGGTGGCTGCAGGCGGTGGCAGGCGGTTGGGTTGCTGGTGCGTGGGTGGTTGGGCGTGAGGAGGAAGGAGGAAAGAGGAAAGAAAAAAAGAAAAAGAAAATTTTTAAAAAAAGGGGAAAAATGGTTAGAAAATTCTAGAAAAGAGAATTTTTTTTGGAAATTACTAGGGCTTGAGGTGCGTGCTGGAAACTCAAAAATGTATTTTGGGCACAAGGTTGAAGCCAAAGAGGTAACACTGGTGTGGGAATTTTACCATCTGTGCTTCGATTTTGCTAAGGGAACATTAAGGCATTAAATGGTAGGATCATTAGAGCTTGGCACAGATTTTGAGATTTAACTGGAATTTTAAGGTGTGCTAAAGTTATCTAAGGTGAATGGTTTACCCTAATTTGGTATGACTTTATGTGAGGGTAATTTTCCAAAATAATAAGCAAATGCTTTATTTGTCATATTGTCATGTGTTATAATGCATCATACATTTAGAAATGCATTCATATGTTGTGATGCATATGTACATTCTTAATATTTCTTAGCATGCATTGCATGTGGAATGATGATATCGCTAATCTATCACAGATGTTTAAAGCACATCCTACCCTTTTGATGAGGGTAAGCACCCTCGGGGACCATAATTACTCCAATATCCCGGCAATATATCTATTGGCAGCTGTGACACGTGCCCGCTAAGGAGTCACTCCCCTGACATCATCGTATTTGAGCCTAGAGACGATATGTGGTAGATACGCCTCACCACATCGGCTAGTCGGTTACTTGGCAAAGATTCTTCGAATTTCTTGAGATCAACCATCATACCAAGAATCATGGAGATAGGAGCAACCTCGAACTCCTCGGAACCGATTATGGAATCCATATCGGTAAGATCCCAACTCTGTGAAGAATGGGAAAGAGATCCTGACGATTTCAAAAGAATCATAACCTTAGCAAGGGGATAAAGGGAGGAGGACCAGTAACGGGTAAGGGATCGAACCCTTTTCTTTCTCTAGGTTGAGAATTACACATCTTGAGCTTGTTTTGATCTGGTAATCTAACTTGAGCATCGGAGTAAAACCGGGGGAGCAAGTCCCCGACTCCATTGCAGGTATTCAGGCCGAGGCAGAAAAGGGTGATCGACCACTACATCATCAATTGGCGCCCACTGTGGGGCCGAGGCATTTTTTCTTTTCTGTCTCCCTAATACGACTTGCAGTGATGTTCGAGTTATCTCTCCGTTTTGATGGCAACTAGAAGGCAAGAGTCTTGGGTTGCCGGCGATAACCCTGCCCCGGAATCGAGCTAGAACAATCCTCTGAGGAGCCCGCCGGGGAGAGATTGTAGCCCAAATAATTCCCCTCCCCCGCGTGATCGGATCACGCTTTTGGAGAATCTGGTTCAGCGCCTAACGGAGTTGCTCGCCGACTTCCTAGACCACCAGCACTGGCAAGCCCATCATTCTTAGGAGGAAGGGAAGCAGGAACCCCTTAGGGAGGAGGAATCTTGCCCGTACGAGGGGGACCCTTGGGGGCACGATCGGGAAGACGAACATAGGGAGGCCGTAGAGTCCTCCAGCATGTCGTATGCACAGCAGCAGTAGGAAAAAAGGTTGCGATAGATGGAGGAGGAGATTGTAGCCTTGAAGCCGAAGCAAGGAGAGTCTAGGGGGACGATATATGAATCTGCCCCTTAGCCCGGAGATCATGGCTATTATACCGCTCGAGCGTCTTCGCATTCCGGTTATCAAGCCCTATGCAGGGACTACTGACCCAGTGGATCACCTAGATCTTTTTACCTCCCATATGATGGTGCAAGATGCCTTTGATGCAATGTGGTGTAGAGTCTTCCTAGCAACACTGGAAGGGCACGCGCGCGCCTGGTATTCAAACCTTGCCCACCACTCAATAGCCAATTTTGCGCAGCTTCGGGGCAGTTTCCTGGCTCACTTCGCTCCTTTTCGGAGGCATTAAAGGTCCATCGTGGCCATCGTTAGCTTGAAGCAGAACCAAGGGGAATCTTTGAAGGATTTTGTCTCACGTTTCAATATGGAAGCCTTAAGCATCGAGAACTTTGACCATAGTGTCGCTATGGTGGCGTTCCAGAATGCCCTAAGGCCTGGATCCTTCACTCAATTGTTGTCCAAAACTTGCCCGCTTACATTTACGGATATCTTGGGCCGAACAACGAAGTACATTAATGCCGAGGAGGTTATGCAGGAGAAGAGAGCAGAGCACACTGAGAAAAAAGAAAAAAAGAAGTATCCCGAATAGCATAAAAATAAGGGCCGAAAGGAGGATCGAAAGCAGAAGCATTGTCCTCGGTGGGAGTCGACCTGTTTTACCCCTTTGAATACCTTAAGGGAGGAGATCCTTGCCACCATCGAGGACAAGGATTATCTAAAGAAACCTCAATCGATGCGAGCAGCATTTGACAAAAGGAATCGAAATAAGTATTATCGCTTCCACCGAGATCATGGACATGATACGGTGGAATGTCACCAGTTGAAAGAGGAGATCCAGGAGCTAATTAATCAAGGCTTCCTTAGGAATTATGTTGCCAGGGAAGCGGATCCCCGAATGGGGAGGGAGCGGCTTTCGCGGTCGTGGAGTCCCCCCGCCAGGAGGGACCGAGTAGAAGAACGAGACCGAGTTTGGCCTTCACCCCGAATGGAGAGACCATCCCAGGTGATAGAAGATCATCCTCAGCCCCCAGTATTTCATACGCTAGCTGTGGGGGAGGTCCCAGGGGTGAAGGGCGAAGAGGATGCAGCGAATAGACAAACCTCAGGGATGAAGAAGTCGAGGAGAGGGGAAACGATCTCTTTTTCGAATAGCGACCTCCCCAGGTACCCGAACCGAAATGATCCGCTGGTAATAGCAGCCGAGCTTGGAAAATGGGAGCTTCGGCGGATCCTCGTGGATCCGAGTAGTTCTTCGAAAATTTTGTATAGGCAAGCTTTCTTGGGCATGGGGTATCGGATGGAGCAGCTAAAGCCGGCTCGAGTCCCCTTAGTGGGATTTAACAGGGAAGCAGTGTGTTCAGATGGGGTCATTCAGCTTTCGCTAACCTTTGAAAAGGGTTCTCGAACCTCCCAGGTTATGCTGGATATCTTGGCAGCGGATGTTCCTACGGCTTGTAACATGATTCTAGGAAGATCGGGTCTCAACGCTCTTCGGGCCATTCCTAGCACATATCACATGATGATAAAGTTCTCTATGGCCGGTGGGATAGGCGTAGCAAGGAGAACGACGAATGTTACATGGCCTCCATAGGCGTAGCAAGGAGAACGGGGATCCCGCGAGGGCAAATGAAAGAAAAATCGCCGTAAGGAGAAACTCCCGGTCAGATAAGGGACTCCCGAGGAGAGAAAAAGGAGAGTCTCCCATGGGAGGTCAGTTTTCTATTGGAAGGGTCGGAAGATCCAAAGACGGTAGAATCAGTGGACAAGCTGGAGGAGGTACCCTTAAAGGAAGATTGCCCAGATTGCTGCATAAAGATAAGTACTGAGTTAAAAGACCTGCTAAGGGGTCAGATCTTAGCCTTCCTTCAGTAGTATACAGACGTCTTTGCGTGGACTGCCTAAGACATACCGGGGGTCAATCCAGAGGTCATGATGCACAGGTTGGGAATACGTTTGGGTTTCCGACCTGTTAAGCAAAAGAGGCGAAGTTTCACCTAGGAAAGAGCCTGAGCAATTGATGTAGAAGTCGCAAAGTTAATGGAGCTGCGATACATTCGGGAGGTTGATTATCCTGAATGGTTAGCAAATGTGGTGTTGGTGTCCAAAGGAGAGGGCAAGTGGAGGCTTTGTATTGACTTCACTGATCTTAACAAAGCTTGCCCGAAGGATAGCTACCCCTTCCTCGGATAGATGCCCTGATTGATGGGACCGCTGGCTATTCGCTAATGAGTTTTTTGGATGCCTTTCAAGGGTACGACCAAATCCCATTGCACCCTGAAGATTGGGAGAAGATGGCATTCATCACCAATAAAGTAACCTACTATTACACAGTAATGCCGTTCAGATTGAAGAATGCGAGAGCCACTTACCAGAATCTGAGTCCAACGACCAGAATCTGAGAGACAACTTAGATGTCCTTGATAAGCTTCGTGAGCCGATAAAGATTCAGCAAGCTGCCTACAATTGGCGTATCGAAAGATACTATAACCGAAGGGTAAGAGCTCGGAGTTTCCTTCTTAGAGATTGGGCCTTACGCAGAGTGGATGTTCGAGGTGCTCGAGAAGCAAACAAGTTAACGTCGAACTGGGAAGGTCCCTCCAAGATAGTGGAAGCCCTTAGCCCTGGTGCTTACAAACTCCAGACCCTCGAGGGTGTACCAGTTAAAACACTTGGAACGTGCAAAATTTAAGGAAATTTTATCAGTAATGTTCTTTATTGACTATGATTTTTGAAATAAATCTATTTTCCTCTCCCATCAGTAAGAGCTCTTCGCCGCAAAAGACCCAAGGGACCACCCCTGACCAAAAATAAGGCTAACTTTAGGGGGTCTCGAACCCTCGACAAAAAAGGGGATCCAATGTGATTCTTGGAGGGCCTTGAACCCTAGATAAAAAAAAAGGATCCAATGTGATCCTTCGGGGGCCTCGAACCCTCAACAAGGAAAGGATCAGATGTGATCATTTGGGAGCCCCGAACCCTCGACAAAAAAAAGGGATAAGATGTGATCCTCGATAAGAAACAAAAAGGATCAGATGTGATCCTCGGGGGACCCCGAAACTCCTCTCCGAAAAGCAAAAAAAGCAAAGGATCATATCTGATTCCCAATGGATTTTTGTCTCTAACGAAAAGCGAGGGAAATTAACTAAGGCAGGTAACATTCAAATAAAGAAAATTTCCTGAAAGCAAGCAAAATTTTTTATTAAAGTATTAAGTTTGAGTACAAAGGCACCTATTCTAAGGAAGATAAAGCTGCCGAGACGTCAAAGGGGATGGAGTCCACATCAAGGTTCAGGAAATGTTCCTTCATGAGTTTCTTCATATGTTCAAATCCACCCTGAAGGACTTCTTCTAGCTTCGCAGCGTAAGCCTCAGTGCTTCGAAAATCCTCGTGATCGTTTTGAAAGGTCACCCTGGCATCACCTCGACCTGCCCCTTTTTGGCCTCCTTCAGCTCCAAGGTGCGTTTCTTTATATTCTCTCGGAGTAGGTCATTTGTGCCCTTCGTGGCATCTAGTTCCTTTTGGAGCCTAGAGTTAGCTTGGTTAGCTTCTAGCATATTCCTCTAGGGCAACTCCAGATCCTCGCGAGCTTGAGCTTTGGCTTCATTGGCAAGTTTGGCTTCTTCTTGCGCCAGCTTGACAGACTTGGTGAGAATATGTACGCTGTGCTCAAGGTCCGCCAGTTTAGAAGAGAGGGACTCAAGCCCTCGGAGCCTCTCAATCTCGGACTCCAAAGAGGCAATCCGGGCTCGGAACTCTAATTCTCGCCGAGCGATTGAATATTGAAAACCCGAGAGGATCTGGAAAATAGAGACAAAGTAAGAGTCGAGGCTATTAGCATGAAAAGAATTCAAAGGAAAAAGACAGATGGTAATGAGTTACCCTAAGAATCTCGGCATAGTAATCTGGTTCGCCCGTGGTTGGTAAAGCGTTGAAAACAGCCAAAGTCTTAATAGGGGCCTTGACTACTTCGGGAGTGGAGGCCGCTTTGGTCGAAGGCAGGGGAGAAGCCAGCTTCACCCTTCGTCGCTTCTGTTGGAAATGTATGCCCTAAAGACACGTTTTTGTTTAATTTATGGTAATGATGTTTCTTTTAGTCAGTTTATGGCACATATATTATTTGCATTTAATTGTTGGAAAAGTGTCCATGCTATTAAGTAAGTGATTCATATGATGGGTCGTTCTTCATAGTTAGGCATGAATCATGGGTACTTAATAAGCAAGAAAATATTACTCTTGATCTTTTGATAGAACTGGGCATTCTATCATGATAAGATCATTGTGCAATAGATCCTAATGGAGGATGGCTTGTCTTAGCCAGTAAACAGTCCGTTTACTCTAATTGTACAAGCGCATTTGGAATGCGTAGAGTGGACCTGTGATAGAAGCTAATGACAAAGTACTAATTATCATGGAGCTAGTCTATCACTGCTACTACGTGGACGAGTACTCTAATACTTGAGTATTAGTTGGTGGTCTAGTGAACCTAGAGCTATATTCTTAGATTCACTGTAGGTGAGGTCTATCAAAGATCAATAACCTTTTGAGTTGGGAGTATGGTTTCTAATTAGCTAAGACAGACTAATACAAGATAGTTTCTGTGATTCACCCCCTTGTGATTATCCAAGAATAATCAAATAATCCAGGGCCTTGGGAACGTGACTTAAGAGTGTGTGCTTCTGGGTAGCTCCCAGTGATAAGCAAGTACATTCGAGTAGTCACGGATTATTAGATTAGTGATCTAAGGATGGTAGAAATCATTTAGAAAGGTGTTAGTACATTATTCCTTTCTAAATGATGGGTGTTACGCAGAGGGGTATTTTCGTCATTACACTAGTAGGTCAAAGACATGGCATATGCAAAATTATTCGTGGGGTCAGTGTTACCATATGGTGATAGTTGGAACACTTAGAATGACAAAATATAGCTACTAGGTAGCAGGGATATTTTGGTCATTTTAGTAGCCGTGAATAATTTGTCTTTTGGTCCCCGGGGTAGCTCGATATAACTCATGTATTATTTAATACATTTGGCTTGTTGGGTGAATTACATTGAGAGAGAATTATTTTATTCAGAATGGTCCATAATTAATTGGGGTAGAATAAAATAATAGTTCATTAGTTTTTAATTAATTAATTGGGCTAACCCAATTAGAAAATTAATTAAATGGACTTGGCCCATTAGGGTTTGGCCCACTAGGGTTTTAACCCTAGGGTTCTCCCTATATATTCTCTCCTTGGTTGTTTTTCATCTAAGTCGATTTTTACTCTTCTTCACCGAAAGAGAGGCCACGAGTTCGAGTCATACTTCGGAAGATCAAAAGAGAGCCTTCAAGCTCTGATGCGAAGGAGCCGAAGGATTGCAGGACAGCCGTCGTCTCCACCATGAGAAGAAGCTCCCGCCCATCCTCCGCCTGTCGCTTCATTCCATCCGGTAATCCGTAGGAAAAGTAAGTTTCCTAGATTCTAATCAATACGAGGAAAGTTTTTATTTAAAAACGCTTCCGTTGCATGCTATGTATCCTCATTATGATCCTTCAGCTTCGCCCTTCAGGCCAGTATCTCCTTCGTGGATAACATAAAAGCCTCCTCCAATGAAGCCTCCCCTGTTAATCCTAGGCGCCTTTCGGAGACTTCAAACACTCCTTGAGCCATCCGAGTAGAGAAGCTCAAGGAGTGGGGGGGGGGGCAAGTGATGAGGGTAAGCACTCTCAGGACCATAATTACTCCAATACCCCAGGAATATAGCCATTGGCAGCAGTGACACGTGCCCGCTAAGGAGCCACTCCCTTGATGCCATCGTATTTGAGCCTAGAGACGACACGTGGCAGATACGCCTCACCACATCGGCTAGTCGGTTGCTTGGCAAAGATTCTCTGAATTTCTCGAGATCATCCATCACACCGAGAATCATGGAGATAGGAGCAACCCCGACCTCCTCGAAACTGATTACAGAATCCATATCAGTAAGATCCCAGCTCTATGAAGAATGGGATAAAGATCCTTGTGATTTCAAAAGAATCCTAACCTTAGCAAGGGGATAAAGGGGGGAGGATCAGTAATGAGTAAGGGATCGAACCCTTTTCTTTCTCTAGGTTGAGAATTACACATCTTGAGCTTGTTTTGATCTGGTCATTTGACTTGAGCATCGGAGTAAAACCGGGGGAGCAAGTCCCCGACTCCATTGCAAGTACTCAGGTCGAGGAAAAAAATGGTGATCGGCCACTGCATCATCACCTTTGAAGTAGGGTTGCATAAATGATAATTAGGATGAAAGAAGAGATGATGGATTTTGCACTTGGCATGTCATGCATGAGATTTTATTAAATAAAACTTCACTTAGATAATCCATCATCTAATTAGACTATGTCCGTAGAATATTCTCACGTTCTAGGTGAATCTAGTTAGGCGAAGAAAAAGGGGATTACTAAAGAATGAGCCGACAAATGTTGATTTTTTTAAGCCTTATGTAAATTATACAGTTGTAAACCTTACTCTCATGTTGTATGACTCTACGGTTTGATGTTAATTAAAGAAATGAAGGTACTATTTTGTTCCCTAGTTATTGTGCAAGATTCAGGTTTTGATCCATTTTCTAAAAATGTATTGTTGGTCCCTTAGGGTATGGCCACTCAAGAGCCGTGAATTGAGTGATTAAAATTTTTCTCAATTTTAATAAATATTACTAATTAATGATTTTATTGAAAAATATATATTTGATAAATATATTAAATTATATTTGATATTAATAATAAATGTAAACTATAAGATATAACAAAAATAAATACAATGAAGCAAAACACAATTTATAGTGGTTCGGTGTCTTCACACACACCTAGTCTACTCTCCTAAGATCTAACCACCCTTGGGATTCCACTAAAATAATTTTACCAAGATTTCTACACTATCTCACCTTGAAAACTAGATACACACCTAGATTACAACGGGTTCTAAGCAACCATTATACCAAGGTTTTCTTTTTAACTTACTTTGGAAACTAGATTCACCTAGATTTTAATGGTTCTAAGAAACCTATACAATCCACAATGGTAATTTCAATGTTACAAATAATTTGTCCACACTTGGATACAAATAAGCAATTAAGAATGAATTATACAAGGCAATAATATTTAAATAAATAAATAAATTTATAATCTCAAATGGAAAAGTTTGGATTTGTTGTAAAAGATTTGAAGAATTTTTTCTTTCTTGCCTTGTGGCTCTTCGGTGGATATGCAATAATATTTTAAGAGCCTTGGATTACTTGGATGCTTTACTCAAGAGCGTTTATGCAATGGAAGCACTTAGATACTCAAAAAATGAGTTTTGAGGGTATTTATAAGCATTTTAGCCACTTTTTCAACAGTAAAAAAATTGACCGTTATAGTAGGAAAAGTTTAGTATAACTTAAATTTAATATATTCACTCAAATAACTAAAAGGAGTTTGTAAATTAGCCGGCAAACGAGAGGCTTGGTCTAAGTGGAGATCTTGGGTACAAATCCAAGCCCATACATCTAGTTGTTAAAATATTTTTTGAGATACATATACTATAAAAGTATTATATAAATTAACCTATAATTAAAAAATATTTTTAATAGAAATAATATTTTTTATAATACATATGATACACAAAAAATATTTAATAAATTAATCTTAAAAATATATTTAAAAAATAGTTTTAATAGAAAATAATATTTTTGATAATACATATACAAAAAAAATATTTAATAAATTAATATTAAAAATATATTTTATAAATTAATCTAAAAAATATTTAAAAATATTTTTAACAAGAAATAATATTTTTGGTAATAGATATGCTAAAAATAATATTTTATAAATTAATAAAAAATAATTCAGTACTACAATTAATATATTTAAGAAAAATACTCTTTTTGTTAATTACCAAAAATACTATAATTTGTATATTAAAAAATCTCTTTTTTTTAATCATCAAAATTTAATTAATATGAGCAAGTTGGCTCAACATTCTCCCACTTTTTGATGATGATAAAAACATGATTTATGAGATGATTAATTTGATAAAATATTTTTGAACTTTCTCCTTAATTTTATACTATAAGCTCTCCCTTCAAAAATACTAATAGTATAAAAATATTTTGGATATAGCTTAACAGATAAAATAGTTTTTAGGAGTTTTAAGGACCAAACCTGATTGTCAAATCTAATTACCTTAATTGCACTTGCTTGCCTTGACTGTATAGATTGATTTTCTATCTCTCAGATATATAATTTCCTCACATTTAAGATCTCTCAATTATAAAAATTCATCATACATTTTTCTCCCCCATACAAAAATATTTACAACTTACTCTCAAATATAAAATCTCATTATTCTCCCCTTTTTTTTCATAATAAAAAAGACATGTTAGTGGAGAAAATAAAGATATAAACAATAGAGTCCATGAGAGACATTTACCAAATATAATCCACATAAACAATATGATGAAAATATGAAAGATCATTTTAGATAGAATGACAAATAAACAATGATTGCAACTCATTGGTTAGAGAATTACGTGTTAACTATTTCAACCACAGATCCAAGATTACACAACATCTAAGAAAGTAATCATACACTACAAAAAAATGAGTATTTTGCGGCGGTTTTCCAACATCCGCAAAATATGTTTTTTACAGCGGTTTATCCAACATTTTGTGGCAGTTCTCAAAAATTGCTGCAAAATTAATTAATTTAAAATTATAAAATTAAATTTAGCGTCGATTTTTTAAAACTACCTCAAAATTCAGGATTAAAAAAAATTAAAAATTAAATTTAACGGCGGTTTTATAAAAACTGCCACTATATTTATTAATAAAAAAATTAAAAAAATTAAATTTAGCGACAGTTTGAGTAAAACCACTGCAGAATTTAATTTTTTAATTTTTTTATTAATAAATATAGCAATGGTTTTCGCTAAATTTAATTTTTAATTTTTTTTAGTCTTGAATTTTGCGGTGGTTTACGAAACCACCACAAAAAAACCGTTACTAAACCCTTTTTTTAGTGGTAATATAATAATTAAAAAATTAATTAATATTAAATTTTTTTATTAATTAAAAATTAAAATTTATCAACTATTTTGAAAAGAACCATCCGACAATTTTAGAAAATAATCAAATTTATATTCAAAATATATAAAATTTTAAAAAATATGTTTAACTCTAGTTTTAATTTTTTAATAAATTTATTTAAATTAATTCAATTAATTTATTTTAAATTGTTTTTTGGGGTGATTTATCCATAAATGTTATATATGCATGGGTATACACGTATATGTGATTTCTTACTTAAATTACAAAATGTAAATAAATAGTACATTTGAATGTGTACAATTATTAATAATTAACACACACTATATACGTATAAATGTTATATAATAATTAATTATTAGTAATATTTATTAAATGCATGTGTTCAAAATTAAATGTACGCAAATACTACATTTGAAAAATATTGAGAGATTGTATTATATATTGTCGACGTTCAAAATTAGCCAACCGTAATTCATAGGCTCGCAATAAGGACATAAGCCCGAAATGCAATGAGAAGAAACGAAACTTATTTTTCTCCTCATTGCATTTCAGACACAAAACTGTGATTCAACTAATTAAATTAATATATATTCACAATCTAAACTTGTTTTTCTCTTTGCAAGTATTTTGGAGACGTTAAGAGACACTTTCTTGCATCTTGATCGAGATATTTTTTCGTATAAAAAAATTATTATTATATTTTGACAATAATAGTGTAAATTTCTCATATAATAATGATGTGTTAAAACTTAACTCTAACATGCAATTTTTATTAGAAAAAATTATTTTTAAAATAAAATCATGAAATGTCTCCTTATTTTTTACACATGTATTTTCAAAATCATTTCTAAACTCTCTCAATGATTGTCTTTGTGCGTCGGGCTCTTTGTTTTTTTTTTGTTGATCATCGCTTGACCTTTTAATTTGTATAACAGTCATATATTGCTAGTTTTTTAAATTTATTCTTTCTCTAGTGTTTATTTTTTACTTTCGTTATTTACAAGTTTTATTTCATTGTTTATTTGTGAGACTCGAGGTCTACTTTGGTAATCTGTAAATGCTTTGCGATATTTGTTTAATTTAATTTTTATTTATAGAAAAAATTAATTATTTAAGGTGAGAAACTAATAATAAATAATTTAATATATCAAATTAATTTATTAATTATTAGATTTATAATATAAATATATTTTTAAATAAATATATAGTAATTTGATGTAATAATCTAAATTATTTTAATATCACATTTTAGATTATTATTTTAAATTATTAATTTATTAATTATCATATTCATAAGTTATTTTAATAAATTTCAATAAAATAATTAATAATATTATTTTCATAAATAATTTTATTTTTATTTTACAAATAAATATGTTAAATAAAATAAAAAAAACCAAAAAATTCCCCCTCCCCAAATTCCCGCAAACTTAGCCCAAATCCCCCCCTTCCCCTCTGAAAAAACCCTAAATTCCCCCCTTTCCCCTTTCCCATCTCTCTCACTCACTCTCTCTCTCTCTCTCTCTCTCTCTCTCTCTCTCTCTCCGTAGACCTATCCGCCTCAGCCTCTGCCTAAGTGTCCGCCTCCGGTGTTCGCCATTGCATTTGCGTCCCGTTGTCATCGCGGCCTACGCCTCCTCCTCCAGTCTTCGTCGCTGCGTCTGCGTCCCGTTGTCATTGCGGCCTCCGCCTCCGCTTTCGCCTTCGCCTTCGGTCTTCGCTGCTGCCTCTGCCTCCAGTTGTCATTGCCGCCTCTGCCTCAGGTAAATCATTTATTCCTCTCTTTTGTACCAAGAATTTTCATCTACAGCACTCTCTAGTTGTATTCACACCTCCTTGTTGCTTACACGTATTGTTGTCATAATCATTGTTTTCAGTCATCGATTTGGTTGCACACTGGAATATCCTTCTAATAACCTTTCCCTTTAAATTACAAGCACCTATTCCTACAACCTTTCGGTATTGAGTTTGCAACTTGATCTGTTGATATCCAAACTCACCTGTTGTTATTATATGTTTGAGCTTGATCATTTATTATCTCTGGTTAGAGTTATGAGTGATAAGAAATTGCTACTGTGAGTGAAGACTTTGTATGCAAGGGAATGTTGTCGTCGGTGTGCTTGAGTGATTTGTGATCGATTGGGAGTGCCGAATGCTCTGCTTAGATGGCTTCTATGGTTATGTAATCGAATAAGATATATTTTGAGTATTTACTGTTGTACATTGCCTTACTAGCTTCTCTTAATACATTGAATACGCTGAGGGACAGAGAAAAATCAAGTTCATGGTATCTCTGTAGCACTACAAGCAAGTTTGAATTATTTGATTACTGAATTGAATTGGTGTTATATAATAATTTTAGTTATTGTTTTACTGAATTAAATTTCATTATCTCAGATAAATATTCAATAATCTCATTATTAAATTAAAAGAAAACTGAATAGACTTCCAACAATATCTGTTTCTTTGCTTAAAGCAGCTTCATTATTCAAAATCACTGTCTTCTCACAGACAATATTGCCTTCTCCTCTCTGCTCCTCTTAACAATAACGCACAAATGATCGAATGAATAGCAGTAGTTCTTCACAGTCCTTCTCAGAGGCAGATTTGGGGAAAGTTGCACTGGGCTTCAGCCCATGTCACTTTTGGCTTCATGTGAATTAATTTTTTTTTAATTTTTAAATTATTAGTCCGTATTTCCTTTAACCTTTTAACCCGCACGTGTTTCTCAAACGTTACAGCAAGAACTTAATGAACTCGATACCAGCTACAGTAATGTTAAACAACCCCAACAAACTTATTAATATTGATAGAAGTAATAAATCGACAGAAATTTAAAGTGATCAAAATAGCAAACTAGGAATTAGTGAGATGCAAATTGCAAATGCCTGGAAAGACTCCATGATGACTGTTACAACTGGAATGTTAGGAAAATAGGAGAATGATTGAGTCACACTGTTGCGCTGTATTAAAGATAGTAATCGTCTTACACTGACGATAAGCAGACTTTGGTGACTATCTTAGCAACATAAAACCATCGTGTTCAGCGAATTGGAAGTGCTAGGGAGGGGTCTTTATACCCTTGAACTATCCTTTATCCCACCCATGTGGGATACATCTTAATAGTTTAGGAACATTTTTTTTTTATAATAAATTGAAGTTATAGTTTATGAGTAATATTATTTATAACAGTAGTGATGTGACAGTTCATGTAAAAGTATTTGATTGACATTAGATATCTATTCATGAACATAAAAAATAAAATTTATTGGGTGTCTTTTCATCTTTTCTAGACAAACACTTTTATATAAATTGTTACATTACTATTATTTATCTTTACCGAAGATGAATAACATTACTCCTAATCTATTGATAGTTGATAAAGTCAATAAATGCAGTGTTTTGGGTTCGGATTTACTTTGAGTATTAATTACCCTCTTCACTAAGTTTAAAGTGATAATCTTAGTGTATGTAACAATTTTTGTAATGTTAAAATAATATATTCATAATCAATCACATCATTTGTAATCATCCAATATGACCCTTTAATTCTTCATATCACAATCCACTAAATATAGCACAAAAAAGATGGGGGTGACAATCAATCTTTCTGTGCCATGCCACCAATTTGACAATAGCTAGCTGCTAGCTGGAATGTTAATGCCTTTTATGTATGAAGTATGTAACTTAAAACTAATATGGGTGTAATGTTTTCATATTGAGGTGTAGATTAGCGAAGCAGAATACAAGTTACAAGCTTTGTTTTAGCTGCATGGATAAGTCTTGGATTACAAAGCCACGAAATACACATGAATTTCAGGAAGGGGTGCAGGGATTCTTGGAATTTGCGTTTACCCATCGGTCTGTTGAAGGCAAAATCAAATGTCCTTATCCTGATTGTGTTTTTAGAAATTGGGAGACCAGAGCAGTGGTGTATGATCATTTGATTTGTAGAGGGTTTCCAACCACATACACTATTTGGTTTTGGCATGGGGAGTCAACTACAGGGGAAACTTCTAATAGCACACCTGCACATCACATCAACCAGTACATGAAGGTGAAGAAGGGATGCCAGAATTGAATCAAGGACCTAATGAGGAAACTAAGGCATTTTACGATCTAGTTAGGGATGGAAATCAAGCATTGTATGAAGGATGTACGAAGTACTCGAAGTTATCATTCCTAGTAAAACTATATCACATCAAGTGCTTGTGCGGATTGAGTAACAAAGCAATGTCTATGATTTTAGAATTGTTAAAAGATGCCTTCGAACATGCAGAGATTCCTGATTCTTTTTATGAGGTGAAGAAATTAATTACCAAGCTTGGTCTTAATTACAGTTAAATACATGCATGTCCAAATGACTGTATGTTGTATTGGGGAGAAGATGAAAGTAGGGAGACATGCAAAGTATATAACACGTCAAGATGGAAACAAAGTAGGAAAGGTAACCCGATGAACATGTTTGGTGGGGGCAAGAAAAGAAAAAAGAAACCTGTCAAAGTTTTACTGTACTTTTCACTTAAACCACGTTTGCAAAGGTTATTTATGTCTTCTAAAACTGTTGAACATATGAGGTGGCATTATGTGGATAGTAACAAAGATGGCTTGATGAGGCACCCGAGAGACTCTAAGGCATGGAAGAGATTCGATGAAACACACCTTGAATTCGCACAGATCCACGGAATGTTAGGCTTGGGTTAGTTAGTGATGGCTTCAATTCTTTCAGAACTTTGAGTACCAACTATAGCATTTGGCCTGTGATTCTTATACCGTACAACTTACCCCCTTGGATGTGTATGAAGCAGACTTCCTTCATCCTTTCAATGATCATTCCGAGAAAGCAAATGCCAGGGAATGATATCGATGTTTACTTACAACCCTTGATTAAAGACTTGAAGGATTTGTGGGATGGTGGTGTGGAAATATTTGATGCTTCATTCAATCAAATGTTTAATATGCGTGCTGCATTGATGTGGATAATTAGTGATTTTCCTAGGCTTGGTAATTTATCTGGGTGGAACACACACACACTGGTTCAGCTTGTCCAACTTGCAATTTTGACTCTGTTACCCATCGTCTACCTCATAGTAGAAAGTGGAGTTTTATGGGTCATCGTCGATTTTTAGAGGCAAATCACAGATTCAGGTTTAACCGTGTTCACTTTGATGGTAATACAGATTTTAGGAATCCACCAGTGGCACTATCAGGTTTTGAGATATTCAAGCAGTTGGAAAATGTTCATGTTACATTTGGGAAAATGATGGAGGTTGAAGATAATAGAAAAAGAACTCACCAAAAAAACATTGTAAAAAGTGGTTGTCAACAATGGAGAAAGAAAAGTATATTTTTCCAACTTCCTTATTGGGAGTACAACTTGTTGCGCCATAACCTTGATGTTATGCACATTTAGAAGAATGTGTGTGATAATGTCTTGTACACCATTCTCAACGAAAGTGGAAAAACAAAAGATAATCTCAATGCTCGAAAAGACTTGAAAGAGATGGGCGTAAGAAGTGATCTTTGGCCAAATGAAAATGGAAAGTATCGACCTGCTTTATTTACAATATCAAATGCCCAAAAAGATGTATTTCTGATAACTTTGAAGAATATTTTAGTACCTGATGGTTACTCAAGTAACATTGCTAGGTGTATTGATCTAAAGCATCGGAAGATATTTGGTTTGAAAAGTCATGATTCACATATTCTTATGGAGCAATTGCTACCAATATCAATTAGAAATGTGTTGCCTAACCAAGTATCTGCCGTTTTAGTTGATTTGTGCTCAATATTTAGGCAAATATGTGGCAAGGTGTTGAATCCTCTAGACTTTGACAAGCTCCAACGTCGAGTCATTCTCACACAATGCCATATGGAAATGCTTTTTCTGCCTGGGTTCTTTACAGTCATGGTTCATTTGGTTGTGCATCTAGTGAATGAACTAAAGCTTGGAGGCCTAGTACATTATCGATGGATGTATCCTATAGAAAGGTAAATATTCTATATATCGTAATTGCTATTTGCCATTGGATTTTCAGGTATATATGTATAACACTATTTTCTAATTGTGTTTTTTACTTTAGATACTTGGGACATTTGAAGTCCTATGTACGTAATAGGGCACAACCAAAAGGTTCCATTGCTGAAGGTTACTTAGTTGAAGAATGTTTAACCTTTTGTTCAAGATACTTGGAGGGCATTAAGACAAGATTCAACCAGCTTAGACGTGTTGATGATCAAACAACAAACAATGAATCATCTCAAGTTTCAATGTTTTTTACTGAAATAGGGAAATCAGTTGGGAGTACATCATATTTCAACCTTACTCATATTGAGAAACGACAAGCACACAGATATGTATTGATGAATTCAGAACTAGTCGATCAGTTTGTGAAGTGAGTTTGTACATAAAATAGAGCCTTAATTTATCAAAATCCCTTATTTTCCTACCTTGTTGCGTTAATGACTTAATTTTATATAGGGAATTTAGAGAGATAACCAAGAGAAGGCTCAGGAATCGAACACGATCAGCTATAGAGATTGAGAGAATAGTACATCGAGAATTCATTGATTGGTTCTCTAAGCGTGTAGGTTTACCATTGATATATTTTATTAAGAACAATATTTCAATCATGAAAAATTGTACTTATCGATTTCCTTTTGTTTCATTTTAGATTATGAATGATGAAAATGAATCTCATTCAGATGATCTTAAGTGCCTTGCACAAGGGCCACTGCAATGTGACAGACGATTTAGT
Organism: Diospyros lotus; assembly: GCF_014633365.1. Lineage (NCBI taxonomy): Eukaryota > Viridiplantae > Streptophyta > Magnoliopsida > Ericales > Ebenaceae > Diospyros > Diospyros lotus. The sequence goes on along the minus strand of NC_068342.1, from coordinate 32,380,560 downwards.
GCATATAATGTCAATGCATTCAAATTTCGAACTATGGAATGAGAACATAGCTTGAAAACTCAAAACAATGGAGTCTTTGTGATTTCTGGAACAAGAAGTTATTCAAGAATCGGTGACAACAACCCAGTTAATGGAGATATTAATTATTATGGAAAATTGGTAGATATAATCGAGCTTAATTACTATGGTCGATTCAGGATTATTCTATTCAAGTGTAAATGGGTTAATACCATAACTGATAGAGGGATCAGAGAAGATGCTTTGCAGTTTATTTTAGTGAATTTCTCTCGATTGATACATATTGGTGAGCGTGAAGAAGATGAACCTTATTGAAGCTTCACAAGCGCACTATGTTGAAGATGTTGTAGAAAAGGATTGAAGTGCTATTGTACATTTAAAACCAAGAGATTTGTATGAAATGGGTGAAGACATTGAAGAGACATTCTATGAGAATGAGCCATATCAAGCACAAGACTTAGGGTTATTTTTTCCTATTGATACTGGAATTATGTCACTCGCAAGAGCACAAATAGATGATGATCCAATGCCTAATGTTAAAAATGTTGATGATGAGGATATGTAATTCTATGGATTTAATTAATGCAAATATAGAATATTATATTGCATTTTACTTTGCTTATTATATTCTTGTTAGCCTTCTTTTATTTTGCCTTTCATTTTTTTTTTTTGCTTTATCTATACGTGCATGTTTTTCTCATTTATAAAAAGTTGCAGCCATGATTAGGAAAAAACGTCTAAGGGGTACCTATAGAGAAGCGGTAACATATCTTAATTTTCTTTTTTTTTGACAAATCTTAGTCTTTGGTTCCACTTCCAAACTCAGCATAAAGGTTTAGGATACGTTTGATAGGGGTGGAAAATAAGACTAGAATCTATTTTCTATTTAAATTTTAAAATTTTTTATCAAATAATTACTAATCTGTCTTCATTCCTCACCAAAACAAATACTCAAACATCATAAATTTGTCTTACTAATCTTGCAAACAATGAGATTATGAATCCTAATCAATTTTAAATCATTAAAAATGTTTATCACAAATTTTCAACGGCCCTTATTCTTAAAAGACAAATCATTTTTATCTAAAAAAAAAACCCTGCTAACTCTTTTAAATACGAAATTTTGATTTAAATATCAAAATATTTTTGCATAAAAAATACTCTGCATCCTGACTTCTTTTTTACAAAATTTTTATTATTATAATCATTGGTGAACTTACCAATTTTTACTAATATATCACCATCACCTCACATGTTAATCTAGAAGGGTTTAGATTAATTAGACAATAAATACATAATCGCTTAGGACACAAACATAGCTATTTTCATGGCAGTTGGTCAATGTAGACTGGGAAGAAATAGCACCTTCGTCTGAATGACAATCAGTAATTGACCTCAGTGGGATTATGGCTTGATTTGTTGTTTTAGTGGTATCTTGCAAATTTGTACAATTATTAGAATTGAATATTTTAAATAAATAAAACATATATTGATGTTGTCTTTCCTTTTGGTATTTTTTGTTGGTCCTTGTAGTAATACAAGAGCAATCTTCAAGTTTAGGAATTTTGCATTCTTAAAATAGAGCCTTTTCTATTTGCTAATTTTATGAGGTCTTATGTGATGAAACATGTCAACTTGTCATTCATATCTTTAGATACAAGCTCACTCATTAGATAGCAACAACATGCCACCTAAGAAACTTTGTATAAGCATTGTTATAAGTCAACCTGAAACCTATCCGTCCTTACAAAAGTAGCATTGAATAACATTTCTGCCCTTACCATCATACAAGCCACATGTACACATTCAAGGTTAGGCATGCAAGATTCTAATTAATGTAAATGTAGAATATTATATTGCATTTTACTTTGCTTATTATTATGTTTCTCCTTCTCCTTTTTCTTTTTCTTTTTTTTGCTTTGCTTTATCTATACGTGCATGTTTTTCTCATTTATAAAAAAATGCAGCCGTGATTAGGAAGAAACGTCTAAGAAAGACAGGCACTACCGATTTAGGTGGAGATGCCTCACTTCCCACACATGCTTCAGCATCATTGTCAGCTCCACCAAAACCCCTAGCATCATCCCCAGCTCCACCACAGCCTCTAGCATCCTCCCCAGCTCCACCACAGCCTCTAGCATCCTCCATATCTCCACCGCAACCTCCATTATCTGCCCATGCCCCATCACAACCTCCAAGATCTAGCCAGACTCCATCAGAATCATCCACCCCACATCCATCTCAAGATTTTCCATCGACAGGCTCATCTACATCACGCTATTACTGGACAGTTAATGTGATAGGTATGCACAAAATATTTAAATTGCGTGTAATTATTATATACTTGCATTGATGATTAAATTAGGTATATGTATTTTGATTGATAGATGAACAGGGAGTTATAAAACAAGAAAAGCTAAGGGTTAAGGATGTTTGGTTACTTGCACGTGGAAGGCGTGTCATGTTAGAGTTTAATGAATCACTCCAACTAATAGGAGATGCAATTGGACTTTTTGGAGGGATTTTAGGAGAGTTAGCTTCTGATTTTGTTGCTTTTCCTGTTAATTACGAAAGCTGGCATAAAGTTTCCAACGCATATAAAGATGAAATTTACAAAAATAGAGTCATGGTAATTAACTAATATTTGTTGTTTTGATATATTTTTTTGAATATTTTGTTATAATTAACATTGTTATTTTTTGAAGGAAAAATTTAATGTTGACAAAGGACATGTGAAGAATTTCATTTTGAGAAACATTGGAAGAAAATGGAAGAATAATAGATGGAAGTTATACCACGAGTACTATGATCCCACTATTGGTCGAGAGGCAAATCTTGCAAAACATCCACCAAGAATCTCACAAGACTAGTGGGCAAGTTTCATTGATTATCGTGCACGCGAGAAAACTAAGGTGATGTTACTAATCTTGCTTATAAGAGTACTACTCTTTATACAACTAAATACGTATAATTCAACTAATGATGTTCTTGTTGGATATCTAGGAGATGTGTCTATAAAATAGTGAAAATCGATCCAAATTGACAATCTCACACACTGGAGGATCAAAGAGTCTGGCAAGAAAAAAACATAAGATGGTAATATTACAAAAATTTGTCTTAAGTATGAATTTTTCATTCTAACATCAACTAACATTTATGTGAAATTGTTCTAAATTATAGGAAATTGAGAGTTGTCAGCCAGTCAGTAGGGGTTTATTATACATCGCGACACATAAGAGGAAATACGGATCTTTTGTGAATGAAGGAGCACAAACTATAAGCGTAAGTTTTGACACAGGCTTAAATTTTACTTTCAAATTTATTTGTTTTTATAGTGTTTGTTTCTAGACACCTTTTGCTTTTAACGAACTATAAGCGTAAGTTTTGACACCTTTTGCATAAAGGCCTTAGAAAATTCAATAGACTTTAGGAAAATGAAAAAGGGATCAATTGAAAACAATCAATTAAAGAAAATATTCAAGTCAACATAAAAATGGTTACTGTCGAATAATTCCACTCCAAGAGAAGGATTTCACAAATAACTGTCTATATATTAGTTGTTTCCACTAGCCCTTTCCTAAACTTTCAGCAACCCAAAAACATCAAAAGTAGACCCTATATGCTCATCATGATTCTTTATAGAACCTCAAAAAGGCTAAGTAGAATATAATAACTTACAACTTTCTTTCATGATTAAAACCTAAAATCCCAAATCTCACTGAACTCTTTTAGCTACATCAAGCCACTAGTAAAAAACCTGAAAAAGCTAATGCTAGTGGCCTAAATAAATGTAAATGATACAGCTCCCATAATTTTCTGTAGCTGGACTACATAAACTTTGGTATTGGAGCTCTATTTAATAATTTTACATGTGCTTAAATAATTTTAGATGAGTGCTAAAGAAGAGATTGGTAATTATATCTAATTGAAAATATGCATATTGAGTAAATACAACATTTTCTTATTCGATGGACTCATATGCTATTCATTGTGCTTATATTGTTTATGGAGCAATTTGTTTAATGTCATGATTAGCAATGCTCTCTTGCTCAAATCTCTTTGGTAATTGAATTAGATATTGAAATACCTGCCTTGAATTAATGTGGTGCTTGTCAAATTCAACTAGGGGGAGTTTCACTTTCGACCTTAATAGTTAAACATCCATTATCCTCTCTTTGATTTATATGATAAGTGCTATATAGGTACTATTCTTAGTATTCATGATCCCTTGACTTCCAATGCATATTTGTCTTGAAATAGGGAAAGAGATAAATTAATTATCTTCATATCCCTATTATTTTTTGTTGATGTCAAAAGGGGGGAGAAATAGATATACTTTATTAAAGTTTTGTTATTATTAAAAAGGGGGAGATTGTTGGTTTAATTTGATCATGTTTTGATGACAAATATGTTTATATAAAATCTTGATAAATAATGATTAGATCTTGAACTAAGTATTGAAACTTAAATTACATTGAATGATATTTGAAAACGGTTTTTAGAAACAATGAGCCAGTGATTAATATACTTGAACAATACTTGAAATTGTAGATTTCAAAAATGTATGCAAAGTTTAAAATGCAGAGGAAAAACTATCATCTGCTTCTAAAAGACAGTCGACCAGTTGCAACAAACTGTTGACCGTGTTTCTAAAATTTCAAATATTATACTATCAACTGCTTTATAAAATAGTTGATCGATTATGCTTAAAAAATTATTAACTACTACTTTTCTGCAAATTGAGTTAGTTAGGTTAGTTCTATTTAAGTCGATTATGTAAGTGTAGAATGGACTTTGTGTTGGTTTTAAAATACCCTTGTAATTTATGCCCCAACTCTCTATAAATAGACAGATAGGCGGACTATTTTGTGGTTTGGTTATCTCTTTCCCTTATTCTCTTACTGTTTTATATATTGGTTTTCATTTCTGTTGTTTGTGTTTGATATCTCGAGAGTGTTTGTGTGAAATTGGCATTGAATTGAGAAGATCCTAGTGCTCCTAATCATAACAGATAGGATAGAGGCATGAAAAAAGGTAATAAAAAGAATATGCCCATGTTGTGTACAGTAAACTATTCATTTACAAATTTAAAAATTAAAAAAAAAAACAATACCTTTGCATCTTACCTTAAATCCTACTTTGGAGTTTGGTCCTTATACTTTTAACAGGAAAAATTTAAACCTTGGATTTTAGGTTGCTAATACATTTCTACTCAATGTTTCCAGCTTCAGAATAAACAAATAAAAAGTTGATATTGTTGTTTTTTGTTTCCCAAAGAGGCCCAAGGCTATAACGAAATATTCGGGTTTATCTTCATAGGCTTCGGCCCGGGATTGAAGTACCGTCCAAAATACCACCCATTAGCAGCCCATTAAAAGTCGGGCCATAAGCCCTTAATTAGGCCTTTAGAGGAGAAATGGGCTGAGCCCATTTGCTCAAGGCTTAAGGAAGCCCAAGCCCAAGCCCAAGCCAAATGGCCCTTTGCAACCGTGCCCTAGTACCACCATATAAAAGGCATCTTTTCTGCCTTCTTTGCGCTCATTTGACGGCCTCTCTCTCTCTCTCTCTCTTCCTCTCTTTGCTCTCCCGATCCTTTCCTTCGATGGTTGAGATCCGTAAGCTAGTTCTTTCCTTCTTCGGTCAGATCTCATCTTCTTGGAGTGATCTTCCTTTCCTTTGGGAAGCCCATGGTCGGTCGGTGAGTAGCCTCTATTTACTTGGCGCGACAGATCTGTTTGAGGTAAGCTCTCGGGTACTGTTCTTCGTCTCATATCTCTGTGATCGTTCTTGTTCCTTGGTGGATCTTGTGGTGAACGTTACCTGTGTGGTTTTGGGAGAAGATTGGTGTTCTGACTGAGAGGGTTTAGGGCTCCGATTTGGGGGTCTTGTGTGGCTTGTCCCTTGTGAGCTTCCGTGAGGTTTGGTGTCCCTATTTTGGTGTTACCTGGGTGGTATAATCTGGACTGACCCAGATCTGAGCCTTGACAAGTTATTTATAGGGAGTTTCTCTTGCTCTATCGTGTTCTTGGCTGGTTTGTTCGATATCTATTTGTTTTGATTATATATTGCTCTAACCTCTTTTCTATTTTGGATTAGTTGTCTTCCGCAACAAATGGTATCAGAGCCTTGTGTGGCTCTTGGGTTGTGCAAAATCAAACCCTAATCGAAAAAGCCCTCTGGTTTCTTCGATCGATTTTTTCACGGTAAGTGGTTCTAGGGTTTACTTGAAACCCGAATCGGTTAACTCCTATTGCTTTGTGCAGTGAATGATTCGGGGTAAACCAACCCCAGATCCGTGATCATCAGTCCGAGTAGCTTCGCCCTGACCGGCACGTACCAGTCTACACTCCGGCTGGTAACGGCGCGTGTAGTGACAGACTTTGGCGCGCGAAGGTTGGCAGGCTCGAGAGATCCGACCCGATTCCATTCTAGATCTCTCTCTTGAGATCTAGCTCGGTAAATTTTGTATCAGCTTTAGTTATTTGTTCTGCTGTTACTGTTCTCAAATTTTTTTGTCGATACATTCCTAGTGCATTCTGATAATTTACTATGTGTGATATCAGTTATTCTTGGCTGTGTGCAAATCTATAATACTGATTACTTTGTAAATCAGTTTTCACTACTCTGTTTAGTCCTGATCAGTTCTGTTTTATTAACCTCTTGAGAATTTGCTGCCTGAATTAATTTAAAACTGTGTGTTTGTATTAAATTTAATTAGGCTGCATATTCTGTGTGAAATTCATATACTTAGTGAGTATGACTACACACTTTGAACTAGGGGTTTTCAATGGGAAAGGGGACTTTTCTATTTGGCAACAAAAAATGAAGGGAATTTTAGTACAACAAAAGGTATCTAAGGCCATAGATGGTAAATACCCTGAAGGTACTAAAGAAGAACAAAAACTAGAAGCTGATGAATTGGCATACACTTCAATAATCTTACACCTCTCTGATTCAGTGTTAAGAAAGGTAGGAAAACTTAACACAACTAAAGAGCTATGGGAAAAACTGGAAAAATTATATGTAAAGAAGTCTACACCAAATAAACTCTATTTGTTAGAATTTTTTTTCAGTTTTAAGATTGACCCCTCTAAGGATCTAGATGACAATTTAGATGTCTTCAACAAATTAGTTCAAGATATCACTAATTGTGGTGAAACAGTATCTGAAGAATATAAGGCTGTGATCTTATTAAATGCAATTCCAGATATCTATAAAGAGGTAAAAAATGCCATTAAGTATGGTAGGGATACCTTAACACCTGAAATTGTTATAGATTCTTTAAGAAGTAAAGAAATGGAACTTAAACATGAGAAAAGGCATGGTGACGTCCATATGATGAGAGGTAGGTCCCAATTTAAAAATCAAGAGGGAGGTAGTAAGAAAAAGGGTAGAAGTAGGTCCAAATCCAAAAACCGAGGAAAGGGGAAAAAGTGTTATGAGTGTGGTAAGATTGGGCACTTTATTAAAGATTGCTATGCAGAGAAAAATAAAAATAAAGAAAAGGGTAAAGATCAAGAAGAAGCTAATGTAGTAACCTCATATGATCCTAGTGAAGTCTACATGCTCTTAGATTCTGATTCCACTGAAATTAATGTTGCTGCAAAATGATACATGCATGAATGGATCTTAGATTCAGGAGCATCATTTCATGTTACATCACAAAAACATTGGTTTGAAAACTTGCATGAATCTGAAGGTGAGCATGCCATAGTATGCAGTAACTTAGCATATAAAATCATTGGGGTAGGAAACATCTCTGTTAAGTTAGACAATGGCTATGTCTTAAATTTAAAAGATGTTAGATATATACCTGAAATGGCTAGAAATTTAATTTCAGTTGGAGAATTAGAAAAGAGTGGTCTTACTGGAAAAATTGAAAATGGGGTGTTAAAAATGTTTAAAGGATCAATGGTAGTATGTAAAGGGGTAAGGAGAAATGGGATCTATGTATTAAATGCTGAGGTAATTAATAATCTAGGATCCCATATAGCATCAATCAATCCTGATGTCACTATCAAGTGGCACAACAGGTTAGCACATGTGAGTGTTAAAGGGTTTAAGTTGCTAAGTGATAAAGGTGTTTTTGGTAACGACTTTGTGTCTGATATCCCTTTCTGTGATCATTGTGTCCTAGGAAAACATCATAGGCTATCTTTCTCCTCTAATGTTCATAGAGCCTCTAGAGCCTTAGAATACATTCATTCAGATCTTTAGGGGCCAGCATCAAAACCCACATCAGGTGGTAATGGGTATTTTTTGTCTTTGATTGATGATTACTCTAGGCGAGTTTGGGTTGTTCTCTTAAAAGATAAATCAGAAACTTTTAAAAGTTTTAAAAATTGGAAAACTCAAATAGAGAATCAAACTAACAAGAAAATAAAATACCTTAGGACTGATAATGGCTTAGAATTTTGCAATTCTGATTTTGATAACCTATGCAAGGAGTTGGAATTACTAGGCATAGAACAGTCCCCTACACTCCTCAACATAATGGAGTAGATGAGAGGATGAATAGAACCCTCTTAGATAAGGTTAGGTGTATGATGATTAGTTCTAATATACCTAAGTCATTATGGGGAGAAGCAGTTATGATTGCATGTTACCTAGTTAATCTTACTCCTTCAGCTGCATTAAATGGTGATACTCCTTATGAAAAATGGCATGGAAAATGTGCCAACTACTCAATTCTTAGAACCTTTGGTTGTGCAGCCTTCACTCATCAAAATGAGGGAAAATTAGAGCCGAGAGCTAAGAAATGTGTTTTCTTAGGATATCCTGATGGAGCCAAAGGGTATAGGCTATGGGATAGAAACCAAAAGGGAATAAGAATTATTGTTAGTAAAGATGTCACATTTAATGAATCAGAAATGCCTTGTACAAAGCCTTGTGGTGACAAAATTAATGAGGACAAGAGTCCTCAAGAAGAGTTGAAAAACTCAAGCACCCAAGCCCCTACGAATTCAAATCAGGTGGAGAACACTTCTTCAACCTCTAGTGAAGTAGAAAGTCAAAATCAGCCTGAAGTAAATGAGGAGAGAGAAACAGTAGAAGATTTTCAAAAGGACCAGCCATCAATTTCTGATTACCAACTAGCTAGGGATAAGGAAAGAAGGTCTCATAGGTTACCTCAAAGATTAGCCTCAGATTTTGAATTAGCCTATGCAAGCTATCAAGACCTAGCTGAAAATGAGCCTAACACATATGAGGAAGCCATAAGAAGTAAATACTCAAAAGAATGGATAGAAGCAATGAAAGAGGAGATGAGTTCCCTCAACAAGAACCAAACTTGGGAAGTAGTCCCTACACCTAAGGATAAGTCCATTGTAGGTTGCAAGTGGATTTATAGGGTTAAGGAGGGTACAACTGATAGAGAACCAATAAGGTTTAAGGCTAGGTTAGTAGCCAAGGGATTTACACAAAAGGAAGGGGTAGATTATAATGAGATTTTTTCACCAGTTGTTAAGTACACTACCATTCGTGTCATGCTTGCGTTAGTTGCATATTTTGACTGGGCACTTGAACAACTAGATGTAAAGACTGCTTTCTTGCATGGTGATTTAGAAGAGAAAATCTTTATGTATCAACCCAAAGGTTTTGAAGACAAAAGAAAGCCTGATTTTGTGTGTTTCTTAAAAAAATCCTTATATGGTTTAAAACAGTCCCCAAGACAGTGGTATAAACGTTTTGACTCCTTTGTTAAAACAATTGGTTTTAAAAGAAGTGAGTTTGATCATTGCTTGTATTTTCAGCACAAAAATAATGATGACTGTGTGTTTCTTTTACTTTATGTTGATGATATGCTTCTTATTGGTCCTGATGTCAAAAAGATAAATAGCATAAAATCTGCATTAGGTGGAGAATTTGACATGAAAGACCTAGGAATGGCTAAGAGAATCCTAGGTATGGAAATTGAAAGAGATAGGTCAAATTCTATGTTATTTTTGCATCAAACAGCATATGTGTTAAAAATTTTAAAAAGATTTGGTATGCATGATAGTAAATCAGTATCTTTGCCTTTAGGAAACCATTTCATATTATCTAAAGATAAATCTCCTGATAATGAGGAAGAAAAGGAATATATGAATAGAATCCCTTACTCAAATGCTATAGGTTTTGTCATGTATCTCATGGTATGTACTAGGCCAGACCTAGCCTATGCAGTTAGTACTCTCAGCAGATTTATGACAAACCCAAGTCCCTATCATTGGGAAGCAGTGAAATGGTTATTAAAGTATTTAAGAGGCACCTATAATGTAGGATTAATATATAAGCATAAGTCTAATAATGTGATATTAAAAGGGTTTACTGATTCAGACTATGCTGGTGATAGAGATAATAGGAAGTCCACATCATCCTATGTATTTACTTTGTGTGAATCATGCATTAGTTGGAAGTCTCAGCTTCAACATATTGTTGCCTTCTCTACCACCGAGTCTGAATACATTACTGCTACAGAGGCTATTAAGGAAGCTTTGTGGTTTAAGGGATTGCTAAATGAACTATGTGTTCTTAATGAAAATGTGACTGTTTTCTCTGATAGTCAATCTGCAATTCATTTATGTAAAAATCCTGTTTTTCACGAACGCACCAAACATATAGATGTGAGACTGCATTTTATTCGTGATATCGTATCTCAAAACATTATTAGATTTGAAAAAGTGCTTTCTGAATATAATCCTGCTGATATGGGAACTAAAATTTTGCCTGTGGCTAAATTTAAAAGCTGCCTAGATTTACTTAACATTGGCAAAATTACTTGATAGTTGCTTATGCATCATCTGCATTATGTTGCATCTTGCTATACATGTTTCTGTTTGTGTTTACTGGCCTCTTTGGGAATCAGGTGGAGATTTGTTGTTTTTTGTTTCCCAAAGAGGCCCAAGGCTATGAAGAAATATTCGGGTTTATCTTCATAGGTTTCGGCTCGGGATTGAAGTACCGTCCAAAATACCACCCATTGGCAGCCCATTAAAAGTCGGGCCATAAGCCCTTAATTAGGCCTTTGGAGGAGAAATGGGCTGAGCCCATTTTCTCAAGGCTTAAGGAAGCCCAAGCCGAGCCCAAGCCCAAGCCCAAGCCAAATGGCCCTTTGCAACCGTGCCCTAGTACCACCATATAAAAGGCATCTTTTCTGCCTTCTTTGCCCTCATTTGACGGCCTCTCTCTCTCTCTCTTCCTTTCTTTGCTCTCCCGATCCTTTCCTTCGATGGTTGAGATCCGTAAGCTAGTTCTTTCCTTCTTCGGTCAGATCTCATCTTCTTAGAGTGATCTTCCTTTCCTTTGGGAAGCCCATGGTCGGTCGGTGAGTAGCCTCTATTTACCTGGCGCGACAGATCCGTTTGAGGTAAGCTCTCGGGTACTGTTCTTCGTCTCATATCTCTATGATCGTTCTTGTTCCTTGGTGGATCTTGTGGTGAACGTTACTTGTGTGGTTTTGGGAGAAGATTGGTGTTCTGGCCGAGAGGGTTTAGGGCTCCGATTTGGGGGTCTTGTGTGGCTTGTCCCTTGTGAGCTTCCGTGAGGTTTGGTGTCCCTATTTTGGTGTTACCTGGGTGGTATAATCTGGACTGACCCAGATCTGAGCCTTGACAAGTTATTTACAGGGAGTTTCTCTTGCTCTATCATGTTCTTGGCTGGTTTGTTCGATATCTATTTGTTTTGATTATATATTGCTCTAACCTCTTTTCTATTTTGGATTAGTTGTCTTCCGCAACAGATATGTGCAAGAGAACTTCCTTTGTGCTTTTAGCCTATATTTATCAAGTTCATAAGAAGAGCAATATGCATAATCAACACATTCTCAAAAATTTTCAACCCAGTTTTAACTCATAAAGCTAATGTGAGACCTGTGTGGTTCATAGACAATGGTGGACAAGCTGAAATTCTTCTTCTGTGATCCACATGTCCAAAACTTAAGACTGACGAGGCCTCCCATTCCTTCTTCTGATAGTCTAGTTTCGATAGTACTCATGATACAGCCATCCAGAGAGAAGGCTAACAAAGTTATAACCAGCTACATTCACAAAATGGGACGTTTTATCAACTCCATGAAGTAATATTATGAAATATATCATAAAGTAGGTGACTTGAGAAAAACATAACAAAATAACATAAATGATAAGAACTCAATCCACAAGAATATAAAAGAGTTATGATAAGTTGGCTGCTGCTGCAAATTTCTTCAGTTATGCACCCAAAAAAAAAAAAATTAGGCCACGTATTCCTTCTAGGAAATATCAAAATAGATCTTCTTGCATGGATTATACTTTCCTCTACCCTCTGATGAAGCACACAGTGTACAAGGGAAGAAGAAAAAATGGAGAAAAGAGGGAGAAAAGAGAAACAGAGAAAATAAGGGTGGCAAAAAAATAGTAGGATTTAAGAAGAAATGAGAGGTGAAAAAGATACTTAGAATTTTCATTAGTCTTTTTTCTTTCCTTTTGTTTGGAGCTTTCTTCATTCAATTCAATCATAAACATTAAATAAAATCTTTATACAACAATAATTCTAGGTCTCCAACCAGTTCCATACATGGCTTCGTCCTCAACAAAATCTTTATATCTAGTTGCTTATATATTCACAAAACTTTATCAAACTAAAAATCCAAATTAAACTAGGGATTTAACACATCATTGTAAACTACGTTTGGAATTTTTAGTGAATGAAAGTATAAAGACTAAGGGAAAGTGAACACATCAGTTTTCATGTTTCATTAGACAAAGTGAAGTGGACACTCCTTTGCATGGACAAAGAAAAACATTATTAGAGAGTCAAATGATTAAGGAAAAACAGGTTTTAAATATAACTTTATAGTTATCTTGTAAAAAATAGGATACAGTTGACATTTAAAAATTTATTCTGTTATTTACGTAAACATCCATTTTGGTGTTACTGAATTTTGAAGCTTTTTTGTTATTCCCTAAATACCTGTCATGAAACTAACCAAAAGCCTGTGGATATATTCAAAAGTGAGGCCTTTAACTTTATTAACCATCCCACTTCACCAAACCTTAACTTGAAAAGTTTTTGTCACCCCAATTATACATCCACCAAGCCCCTTGCTTACATGGTGAAATTATTTGTGTAAATTACATAACACATTTTTTATTTAATAAGATTAATATTTGGTCATTGTAAGTTGATCTGAATGCTGTCATTTTGACAAAATTTAGAAAATATAAACGACCAGATAACAGGGACTCCTCAAATGAACCAACCAAGGACTTTCTAACAGGCAGTCCACTCAAGGTTCTAACTACCTTTGAGCATTGTGAACTAACAGTTAAGTCTTGACAACAATGCTTGTGAACTCTGTAAAAGATTAAAGTTAAAGTTGTAATTTATTCCTTGAAATTAGGTTTGCTTTGAAAGTAGAAAGTTGAGAATACTTACTTTTTGGTGTTAAACAGAGTTTTTTGTGAGTTGATTTGCTGGTGTTTTGTTGTTATTGATATTGTTTTTTAATCCATACGTGTACATGACAAAATGTCTGAGATTCAGAGTCAAGGCACATCTCCACAGTCAGTCTCCTTACATGATTCACTTACTCAAGTGCTAGGAAAAGAACACTCAGGCCGAGTCCGAGGTTTGGGATTTGGTCCGAGTCCAAATCAAGTTTTTGGGACCGCTAGTCAATTGAATGGGATATCTTCGTCTTCCAATAATACCAGTCCATCATGTCAAGAACAAGTGAACATTTTGACAGAAGAATTACAAACTAATAAACAAAAGGTTCAAAGTTTAGAGTCGCAGCTGCAAAATTTTCAAGGTGTAGTGAGTTTTTTTTTTGACAAATGTTGTGGGGAATATACCACCTGAATTTGTTGCTATGCTTAATTCAATAGTATGCTAATTCTAAAATTATTAATTTTGATTTTTCATTTTAAGTGATTGTTTATGTTTAAGCCTATAAATGTTTTTATCTTTTGTATACATCTAATACAATTTTAATTATTTCAGGCACCAGATGCGAATAGTGGACAAGCTTCACCAGCGGAAAGGCGGTCTTCGATATCTAATCATAACATTCATGATCCACCACAACCTCCAGACCAATAAAATTGATGTATTGTTAAAATATTTGAACGACTTGACTTCTAAACTTGTTAAATTTTATTTTGATTGGACAAATATGTTACATGTTTGGATATTTAAGTTGGAATCTTTATAGTTTGTTGATTAAATAGATGGAGATATTGTGTTTGTGAATTTGGTACATATATAGGTTATAGGTTTGGGTATACAAGTTATCATGATATTTATGGTTGGCTATTTAGGTTACAGGTTATGAGATATATAGGTTATTAGGCATATAGGTCCGCAGGCATGAATTTAGCGGCGGTTTTAAAACCGCCACTATATTTTTATAGTGTTCATTTAGTGGCGGTTAAAAAACTGCCACTAAATTAGGTTCTAGCGACGATTATGAAAAACCGTCGCTAAATTTTTCGATTAATCACTTTAGCGACGGTTCTCAAACCGCCGCTAAGTTCTTTCACACTAGCGGCGGTTTACGAAATTGCCGCTAATTTTAATAGTAAAATAACATAGCAGCGATTCTCAAACCGCCACTAAGTTCTTTTAACACTAGCGGCGGTTTAGGAAACCGCTGCTACTAATAGTTAAAATAACTTAGCGGCGATTTTATTTTAGCGACAGTTCTCAAACCATCTCTAAGTTCTTTTACAAGCGGCGGTTTACGAAATCGCCTTCTAACTTTAGAAAATCATCACTAAAAATATCACTTAGTGGCGGTTATACCAGCAGTTGCTAAAAACTGCCGCTAAATGCCGCGCGATGGATGTATTAGCGATGATTTTTAAAATCGTCGCTAAATAACTTTGTGACGGTTAACAACCGCTGCTAAATGCCAAAAAAATTGCCGTTAAAAATTAATTTTTTTGTAGTGATAGAATATTCAAAGGGTACAATATCATTATAGAATCTACAAAGCAATAATTTAATTCACCCACGTTGATAGTTTTGGATTTTGTCGATGCTCAGTGCTGATGATAGTTGCCGAACACAACGGATCCAAGTTTATCGACATCACCTGGAAATGGCCATTGGCTATTGTTAGTTTTGACTGGGTAATGTTGCGAACTAACCTCTTGGAAACAAGGAAATGACACATTTTCTTCTGAGATGACTGGGTTTTCAAAATTTCAAATAGGGTTTGGATCATCTATGAGTAAAGATCCATTGTCACAATATGGGTTTAAATTAGTTTTTGGATTAAACCAATTTTGAACATTGAGAGGGTTTGCATAAGAGTTTGAAAATAGTAATTCCTCAAATAAAATTAGATGAAATTGCAGATCGATAACCTGTTGTATTGACCCGTTAGTGGGTCTAGAAGTTTATTAATATTTTAATTATGAAAATTTGAAAATTTGCTTTATTAAATTAAATGTTGGGAAATATTCTCATATGTCAAAATTTATGTATTTAAATTAAGTGAATTGGGTTGCCCATTTGGGCCAAGTGTTTAAGGTTAATGAATGTGATGGGTTTAGAGAAATCCCATGGGCCTAAAATGAATTGGACCATTAGTAAAGTGGGCATGGGCATTATATATATATATATATGTGTGTGTGTGTGTATATCTTTGTGGGAAAATTTATATAAATAAATGATGTATTAAATTAATGAATTGGGCTTTGGAAACTTGGGTTGAGCCCAAAGGGAGATTTTGTATATTGCAATTGTTGTAATGTTGTGAAGCCCATTGGGCTTAAGGATATGTTGAGGCCCTTTTGGTAGGCTAATGGAAATGGGTCATTATAATTAATTGAGTCAATGAGTTGGGCTTGGGCCCATGTAAGTGTATGAGTGGATTTTTTAATTAGGCTTAGGCCCATGTGTAAAATATGAGAGATGAAATTATATATATATATATATTTGTATTTTGTGGATTAAAAGAAAAGAAGAAAAGAATTATAAAATGCAAAGTGACCAAATGGTCCCTGCTTTATTAAAAAAGGTGAGGGTAAAATGAAGATTTGCAAAATTGGTTGATAAAGAAATTGAGAAAGAAATGAGAATAATGTAAAATGTCCATTAGGGGCATGAGATATTTTGAGTTTTGTGTGTGCAATTGAGGGTGATTTGGTAATTCTTGTGGGGGGAGTGGTTAGCTTCATTCTCCTTCTTCATTTTCTCCTTCTCCCGGTGGATTCTTCTTCCATTTTCATCTTCTTCCTCCTTCTTCTTCTATTCTCATTTTTCTTCTTCCATTTTTGTTGCCATTGAAGCTTCAAGTGGAGAGGTCCAAGTTGGGTGCTCTTCTTCTCCTTGGGATTCCATCATCAAGGCAAGTTCTCCTTGCACTCTTGTTTTCTTGTGTGTGCAAGTTTGTCATTTTCATTTTTTGTGATGTCAAAATGCCTCATGGCTCTTTACCTTCTCATGGTTAAAAGTATTTTTGGTATTGGATATATATTTTCTCTTAACCATTTGTTATTTCAAAAATTGTGTTGGGTCTTTGTGTTAGTCTCCATGGGGCTTGTTCACCCTATTTTTCATTTAAGGAATGGCATTTGTTGGTTAGGATGCTAGTGGGAATTGGTTTTGGGTTTGTTTTAAGGTGTTTATTGGCATTTTGAGGGTTTTTGGAGGCTTTTCGGGCCCTTTTTGGGAGTTCTTGGCCAAGTTGACTCGGGCTGAGTCGACTCGATTTTGGTCGAGTCGACTCAGCCGCAGCTTTGACTACTCCGCGCATGCTTCGCTTTTTTGGCCATAACTTTTGACGTAGAACTCGGATTTACAATCCGTTTGAAGCATCATAAACTAGATTTTGAGGGCTTTGATTGATATATAATATCATATATTTTGGATATGATTTGATCTAATTAAATCTTTTCTTAACCGAAATCAAGTGAAAGTGTCAAAGTAAATTGTTTCTAAATGCTCCCTTAGATATCCCTCAATCCTCTAAATGATAAGATGTGTTTGAAGATATATGTATGTAAATACATGAGATTCATAAGATGAAAATATAATTGACTTGCATGAGATAATAATAATAATAATCAATTGGGAGATTGTTAAGAAATATCCTTGGTGGGTATGTCCATGGAGTCTCATGGGGGATGTCTTGATAACTCTAGATGAATAATTGCCCTTAAATAAAATGAAATGGCCATGTAAGGATGTGATTGAAGATATGCCTATGTGTATGCATTGGCTCATGAGTGAATATGTTATTGGCATGTTTAAATGTGCATGATGTGTACATTTCTATAATGGAGCATGTGTGTTATATTTATGTGAAATCTCATGAACATTGCATGGCATTATGATTTGCCCCCTATTGCTATTATTTTGGCGCGACGGTTATGTTCCACAAATGGGGAATGAAAAGGATATCCAAAAAGAGCGCCTGACGCGGGTGAGACAGCCATAAACCCAGTAGGCAATACTGGAGCCAATGAGTGGCAAATTGATTTTGTATATATATGTATGCATTCATGCATGTGAATAAATGGCTTGAGAGCTAATGTGAATAAAGGGCTTGAGAGCCAATGTGATCCATGTATATGGATGGCTATGTGAGCCAATATGGTGCATGAAGAATTATATATTCATAAGAGATGAATCGATGCATAAAATGCATAATGGCAATGGCATGGGGATAATTTTATTGATGGGAACTAAATGGATAATGCTACTCGTACTTGGGGAGTAAAGTTTATTCCACTTTGAATTATTCATGCCTTAACTTTATTTCTCCCTTTGTTGAAATATATGCTTGCCTATGAAATGGTTTTATTAATGAGAATTAAAGGATGGGTTCAAATGGTATTGGGGAGTCGAGTGTACTTTATGTTGTTATCCATCCTTTCTTTCTTGATTTCGTGTATATATATATTTGTCGAGCCTTATGGCTCGCTTTGGCATATGGGTTGATGAACCAAAAGGAAGTATTTTTTTTTAGGATGTTGTTGTCCAGTTTAGAAGGCATGAACCCAATGGGTATTTAGATGTCGGGTAATGGTCTTTCTTTGGCTCTAAAGTATTCATGCCTTTATGTATCGTGCTATGGTTACTTCCTTTGTTATATACTTGCTGAGCCTTGTGGCTCATGTTGTTTCTTTTGTCATTTCAGGTAATGGAAGATAGATATTTTTTGGGCGAGTTCTGGTTAGATGTGTACAGAGATGTCCCAGCCTCGAAAATCCATGGATGTAGTTGAGGGCATGATGAGAGGGTTTCGCTTTGTATTTAAAGCCCTGATGCCTTTAATTTTAAAATGTATGGGGTGTAAACCCAAGTTTATGATGTAAGAAATGTTGTATAAAGTTTTTGGCTCCTATTGATAGTGAGCAATTATGGAAATAAAAAACATTTTTCTTGCAAAATGTTAAATGATGTTTGTATCTGTATCCATCTTGAATGAACCTTCTCTCGGATTTCCTGTGCTAGCGGGAAAATCCGGGAGCGGGCCCTGACATGTTGTTGGAGGAAAAAAATATAGGAGACATAGTCGTAAATGGGATCTTGAAACCTAGCTTAATCTTCATATGATAGTGTAACGACAGCTCCATAACGGTCACTTACCGAAAGCTGGGCCAAGAGCTTAGAGGCATTATTGGCATCAAAAACCTTGTGGATGGCTGCAAAATCAGTAGGTCCTTCTTCATGGAAAAATTAAGGGGCAAAGACGCACCATTAGGTACATTTTCTTCTCAAGACTTTACAGGCACCGCATGGAAAACTGGTTCCTGACATGATCTTCTAGTTATTTTGATTTTTTTTATTATATTATTTATTTATTTATTTTAATCAATAACTTGTCGTTAGCTGGTGAGTAAGTCGCAGATGAACGGACAATTATGGGCGATTGGGTAGATCTGGCAGGAAGAACAAACGGACGAACAAACGAACAGACGAACGAAATGCTGAAGGCGATG
Source organism: Diospyros lotus (assembly GCF_014633365.1). Classification (NCBI taxonomy): domain Eukaryota; kingdom Viridiplantae; phylum Streptophyta; class Magnoliopsida; order Ericales; family Ebenaceae; genus Diospyros; species Diospyros lotus. The sequence continues at coordinate 32,361,628 of NC_068342.1, read as the reverse complement.
AAAGGCTGAAGCGGTGGATGAAAAACTGAAGAGGTGGATTGTAGATGTGATGGACGGCTATGGGCGACAGATTTGGTGGTCGAATCTGGGTAGATATGGGTAGATCTGGTTATAATAGGGAAGAGGTCGAGGGCGAGATCAGGGTTTTGATCAATAGATGTAAGAGGGCGAGGGTCGCAAGAAGGCGAGGACGAAGGGTGATAGATTTGAAGGCCAGATCTATGTAGATCTGGATAGATCTGGCCACGACAAGGAAGAATGTGGGAAGCTCACAGGGGGCCGGGGATAATGGCAGGGGTTGAATGTGACACAATGGAAACAAAAACAAGATCAAACACAAAAAAAATAAAAAAATTAGAGACTCACAGTGGATCCGATCTGCAGGATGATGGAGAGGCGTTGAAAATACGGTGAACCACTGAGCGAATAGGATTGATTCAATCGGCGAGACGATGGAAACACGATAACACACATTGAAACGAAAAGAAAGAAAAAATATATATATTTACCTGAGCCCGAAGAAGGAGATAGAGGATGGAATGGCGCGGGAAGAATAGAAGTGATGACGGCGGCGACAACCGACGATGACAACGCCAGCAATGAAAGAGTGAGAGAGAGGGGTATTCGAGTGAGAGGAGGAAGAGAGAGAGAGAGAAAGCAGAAAGGTATTCGGGTGAGAGGAGGAAGAGAGTGACAGAGATAAGGGTTCAACCCTATCTGGATCAGCCCTTTTTTTAAAAAAAAAAAAAACAGAAATGAAATTTACAAATTTTCCAATTTTAATATTCTAAGCTACCCAAAAGGATTTATTATCCCTAATTAAATCGATCCTCCGAACGAGGTTTTGTAAAAATTTCGGCTAATTGCAAATCGATTGGGATAAATTCAAGAGATAATTCTTGGTTTTGAACATAGTCCCTTAAGAGAGGGTCCTCAAACCCAAGAGGTTGACCTACATACACTTCTTCATTTACATAACCATTTAGAAATGCGCTCTTCACTTCCATTTGATATAACTAGAAATTCATGTGAGAGACAAAGGCTAAAAACATCCTAATTACTTCTAACCTAGCTACAGGGGTATATGATTCTTCAAAATCGATGCCTTTCTCTTGGCAGTATCCTTTTGCTACAAGCCTTGCCTTGTTTCTTATTATATTTCCATTTTCATCTAATTTATCTTGAAAACCCACTTGATTCCTATTATAGATTTATACTTGGGTCTAGGAACTAATTCCCATACTTCATTTCTTTTGAATTGAACTAGCCTTAATCCAAAATTCATCTTCTAATGCTTAATTTATGGAAGTTAGCTCAACTTTAGATATGAAGGCTACATTGTTGCAATATTGATACAAGGATGCTCTAGTCGTTATACCTTGACTTAGTTCTCCAATTATTTGATCTATTGGATGATCTTGCACAAATTTATAACTCTTGGAAAGCTTACCTAAATCATTCTTGTGTAAGGATTCCTCTTGATTTTGTGATAGAGAAGTTGATGGATCATTTATAGATTTTTCTTGAATATTTTGTTTCTCAATCTCCTTAGATAGATCTATTGTTATCGTCTTCTCTTCATCTTCGATTCTTATATTTGACTTAGGGGTCTCATTGAATTTTACATGTATGGATTCTTCCAAGGTATTTATTCTAATAATGTAGATTCTATAAACCTTACTAGTATTTGAATATCCAAGAAATATTCCTTGGTCACTTTTAGCCTTAAACTTTCCTAAATTATCCTTTGTGTTCAAGATATAGGATTTATATCCAAAGGTTTTAAAATAGGATACGATAGGCTTTTTCTCTAATGTATCTCAAATGGTGTCTTCTTTATCTCTTGCCTTAAAATAAATCTATTTAAAGTATAACAAATGATATTAATCACTTTGGCCCAAAAATAGGTAGGAAATATATTCTTCAAAAGTATAGATCTAGCCATTTCTTGAAGAGTCATATTTTTCTTTTCAACAATACCATTTTGTTGTGGGGTTCTAGGAGTGGAGAGTTGATGAAAAATCCCATGCTCTTCTCAAAACTCTATGAATAATCTATTCTTGAATTCTCACTATGATTATTTCCTAGAAAGACAATTTTATCATTTTTCTTTCTTTGAACTCTTTTAGCTTTCTGGACAAAGATTTGAAAAACTTTATCCTTTGAAGTCAAAATCAAAACCCAAGTAATTCTAGAGAAATTATCTGCTTCAACATATAATGTTTTCCACCAAACTTTTAGTTTGCGTGGGTCCAAATAGATCTAAGTGTAAGAGTTGTAGATGCTTATTGGTTGATATTTCATTCTTAGAAAGCTTAACAACTAGATCAAAATTTCCTTAATTAGGTTTGGATTTGCATAATCTAATATATCTTTTATGCCACAAAAAAAATATTGTCCTTCTTTACTATTTGGCATTATCTCTAGAAGGTGATAGGCATTTCTTCTTTGGGAGTGAAATCTATAGATCTCTCCCACTAGTCATGTGCTGTGAGCATCCACTATCCATATACCATTTGTTGTCCATTGTGGTCCTCATGCACATTTGTATATTTAATAAGATCATGTTTTAGGTTTGGGTACCCATCTATAGATGGGTCCCTTGAATCTTTCTTCATTGGGATCAAGTAATTTAATTATTTTTTATGTATGTGGATGAGGAGCAACATTTAAAATTTTATGATTTAACTCATTCATTGTTTGTATTACCCCTTTGGATATCCACATTTGCACTATATTACTTCTCTTAGGTTGAGGTCTCCATTTAGGTTGTTTCCATTTTCTCTTAGGTGCTTTGTACCTTGATTTGGGTTTTGAATTTTTCTTTAAAATTAATGTGGCTAAACTTGTCTCTATGGCTTTATTTTCTACTAATAATTTATCATTTTGAGTTTTTAATATTTTATTTTCATCTTCAAGATTAATTAATTGATATTTTAATTTATCTTCATTTTCTTTCTTGAGTTCTTGTGATTTTTCTTTTAAGGTATTTATTTCACTATTTAATTTTTCATTTTCTTTTTTATGATTCTTTTTTATTGTTTTTACTTTTTTCTTAATAGATATATATATTTTATATATAGTTCTTCGTATGTTTTTTTGTAATTCTTCTAACTCTATGTTATCTTCTTTTTCTTCATCTTCTTTGATAGCCATAAAGCATTTCTCTTCATTTACTCTTAGAGCCAATATTTTCTTATCTTTCTTGCCCTTCATGTCTTCATTTATTTTACTTAATATTAATTCATGAGTTAGAAATGTTCCTATTAATTCTTCCATTTTTAATTCTTTTAAATTCTTAGCTTGAGAAATAGAAATAGTAGTCATTAAAGGCTGTCAATCTACTGTTAGAGATCTAAAAATTTTCTTAATTTGATTTTCTTCTGAAATTATTTTTTCTAACATTTTAAGATTGTTTATAATTTTTTGAAATCTACCATTCATATCACTAATTTTTTTATTTTGAAATAATTTAAATTCTTCATATTGGGACATTAAGAGATTAATCTTAGTATCATTTACTTGTTTGGTACCTTCATACACTACTTCTATTTTTCTTCAAATTTCATGTGATGTAGAACAAGTAGATAATTTTTCATATTCACTAAGAAGGATTGAACAAAAAATTATGTATTTAGTTTTATGATCCATTTGGTGTTTTTTAATGTCTTCTTCATTCCAATCATTTTCTTCGATTTTAGATATAAGAAAGCCATCTCTAACTATTTTTCACAAATAATAGTCTATTGAAAATAAATATGACTCCATCATCATTTTCCAATAAGCAAAATTTGTGCCATCAAAGAATAGTGGTCTAGAGGGTGAGGGTCCTTCGGTTATAACTTGGTTGGTGAATGCAGCCATCTAGATATCTTCTAAGTTAAAATATAAACTAAAAGTTTAACTATTTTAGAAGACAGCTCTGATACCAATTGTTGGTCCCTTAGGGTATGGCCACTCAAGAGGGGGGTGAATTGAGTAATTAAAACTTTTCTTAATTTTAATAAATATTATTGATTAATGATTTTATTAAAAAATATATATTTGATAAATATATTAAATTATATTTGAGATTAATAATAAATGTAAGCTACAAGATATAACAAAAATAAATACAATAAGACACAACACAATTTATAGTGGTTTGTTATTTTCACACACACTTAGTTCACTCTCCCAAGATCTAACCACTCTTGAGGTTCCACTAAAATAATTTTACCAAGATTTCCACGCTAACTCACCTTGAAAACTAGATACACACCTAGATTACAACGGGTTCTAGACAACCACTACACCAAGGTTTCTTCCTAGCTTACCTTGGAAACTAGATTCACCTAAATTTTAATGGTTCTAGGAAACCTATACAATCCATAATGGTAATTTCAATATTACAAATAATTTGTCCATGCGTGGACACAAAATAAGCAATTAAGAACAAATTATACAAGACAATAATATTTAAATAAATAAATAAATAAATTTGTAATCTCAAATAGAGAAATTCAAATTTGTCGTAGAAGACTTGAAGAACTTTTCTTTTTTTGCCTTCTAGCTCTTCGGTGGATGTGCAATAATATTTTGAGAGCCTCGGATTGCTTGGATGCTTCACTTGAAAACATTTAAGAGCTTCCGAGTGCTTAAGATATGTAATAGAAGCATTTGGATAATCAAAAAATGAGTTTAGGGGATATTTATAGACATTTTAGCTACTTTTTCAATGATAAAAAATTTTACCGTTATAGTAGAAAAACTTTAGTATAACTTAAATTAAATATGCGTACTCAAATAATTAAGGGGGTTTGTAGAATAGTTGGCAAATAAGAGGCTTGGTCTAAGTGGAGGTCTTGAGTTCAAATCAAAACCCATGCACTTAGTTGTTAAAATTTTTTTGAGATACATATGCTATAAAAGTACTATATAAATTAATCTAAAATATATTTAAAAAATATTTTTAATAGAAAATAATATTTTTGATAATAAATATGATATACAAAAAATAATTTTAATAGAAAATAATTTTTTTTATAATTCATATACAAAAAAAATATTTAATAAATTAATATTAAAAATATATTTTATAAATTAATATAAAAAATATTTAAAAATATTTTTAACAAGAAATAACATTTTTGGTAATACATATGCTAAAAAAATATTTTATAAATTAATAAAAAATATTTAAAAATATTTTTAACAAGAAATAACATTTTTGGTAATACATATGCTAAAAAGATATTTTATAAATTAATAAAAAATAATTCGGTACTATAATTAATATATTTAAGAAAAATACTCTTTTTGTTAATCACCAAAAATACTATAATTTGTATAGTAATTTTTTTCCTTAATCATCAAAACTTAATTAATATGAACAAGTTGACTCAACATATATGATTAGCTAATTTAGATATACTGGTAAAGTTTGTATGTGCAAAAAAAATATATACCCATTTTGGAGAAAAGAATAACACTCTGAGAAGAGGGGTGTTACAATATCTTTTTTGATTATGACAAAAAATGGGAGAAGTATGAGATATTTTATGTATGAGAGTTAGGCAATTAGGTTTTTGATCCTTAAAATTTTTGTCAAAAATATTTTTACACATTATTTATTATGCTATTAGTATTTTTGAATGGAGGAGCTTACTTATAATTAAGGTTGAGCTCAAAATATTAAAAAAAAAATAATCATTTCAAAATTCATGTTTTTGTCATCATAAAAAATTGGGAGAATGTTGAGTCAACTTGCTTCATTTAACCTCTAATTAAGTTTTAATGATTAACAAAAAATGATATTTTAAATAATATATAAATTGTAGCTCCTAATTATTTTCAATTAATTTGTAAAATATTTTTTTCCATAGTATATGTGTTATCAAATGTGGTATTTTTTATTAAAATTATTTTTTAAATAAATATAAAATTCATAAAAATGATTTTTCTAAAATCTAGACCAAAAGTCGACTCTTGGTTGGAGAACTCGACTCCTGACATGCCAAAGTCAACTTTGGCAAAGCTAGAGTTGACCTAGCCAAGAGCATGTTATGTAAAGTTAACCTAACCGAGAGCTAATTCTTGGAAAGTTGACTTCTGCTTGAAGGAATTCGACTCCCATTCAAATGAAGGTCGACTCCCATTCAAACAGAAGTTGACTACTCCTTTAGGAAAGTTGACTTCTCGAGCCCAACGGTCATTTTTTTAACCGTTATGCAGGTTGTCCAGAAATGTCTATAAATAGTTGGGACTCAAATTGAAGAAAAAGTTTTGCTATCTTGAATATTTAAAACACCCACAAGCTCTCTAAAACCTCTCAACCATTCACCAAGCAATGCAAAAAGGCTCTCAAGCTCCATTGCACATCCATTAAAGAGCCATAAGGCAAGTGGAGAAAAAGATATCACAAACCCAAATCTGATTCACTCTATTCAACTGAGGTTTAATAGTTGTTGCTCAAATTGAAGAAAAAGTTTTGCTATCCTAAATATCTAAAGCACCCAGAAGCTCTCTAAAACCTCTCAACCATTCACTAAGCAATGCAAAGAGGCTTTCAAGCTCCATTGCATATCCATCAAAGAGCCATAAGGCAAGTAGAGAAAAAGAGATCGCAAAATCAAATCCGATCCTCTCTATTCAACTGAGGTTTATTACTTATATTTTTTCATTGACTTATATATTTGTTGTTATTTGTTGATTCATTAGTGTCCAAGTGAGGACAAATATTTGTATTCATTTAAACTCTTGTTGGGGATTGTGTTGGTGTACACTACCAAAAAAATGACATTTAGCGACGATTTTTTTTTGCATTTAGTAGCGATTTTGAAAATTGTCGCTAAATTAGCCATTGCGGAGCATTTAGCGGCGATTTTCAGCAACCACTAGAGTAACCGTCGGAAATTATACTTTTCACGGCGAGTTTTAAACCGTCACAAAATTAGTGATTTAGCGGCGATTTTTAAATTGTCGTTAAAATTAACAAAGAAATTAAATTTTTTTATTTTAGCGGCGATTTTTAAAACAACTGCAAAAATTAAAAAAAATTAAAATTTTAATTTCTCCCAATGGTGGGCAGCCAGGCCGGTCACCTGCCCCCACGCCTGTTCCTAGACCCGTGCACAGGCTCACGCACACGCTTCGACCCTGCAGGCATGTGGCAGCATGTGCGCACGCCATGTGGCGATGCTGAAAATTGAATTTCCAACTTAATTCCCCTTCCCCGAATTCGAACACGGGAATTCCTCTATGCGCGTGCGTGCGAGTAACCATCTATTCTGCCATGCCTCTTTATTATATATCTACCCATATAAATTATATACTAATCCAACAACTATTTTCTAGAATTATATTTTATATTTTTAACCTAAATTGAAAAACATTAATTAATTTATTATTTTTTAAAAGAATATAGGAATAAATTAAAAATAAATTAATTGATTAAAAATAAAAAAAGATTTTATATATTTTTTAAAATTATTAAAATTTTATATATTAAAATTTTGTTAAATTACTTTTTATTTTTATTTTTTAAATTAAAATTTTAAGATTAAATTAAATTAATTTTACTTTTATTTCTTTTTAAATTAAATTTTACTATTAATTTAATTTTGAATTATTTTCTTAAGTAAAATTTAAATTTTTAATGAATTTTGCAGCGGTTTTTTAAAACTATCGCAAATGTTAATTTAATTTTAATTTTAAATTATTTAATTATTTTTTAATTTAGCAGATGTTTCTCAAAAATCGTTGCAAATGTTAATTTAATTTTAATTTTAAATTATTTAATTATTTTTGAATTTAGCGGCCGTTTTCAAAAATCGCTGCTAAATTCAAATTTTTAATGAATTTTGCGATAATTTTGAAAAATCATCACAAATGTTAATTTTATTTTAATTTTAAATTATTTAATTATTTTTTAATTTAGTGGCAGTTTCTCAAAAATTGTCTCTAAATTTAATTTAATTTTTTAATTATTTAATTATTTTCTAAATTTAGTGACGATTTTTTGAAAACCATCGCAAAATTAAATGTTTTAATAAATTTTGTGACGGTTTTGAAAAATCGCCGCAAAATGTTAAAAAAAATCGTAGCAAAAAAATCGTCGCAAAAAATCAATTTTTTTGTAGTGACATATGCATACACATTCCAGCATCTTCACAACAACATGCCTAAAATCATCCACTAGGATTCTAGCTAGGCGACATCACATCATGATCATCCATATGACTTCATTCACATTCGTTTATGGCAACTCCATTATTTAAGGACAATTATTCATATAGTGTTATCAATGCATCACCCATGAGACTCCAAGGATATACCAACCAAGAACATTTCTTAACAATCTCCTAATTGATTATTATTATACTTCCTCATGCAAGTTAATTATATTTTTATCTCATGAATCCCATGTATTTACATACATATATATCTTCAAACACATCTTATTATTTTAGAGGATCGAGAGATATTAGAGGAAGTATTTAACAACATTTTACTCTATCAATCAAACTTGATTTGGATTAGGAAAAGCATTAATAAACTTAAATATTAACCAAAATATATGATATTATATATCAAATTGAATCCCTCGAAGTCTAATTTATGAAGCTTTAAATGGATCGCAATTCCAACATCTACATCAAAAGTTATGGGCGAAATAGCGAAGCATGCACAGTGTTGTCAAAACGCAGCTGAGTCGACTTGAGGGCAAATCGAGTCAACTTGGGGCGAGTCGACTCAACTAAAAAATGAGGAAAACGACAAAAAAAAATTGGCTTCAGACTAGTCGACTTAACCTATTACAAGTCGACTTGACTGAACCAAAATACACGAGATGGACACAAACCACTCAAAACAAGCACTAGCTTCCTAACCCGCAAATGTCATTCCATGAATGAAATATGGGGTAAACAAGCCCCAATGAAACCATTAACAGGACACCACAATGACTCATAAAGAGACCCACAACTTGGGAAAAATATGAAAATATGAAGGACTTAGCAACCATTGACAAATATGGTTCTCACCACTACAAGAAGAGAGTAACTATGATTATATATGCATCACTTTGCAACCAAAAGAGGTTTATTTAGAAGAGAACAATGAAAAACATGAAACTTGCACAATATATAAATAAAAGTGCAAGGAGAACTTGCCTTTGAAGATGCTTGGAAGAAAAAGCAATCCACTAGAAGCTTAAACTCTCACCTCTTGAAACTCTAATCAGGAATAATGGAGGAAGAAAAAGAAAAGAAGAAGAAGGAGAAGAAGGAGAGCCACGAGAGAGAGAGAGAGAGAGAGAGAGAGAGAGAGAGAGAGATTGGGGGAAACATGAAGGCATAGGGAGATGAAGGGAAGGGAGTGGTCTGCCAACCACTCTCTCCTTAGGAAATTACCACTTTGCCCTCCACATAAAACACACACACACAAATATCTCATGCCTCTTATGGTCATTTTACATTTTTCTTATTTCTTTCTCAATTTCTTTATCAAACCATTATGCCAATCTCCATTTTTGCCCTCACCTTTAATCATAAAGCATGCCATTTTTTCCTTTCTTTTCCATTTATTTCATTCCACTCATATAAGTACATGGGGCCCAAGCCCAAATCATTGGCCCAATTAAATATAATGGCCCATTTCCATCATAAGCCCAATGGGCTTTACAACTTCACTTAATTAGATATGCAAAATTTCACACTTGGGTTTAACCCAATTTCAAAGCCCCAATTCATTAGAGATGGCTTATTTTAGCTTCCCACAAATAATAATAACACTTATAATTTATCCACAAAATTTACTTACATAAATTTGCCACATAAAAATATTTTTCACATTTATTATAATAGGATAAAATTTCCAATGGTCGAAAATAAAATACCCATAATGTCTAGGCTCACTAACGGGTCGTTACAACTTATGAGAATTGGTAATGTCCTATTTGGGAACTTGCACAGAAGCAAAGCCTTGGATTAAGAAGCTAATTTAGCTACTCTATGTTATCCTATGTTATTGGTGTTCCACATATTTACTGCCTTATGGGTTGAAGAGATTGGATTAAATGCAAAAATAATAAGATGATTTCACTTGGAAATAAACGACAAGCATTGGCAATACAATCTCATGAAACTAGAAGAAATACACATATATGGTAGGCAGCACAAACATTCTCATTACAAAAAAATTGGCATTTAGCGGTGGTTTTTTAACCGCCGCTAAGTAATTTAGAGCGTTTAGCGGTGGTTTTCAGCAACCGCTGGAATAATCGCCGCTAATTTTAAATTTTGCGGCAGTTTTAAAAATCGCCGCTAAATAAGTGATTTAGCGGCGGTTTCTATAATATTTAGTGGCAGTTTTGAAACCGCCGCTAAAAAATTTTAAAAAATTCAATTTTTAATTTTAGTGGCAGTTTCAAAACTGCCACTAAAATTAAAAATTTAATTTTTTGTATTAATTTTAGCGGCGATTTTGAAACCTCTGCTAAAATTAAAAATTTAATTTTTTTATTGCCTGCGCAAGCCAGCCCACGCCCTTGCGAGCCACGTGGCCGCTTGTTCGCGCACCACATGGCGATGCTAGAAATTAAATCCCAGCACGCTCTCCCCAAATTTCGAACCCAAGACCCCTTGTGTGCGCGCACGTGCACGCGACCACCTGATTTGCGAAGAACCCCTTAACATATATGCACATATATATATTATATACTAATCTAACAACTAATTTTCAGAATTATATTTTATATTTTTTAATATATATTAAAAACATTTATTAATTGATTATTTTTTAAAAGAATAATAGAATAAATTAAAAATAAATTAATTGAGTTAAATTAAATAAATTAATTGATTAAAAATAAAAAAGAAGATTTTATATATTTTTTAAAAATTATTAAAATTTTATATATTAAAATTTTGTTAAATTTATTTTTACTTTTTTAAATTATATTTTTAATGAATTTTACTATTAATTTAAATGTAATTTTAAATTTATTTTTAAGATTTTATATTTATTTAATTTTTAATTATTTTCTTAAGCAAAATTTAATTTTTTTAATGAAAATAATGAATTTTAATATTTAAGATTTTTATTTAATTTTAATTTTAATTTTTTTTAATTTAGTGGCGATTTTCAAAACCCGCCGCAAATGTTAATTTAATTTTAATTTTAATTTTTTTTTTAAATTTAGCGGCTATTTTTTGGAAAATCGTCGCTAAATTTATTTATTTTTTGAATTTTGCGACAGTTTTTGAGAACCGCCGCAAAAGTTAATTTAATATTAATTTTAAATTACTTAATTTGTTTTAAATTTAGCGGCGATTTTTAAAAAACCGCCGCTAAATTTAATTTTTTTTGAATTTTGCAGCGGTTTTTGAAAATCGCAACAAAAGTTAATTTAATATTAATTTTGAATTTTTTTTTTTGAATTAAACCACCGCGAAACAAAATTTAATTTTTTTATTATTTAATTATTTTTTAAATTTAGCGACGATTTTTTGGAAATCACCGCAAAATTTTAAAAGAACCGCTGCAAAGGTCATATTTTGCAACGATTTCAAAACCGTCGTAAAATACTTTTTGCGGCGATTTTTAAAACCGTTGCAAAAAATCAATTTTTTTTGTAGTGTTTCTAATGATTCAATCTGTTTCCTTTGTTGTATGTCTGAGGAACGAGACGATTGAAGTTGTTGCCTCCATAATTAAGACTTTTCAATGAATGGTCGAAGTTGCTCAAACATGGAATAGAAGAAATCCCCTTAAGCTATTGGTAGAGATTTTTGTGTGTAGATGAGATCATACTCAGTTGTTCTATACTAGTATGGGTTTGATAGCTCTTTGGTCACTTATGAGAAATATTACCTAATCTATCTTTACCAAGAAAAGTCCATGATCCTAACACAACCCTTTTTTATTAGGTTTTAGTGATAGAATCATTAATTTCTTTGCTGCTTAAAATTAAATAATAATGACTAGACAACTCATCAAAACACAATTAACAAGCAAAGGTGCTCTTGTGTGACTTAAAACACAAGATCCTTTATTTGGACTTTTAATGTTGAAGCTAATGGGCCTACCACGCTAGTTGGAATAATCTCTAGCTCTAGCTAGCAAGTGCCCTGACCTTCCTTCGAGTATAGTGTTGCACATGTATGGGGAATTGAATCCCCATAGCCATCAAACATACATTTAAAATAGGACCCCGCTATAGTAATAGTTCGATTTGAGAAACTCAATGAAGTGGCAGTTTTTGATTGGTTCAAATAAATACTAAAAAGTCTAAAAAAATTTCTAAATTTTAAATCGATTCTAAAAACTTATGGGTTGTCTAAAAATAGCGTTAAAAATTTCCATTCCATTCCATTTCATCATTCTAATTTGAGTCCATTAATTTTTATTTATGTTAAAAAAAATGAAAACTAAAAACGTTGTTCGAGTTTGATGTGAGTTGTCAAGAGGTGAAGAGTTACCAAAAATTTTATGGTATTAGTGTCAACAAGAAGTTACAATATCAAAGGTCTTCTCAATTTGGGTGGGGAGGAAGAGAAAGGATAGTGGTGACTTTTTCAGCAAGAATGAAAAAATAAAGACAAAATTTACACCATTTTCACTTTTTTTTTATTCCATTTCAAAAGTTAGACCAAAATAAGAAGGAGAGAGAATAGGCAAAGCCATAGTGTGTGGCATATTCATACATATATATATATATATATATATTATAGTTCTCTCAGGTAAGCAAGAAGAGAACGTTATTAATAAGAAGGGGATTTAGTTAGAAAGATCTACATGAGGCATACTAATTAATTCTCATTTTGACTTTCAATTCTCGTTTAACTTTGAACGTAAGCTAAAGGATAGAAAATAATGCACACATGTCTTTGCACCATAGACAAAGAAATCGTCAAGTCACTCCAAATTTAGTTTTTTTTTATTGTAAGTTGAATCTATGAATGATAATCTGTCCAACTCGTCGAATGGTGCATATAAGATGGAAGTACGTTGGAATCATATCATCGTCTTCATGTGGCCATGCATGAAGCTTAACAAGTCTTTGCAAAGTCATTTGCTTGGCATACACACACACACACATTTATTTCTGATTATAATTTATTTTTGTTGTTAAGTGATGAGGAAGTATTCCAAAATGGGTGAAATTACTAACATGAAGATGACATGTGCTTTTTCATTCATAAGCATGGCCTAGTGTACTCAAAAAAGGGTGAGATTTATTATATATAGTCGTGTTGATGGTCTATTGTAATCTTGTGAAAGGAAGAACCAAATTTTAGTCCATAGTAAGCTCATGAATGCAAGCTAGTGTGATGCTTACACTAGGTGATTGAAACTAGAAGAAATACGTAAGGCAAGAAGCATAAAATTGGTCTCACGAAACATTCTCTAGTCAACTTACAGTTTCCTCCTCCTCTCCATTCTTTGATTGTTTTTCTTCCTTACCAGGAACCATTTGTGCTACTTAGAGATCAGCATTTGCCCGATAGCGAACCCAATTGTCATCCCACTTCCAAATCCCATGCATATGACAATCAAATCAACTCCACTAGGAAATAGTGAATCATTGCTTCCTTCAGAGTCTACAGGTTGCGGTGACAATGTTGGCAAGGGTGCATCTAATTCTCCACAGTTCCTTAAAAGTGGCTCCCCGCAAAGTCCTGAATTCCCTTCATACGAGTTCTTCTGAAACGTATTGAATTGATTACCTTTTGGGATAAGTCCAGTGAGATTATTGTGGGAGACATTAAAGAATTCAAGGAAAGTGAGTTGTGTTAATTGTTGAGGGATCTCCCCTGAGAGCTTGTTTTGAGCAAGGTCCAAGGCTTCAAGGTTGGATAGGTCCCCCAAGAATGATGGGATTCCGCCACTCAACTCGTTGTTAGAAAGGTTCAGTAGCTGAAGTGCCTTGAGATCTCCCAAAGATTTTGGAATTTCCCCTTCAAATTTGTTGCTTGAGAGATCAATGCCAATGAAAATTTCCAAAGTCTTAAGATACTCTCTGTCTACACCTTTGTTTGTTATGGTCATAGAGTAGAAAAAATTGTTTTCCCACCGTAAACCTGGCAATTGAAACTTTACGGTGACGGTTGCTTGATTTGTCTCCTCTTCTCCTAGTGATTTTATTGCATTCCAACTACGAAAGTATTTTGTTGGCAAATCACCTGAAAAACCATTGTGGGAGAGGATGATGATGCGCAACTTTGAGAATTCAAACTTGGTTCTTGGACTCCTTATTGCACCATAGAATTTGTTGGAGTGCAAGTTGAGAACCTCTAGCTCTGTAAGAGTTCCCAACCAAAAAGGGAATGCACCTTCAATTAGATTATAGGAGATGTCAAGAATCTTAAGCACGGTACAATTTGCCAATGATTTTGGTAGTTTCCCTGATAGTTGATTTCGAGCAAAGCCAATTAACTCTAGTTTGTTTCCTTTGTTGTATGCCTGGGGAATGGGACCATAGAAGTTGTTGCCTCCGAGATCAAGAGCTAATAGAGAATCACTGAAGTTGCTCAGACATGGTGGAATTGATCCTGTCAAATTGTTGTTAAACAAATCAAGAATGTAAAGGGAACTCAATGTACAGATCAATGGGGAAAGTTCTCCAATGATTGCATTGTTTGAGGCATGATAAGCGAGAATAGATTTTGGTGGAATTGGCAGCCTTCCCTGCAACTTGTTGTTGCTAAGTTCTAACAGTTGTAACTTAGCCCAAGGAAGAATAATTGGTTGTTGCTCAAAGCCTGTGAGATAGTTGTCTTTTAGGCTTAATATCCCGAGAGTATCTTTACTTATGTTTAACATCCAGGCTGGAATTTGGCCATGAATTTTATTGTTTTCAAGAGAAAGCTCCTCAAGTTGATTTTGGAAGCTCAAAAAATATGGGAACTCTCTGAGGTTGCATGAGTCGAACTCTAACCGCTCAAAATTCAAAAGAGTAGTGTTGTTGGAAAGGCCTATGGTAGTATGTTGGATTTTGTTTACAGGACTCGAAAGGACCGAACCTTGTAAATCTATGCCGCTAAGGAGCAATGTAGTGAGGCTAGTTAGATTCCAAAGCCAAAACATGCTTCCTACATCAAATTCATTGTAAGAAAGGCCTAAATACCAAAGTCGTGATAAGCCTGCCAAGGAAAGAATCTGACCACTAAAGATATTAGAGTTAAGTTTCAGAATAGTGAGTTGTGTCCGGTTAAGTGAAGCTGGAATGGATCCTGAGAAGTTACAGCTTGATAAGTCCAATGTATCTAGGAAACTAAGATTTCCTATCGTGTTTGGTAGCTCACCAGAGAAATTGGTGAAAGCAAGTATCAACTTTTGAAGTGGGCTAGTATGTTGAAATTCTGGCAAATGGCCAGTAAGGTAATTATTACCACGTAAGTTGAGAACTCGAAGCTTTGGTAGATGGAATATGGATGTGGGAAATGTTCCATACAACCCACAATAACTCAAGCTTAGAGTTGTGAGAGACGAGATGTTGGGCAATGTTAATTTGGAAGTTATATTCACATCACCAAGATGAATTTCTTCCAGGCTAGTTAAGTTTTGAAGCAAGCTCTGGAGACCAGGCTTTTCAAGTAGGAATGGTGCTGAATTTTGAGAAAGATCAAGTGAAATCAATTTGGACAATTTGGAAATTTCCACAGGGATTAGGCCTGAAAATGCAGATAGAGAGAGGTTGAGAGTTGTTAACAGCAAAAGATGGCTGATTTTCGATGGGATTTGAGAGTAATTGAAGTGGTTATCAGCAAGGTTGAGCTTCCTAAGATGCACTAGGCTGAATAGGCTACTGCTCGAGTTGATAGAGCCAAAGAGGAAACTGCTACTGAGGTCAAGACCAACTACATGACCTGTAGACTGGTCACACTCGACACCATCCCAAGAGCAGCAGTCGTTGGCTCCACCACCTTGGAACTTCCATGATTGTAGCTTCCAATAAGCCAAGGGATCAAAAGATGCAGATTTGTTGAGAGAAAAGGTTTGCTTGAATTGCAAAAGAGCAGAGCTCTCTTCAGCATGGCAGAGTGGCTGCACGAAAGAGAAATTATTAGGAGTTGCCGTAATAAGTTGAAAGCAAGAGATGATCAAGTGCATGAACATAAAGAAATATAAAGAGGAAGCCATGGTCTGTTGCCCAATTATTTGGTACTCTTGGATGATCAAAAAGAATGTTAATGGGGGGATTTATATAGAAGGGGTACGAGGCATATTAATTAATTTTCATTTGACTGTTCAAATCCCATTTAATTTTGGGGATGGAAAATATGATGGGTGATAAAAAAAATTCAAAAGTGTGGACAGTGATGCATTTGGATCATGTTCAGGCAGCAGCACTGTGTTATGCAAATTTTCCAACAAGTTGAATATGTAGACCATAAGCCTTAATTAGCTGGACAATGACGCACTGGACTTTTTTGGCATACATTTGATAGGAAGTGATTGAAATTTCATGTTCCATGACTTTTATCATTAGACTCCAGCAGGGTTCCCTTTTCACGCTTTCAATGTCTCTGATTTCCCATTTTGTGCTTGTGTTGATTGGTTTGGCTAATTATTTTTTTCATTTTTAATTAATCATTTAGCTTGCGTAATTTATGAATTACTGTATACACACAAGTTTCATTTTTAATTAATCATTTAGCTTGCGTAATCATATATTTTTTTTAATAATTCATAACTTATAATTATCATCTTTTAAGTGTATATTAACTAAATTACATATAAATTTTGAATCACTAAGGAAATGGTTATATATAATCTATTACCAACCTTGAATGATAGTTTTACAAACCTTTAAAGGGTTGGATTTGTTGGTCTCCCACTTAAACTTGTTGAGTGGTGCCATAAGGCCATCTCTAAAATTTGGAGGAAACTGCTCCAATGTTATTCTCTATTTGTCTTGTCATTAGCCAAATATTCGTTAACGTTCAATTTTCTTAACAAAGTTGGAAAGGGAAAATTACTCAACTAATTGCTCAAATATTTGTATTTTGTGTATTTTGATATTGATTTGTGTATCTGATTATTAATTTTGTATATGTGAATATTTGGTTATTTTGTATATTTAATTATTAATTATGTATATGTGTATATTTGATTATTTTGTATATTTAATTATTTTATATATTAAGTGTGCAAAGATAATTCTATATTAAATATATTTATAGTTTTTTTATATACAAGTGTTAAATATATTTATAGTTTTTTATATAAAATTATACACATTATTAAATTCACATAAAATTTGTAGCACTTTTTTTTATATTTTTAATGTAATATTTCAAACAATTTTCTTAAATGATTGTATTTAAAAATATTAGTAAATTTATTTATAAATATATTAAATATTATAAAAATTAAATATCGTCATATATATTATTAAATTATAAAATAAATAATAAATTTTTATAATAGTAAAAATTATAAATAAGGTAAAATAAATACAATTAAAATTTATTAATAAATAAATAAAATAAGAAGTAAAATAGAAAGAAAAATAACGAGCGATTAGAATATGTATAATTTTATAAATAAATTAAAAATAAAAAATAAATTATTTATAATATAATAAATAGTGAGAAGGAAGGTGAGATAAAAGATTAGGGAAATTCTATTTGTAATCATAAATTTTGATTTTTTGTAATCACTACACGTAAAATATTAAATTTTACTATTCGCAATCACATTTATTACTTTATCCAACAATTTATATACCAAATATACCCTCTAAGCACTCATCCTTCAAAAAACACACCCCACGCGCATCCAAGTTGTTCTTCTTCGTATCAAACCCTGATTTTCTTCCTGTTCTCTTTCTTCACGCATCAAACCATGTTCTTCTTCTTCTTCTTTAGACCACTCTCACAGACCACTGTCGGTCTCTCGTCGTCGCCCACTTAGCTTGCATTGCCCACTTTTTTCATTGCAATTCCCCGAAATCTCAAAACTAGGTAATGCCCCTCCTTCAAGGAGTTAGGGGTTCTGTCACCCCTCGAATCTCCCTGTTCAGGGGGTGAGGGCTTCCCCGAAGGGTGAGATTCGAGAAACCCCATACCTCCTGAATAACCCCTCATCCCCCGAATCTCGCTGTTCGGGGGGTGAGGGCTTCCCCGAATAATGAGATTCGGGGGGTATGGGGTTCCCCAAATCTCGCCCTTCGGGGGTAAGGAGTTTTTATTTTTAAAATGAAAATAATGATACCAATGATATAAAATATGAAAGTAAATGATGTACAAAATTGAAACCAACTTACGTAATTTTGCACAATGAAATTTGGATTAGATTAGGTTGATTTATTGGTATCAAAAATTAAAATTAACTCAAAAGAAAAATTAAGATTAAAGCAACATTAATTCAAAAAAAATAAATATAATATTAATCCAAAGATTTCGAAGAGAATGATTCGAAATAATTTATATACAAAATCATTATATATATATGTATAGAGTTATAATATAATATACATATAATATATAACAATATAATATAAATATAATAGTATCCATTCTCCCAAACCCATGAGTTCGGGAGAATGGATACAATTGCATTCTATATACATATTATATAGCATAATATTATATAATATATTATATAATTGAATTAAGGAGAATTGTATTCTCTTGAGCCTATGGATTCGGGAGAATGCAATTCTCTCGTATTTATGATTTCGGAAAAAATAATTTTTTTCGAATTTATGGGTTTGGGGGAATTGATTTTTCCCGAATTCATGAATTTTGGGTGTTTATCAAAACCTGAGATTTGGAGTTCCCCAAACACCCAGAACGCTTGGGTTCGGGCGGTTAGGGGTTTCCCGAACCTCGGGGTTCGGGGAATCTCAAATTGCCCGAATCTTGGGGTTCGGGGCATCCCCCAAGCCTCGAATCCCGAGGTTAGGGGCATCTCCTAGCCTCCAAAGCAGTGTATTTTTTATTTTTTAATTCATCCGTCGTGTATGTATATATAAATTATGTGATTGAACTAGTGATAGATGTTATAAATTGTGTTTTTTTCTCGTCGAAACATGAATACTTGTTATCTTCTTTGTCAAACTCTGCGTAAACATTTGCAGATAATAATCATCCATGGCTATGGCGATGAGAACTCAGCTGAGCAATGTTTGATGTTCAATAATGCTGGCTGCTGCTCCGTGTTAAATAATAATGGTTGCGCGATATTTAGTTTTGTGTGAGAAAGTGGTTGTGACGATAGTGGTTGAGAAAGTGAGTGCACGCGCTTAAAGAATAATGATAGGTGGTTGAGCATTAAATATTTAAATGAAGGACAAATATGAGTTTTCATCTTAAGATATTTTAAAAATATTAAAAATAAATTACAGATAGCAAATCATATGTAACTTAAGGGAAGCTTAAGCTTGTGGAGATGGTGAGATCTTTGACCGCAGACTAGACTCTGGCACCTCTAAAGGGTTGGATTTGAGGGTCTCCGGATTGAAGTTGCAGACTAGACTCTGGCATCTCTAAAGGGTTGGATTTGAGGGTCTCCAGCTTGAACTTGTTGAGTGGTGGGTGCCATAAGGGAGACTCATGGTGAGATCTTTGACTCCCCAGTCTAAACGCTAGCACCTTGAAAGGTTGGGTTTGTGGGTCCCAGGCATGTTGAAAAGTCTTAAGCAATAATAAGTAGTTTAAAACAAAATCCAACCGATGGGCCATGACGGTGACCCGCCATAGAGAAGAGAGCCAGGCCCATGTTCGCCGGCGTTACTGATCGGACTGCGGGGAAGACCCAACACAATCGGTCCGTCCACCATGCCAAGAGTAGCGACCCATCAACGGCGGCACGGGATGCCTCTGGTCACCCGGCCATCAACAAGATCTCGGCCATGGCAGTGACCAGAGGTCATCGGCCATGGCGAGGAGACCAGGCGCCAAGACCACTGAAGCATCAAGCCACTGGCTGCTGGCGACGGGCGAAAAACTACCGACCGTCGGCCATGGCAGTGACCGTAAGATCGGCGACACAAGTTAACTTCCACGGCCGCGACGTACGCGGCCGCCCATTCACGCCGGAGACGACGCGGCGAAGACAACGGCAGATCTCAACACAGCCATGGAGATTGGATACAAGACCCGCGGCATGGAAGACCCAGATGCGTGGTCCGTCCTACCGGCCGCGACGCACACGGCCGTCGGCGACAGAGCCTTAGCCACGGTGAGGAAGACCCACGAGCAGCAAGCCCAGCGGCCGTGATGCACACGGCCGCCGGCGACAGTGCCTCAGCCATGGCTGAATGGCAGAGGACAGACAGTAAATAATTTACGCGAAAAATACCATGACTTACTAAAACCGACTATGAATGGGTTAATCACAACGGTGTAGATAAATAAATCAATCTCTGATATCACTGTTGAACTTTAATAAAATTATTATATACGATATGAAAAAATATTTGAATTGCAACGGTGTAATCGAAACCCTATCAATGTCTATGCCTTCCCATTTTGTGCTTGTGTCGATTGGTTTGGCTAATTAGCTTATGAACAATAACAATGTTCTGTTGGGAAACTTGCACACAAACAGAGCCTTCATTAAGAGCTTTAACTCCGTAGAAAGGGACCGGATTAGCGAAGGAAAAACTATTGTGAATTCCAGTAAATTTCATTTATCTGAAAAGCTCATGAATGCATATTAGTGAGATGATTTCACCTAGAAATAGATGACTGAAACATTGGCCATTCAATCCTACGAAGCTAGAAGAAATACACATGGCATTAAGCATAAAATTAGTCTCATGAAACATATTCTCAGATCAACTTCAATTCCCTCGCCTCTTCTCTTCCTCTTGTTTCCCTGATTTTGTTTTTGCCTCCCAAAGGTCTCCAAGAACCATTCCTGTTTGGGACAAGTTAGCATTTTCCCCATGACAATCCCAACCATTGTCCCAACTCCAAATCCCGTGAATATGACAATCTAATCAGCTATGCCAAGTAATGATGAATCTTTGCTTTCTTCAAAGTCTGACGGTGGCGGTGGCAGCAATTCCAAGTCTCCGCACTTTCTCAACACGGGGTCATTGCAAAGTCCTGCATTTCCTTCGTACAAGTTGTTTTGAAATGTATCCAACTGCGTACCTTTTTGGACAACTCCAGTGAGATTATTATGAGAGAAATTAAAGAATGCAAGAAAAATGAGTTGAGATGGTTGTTAAGAGATCTCCCCCTAGAAGTTTGTTTTGAGAAAAGTCCAAGGTTTCAAGGCTGGACAGGTCTCGTAACGAAGTTGGGATTCCACCAGTCACTTCATTGTAGGATAGACTGAGCAGATGAAGTGCTATGAGATCTCGTAAAGGTTCTGGTTCCTTCTTCAATGCCATTGCCAGCAGAGATATCCAAAGCCTTAAGCATAAACTATCTGCACCTTTGTTTTCCACGGTAAGAATCGGAACTGTATGGAGGTGGATGCTTTCTTCATCTTGTCTATACCATGTAATTTCATTGCATTCTGATCATGAAAGCAAATGATAACATTTTGGGAAACATTCTCTAATCAACTTCAGTTTCCTCTTCCTGTCTTCTTTCTTTCCCTTCGCAGATTGCTTTTCTTCCTTGCAAAGGTCTTCAAGAACCATTCGTGAAACTTAGATGTCAACATTTTCCCAATGACTATCCCAACCACTGTCCCACTTCCATATCCCATGCATATGACAATCCAATCAGCTCCACTTCGGTCTTTATATTTTCTGATCTGAGTGAATATTTATATATAATGTTCACTGATTCTGTTTGTTTTTCTGTTTCCCCATGCAGGTAGAGGAAGAGACCATAAGCAGCTCAAAAAGGCTTCAAATAAAAGGATGCCAAGTAGCCCCTTTTGTAAGCATCTAATTTGTTGAGTAAAGCATTTAATTGCTGTTCAATCCCTGAATATAAATCTAACCAGTTTGTCTAATTAGTTAATTGGATTATATTCTGTTTTAGATGCAATTGTGAGTTAATTGTGCTATCAATCTTATCATAATGAAGTGTTGTTACAAAAAGAGTCTTGAATTTGCAGAGATTGTTTTAATTAGAAAGTACCATGTCCCATTTTTATATAGTAGTTATGCAAAATTGTCATTCTTCTAGTGTTGTCTGGCTTATTGTTAATGTTCGATGAAAACTGCAATGAAGAGATGATGATATTATTTCTTGATTTTTTGTTGCAGTAATCTAGGAAAATAAGCTCAAAACAAAATGCCCAAACCAATAAGATAGGGGCATTATCTACTGGAAGTTCTTGTCTCATGGGCCATCACAATTGTCCATGAAAGTGGAGCAATTAATTAACTGTGAAAAAAATTCTTAACTGGGTTGGGCCAACTAGAAGCTGCAAATCTTAAGAGTCAAAATTGAAACTTGAACACGCATGTCTATGTTCGAAACCATGCTTGCAATATATGTTAAGGTAATTAATTACTTTTAAGGTGTTTTCTTTTTAAAATAACTATTCGATTAGAAATACTTTTTCTAGGTCAAATTAATTTTAACATATTAGAAAATATGTTAATTCTGTAATGAGAGTAACAAGGGGCAGAGACTGTGTAGGCTTACTGGCCCTTGGCTTGCCATTAATTTTAGCCTACACACAGGGTCTATAATAAATTTGGAAACCCTCTCTCTCTCGCTCAAGAGCCCAGCCGCTCACCCCTTCTGCCCTTCTCCCTCTCTCGCTCTCGCTCGTTGCCAGTTGCCTGTCTCTTGCTCTTACTCGCTCCGTGCCTCCGTCAGACCGTCGCTAAGGTCGCTCGCCTCGCTTAGTCGCTCTTGCTTGCTACCTTTCTCTGGCTCCGTCGCTTGCCGCCTCGACCTCGTCGGCTCGCCACCCCCCCGGCCCTCGCCTTTGGTCGTCGCTCACCTCGCCCTCACTGGAAAATTTTGCTGGCTCTGTCCCTGAGAACATCGGTAATACACAGATTTTGCAGTGAGCAAATGTTTGTTAGAATCTTGAGTTAACCTACCAAATCTGAATTCATTCCGAAGATGATGACTAATCAAATAAATGTATACTAAACTACACAGGGTCTGACAAGCTCATGAATGCAAACTAGTGAGATGGTTTCACTTCTGAAGACAAAGTTCATTCCATTTTCCTCAACTCTTCCCAAACACTGTTAATATCATTAAAATAAGTATCAATAGACTTGTCAACTTGCGCGATGGAACACAGATGATGTTGGAGCATAAATATCTTGACATTGTATGGCTGTTAAAAATTCTTCTTCAATGTCTCCCAGGTCTGACTGGCTGAAGTCATGTAAAATACAGTTGAGGCTATGGTTGGTGAAAGAGACTTGAGTAACCACGCCACAATGAGATTACTACATCGAGTCCAGGCTGAAAAAAGAGGATCATTCGATGCTGGAGTAGGAACAGAACCATCCAAAAATGCACATTCGTTTCTAATCGACAGTGCAAGCATGAATGTCATACTCCATGATGCGCTGTTAGTTCCGGCGAAACCACAACGGTTCCATGATTATCTGAATGATGCAGATAATATGGAGAGTGTGGGATGTTAAAGCAAAGATAAAGACAAAGACGATTGTCTAACCGCCATGAAGAACAATCACAAAGAACTTTGAACAAAAATAACGAAGAAAAAAAAAAGGTGAAGAAACTTCAATTGAAGATGAACGAAGTTTTGAATTGAAGAACTAAAGAGTGATTGTTGCAGGAATTGAAGGAATCGAGAAGAAAATTTGAAGAACACCAAATCCCCAACCTCTTCTGATACCATTACGGAAGTAGAAGGGGATTTGGAAAACAAAAATCTTTCTATTGTATTAAGGAGTTAATCATACATCAAAGAAACAGAGAAACAGTAAAGTATTTCTACATGTATATAATGATAGTTGGACTTAACAAAACAAAACAAAACAAAGTTATAAATAAAAAGTTATAATAACTTAAAACAAACACCTCAGTTCTAATTAACAGAACTAGCATTATTATAACTAGTGGTTGATTCCGTGTGTACAACGCAGCTTATTTCCATGATTCTTGATGATGGTTTTTGGGACCGACCACCACGTGCCACCTCTGCGACTGGACCTCGGGAATGCAACCTCGGACTTGGGGATGTCGGACCTCGGGTGCAGGACCTGCAAGACAATGGAGGACCGGGGCTTGGATCCCCCGGGGTGGACTCCGACGCTCAAATCAGTAGAGTAAAGCAAGTAGTAGTAAATGAGAGAGCTGTAGAGCTTGTCTATACCTGGCGAGAGTCCTTGTCTTTTATAGGCGAAACCGTTTTGGGGTACCCGAGATGAGCGGGCACGACCCCCGAGAATCCCGGTCAAGCTGGAACGGGTCTTGCGGTTCGGCCCGGATTTCCCGGGCTCCGCTCCGGAGTGTTGACTTGCCACGTGTCGGTCTCTCAGGTGGTCCGCGTGGCAGGTGAGACTATCAGAGCGTAAGGGTATTCTAGTAATTTCAGTTGATGCCACATCACTTGCCCCCCACTCCTTGGGCCGAGCTGAAAACCATGCTGGGTCGAGGAGTAGGTTGCCTGACTGTTGATTTTTACCAAGGCGCACGAGAGTATTTTTAAAATTGAGATTAGTGCTTTAAAACCTCATTTACTACCCTGAAATTATAGGGATGAGTTTTGGTTGGAGGGAAGAATTCGTTTGGAGGGAAACATTGTCATTTTGAATTTTTCTTCCTTTGGGTCCCCTCTATATAAGCCCTAAGGCCCCACCCCACACTTATTATTTCAAGACAAGCATTCATCTCCTTGAGGTTAGTCTTTCCCATCCTCCTTTGCTTTTATTTTTTCTTATTTGTTATTTATTTATTTTTTATCTTTTCTTCTCTTTGGTTTTTTTGCTTATTTTTTTATTTTTTAAAAAAAATTGGGTTTTCCCTCGGCCAGGCGCCCCTGCCTGGCCGAGGTCGACCTGGCCAGGCCGCCTCGGCCATGGCCGAGGTCGGCCTGGTCTGGCCCGACCTCGGCCGCGGCCGAGGTCGGCCGCTCTCGGCCTCGCCAAGGCGAGGCCGAGCTGGCCGAGCTCGGCCATGGCCGACATGGCCGAGCCAGGCCGAGCTCTGGCTCGGCCATGCTCGGCCTCGCCAGATCTCGGCGAGGCCGAGCCCCTCGGCCACGGTCGAGCGCTTGGCTCGGCCTGGCCGAGGTCGGCCAGGGCCGAGGGGTTCGGCCCTGGCCGAATCGGCCATGGCCGAGGTCGGCCATGGCCGCCCCCCTCCTGCTCTCCTTCTGCAGATTTTTTCTCTTTTTTCCTTTTTTTTTTTTTTAATATATATATATATATATACATATACATATATAATATATATATGTTAGGGGTGTCCTTGGGTCGGCCATGGCCGACCCTTGAGACTTTTCCCCTTTTTTTTTTTTTTTAATTATTTATTATTTCTTATTTTACTATATATATATATATATTTATCCTCTTGGGTTAGCCATGGCCGACCCTTGGGCTTTTCCTTTGTTAATGATAACAAAATAATCTTTAAAACGAGGTTCAACTTGACTAACCCGTTTCCTTGGCTCTTCTTTTTCGCAGGCGTGACTCGAGATTTCCCAAGCTAAACCGCGCCTATTGAGCTTCTTTTAGCTTGTGCTCGGTTGTGGTTTTCCTTCCCTGACCTTCTACATTTCTTTAATTCGAGAACGGTCCAGGGTTCTTGATCCTTGGATTGTCGCCACTCCCACGCGAATGAGGGTGTTGAGTTTCTTCCGGCAACTAGTCCATCTTCGTCTTGGGGACAGCCTAGGGCTCTTGACCCTTGAATATTAGCCACTCTCTCGCAGAGAAGGGTGTTAGGCTAGAGTTCTTCCGTGGCCATTAGTCCACCTTTGGGGACGGCCTAGGGCTCGTGACCCTTGGATTTTAGCCACTCCCTCACGGAGGAGGGTGTTAGGCTAGAGTTCTTCCGTGGCCATTAGTCCACCTTTGGGGACGGCCTAGGGCTCGTGACCCTTGGATTTTAGCCACTCCCTCATGGAAGAGGGCGTTAGGCTAGAGTTCTTCCGTGGCCATTAGTCCACCTTTGGGGACGGCCTAGGGCTCGTGACCCTTGGATTTTAGCCACTCCCTCACGGAGGAGGGTGTTAGGCTAGAGTTCTTCCGTGGCCATTAGTCCACCTTTGGGGACAGCCTAGGGCTCGTGACCCTTGGATTTTAGCCACTCCCTCACGGAGGAGGGTGTTAGGCTAGAGTTCTTCCGTGGCCATTAGTCCACCTTTGGGGACAGCCTAGGGCTCGTGACCCTTGGATTTTGCGAAGTGTTGGCCTTTGTGAGATTGCTGTTAGACGGAGAGAATCCGAAGTCTTGCCATTAGTCGTAAAAAAGAGTACAAAGAGGTTCGAGGAATTCCCCTCCTCATTGAAAAAACTTCCTTATGTTTTGGATATTCCAGGTATGCTTCAAGGACTTGCTTCCCATATCTTTTAGTTGACATGCCCCCGGACTTAAGGATTCTATCCCCTGGTACGGTCCTTCCCAATTCGGAGTTAGTTTATTCGCGTCTCGAGGATGACTCAAGTCGAACCGTCACAATACCAAATCTCATGGCATGAAACTCTTAGCGTGGACTCATCGGTTATAGTACATAGTAATGCAGCCTTTCGAATTTACGATAGGTCTTGGAGCTCATCCACCCCCAGTGCGTCGTTTTCCTTCTCTCCGGGACGGTGTCTGACTTCGCTCTCGGAAGCGATCCCGAGTGGGAGACCTCCTATTATCTGACTTGGACTCAACTCTACCCGAACTCATGCCTTCTTGGTCAACGAAATCTTGGAGGTAACCCTGTTTGATAAGCTCCTGAATTTCTTCTTTTAACTGGATGCAGTCCTCTGTAACATGACCATGGTCGCGATGAAAACGACAATATTTCCTTTTACTTCGAGTGTTGGGTGGAGACCTCAACGGTGGAGGACGCCGTAGATAATCCTTATCCTCTAATGCCAGTAAAATCTTTGCTCGACTGGCGTTGAGGGGAGTGTAACTCACCGGGCTTCCCCATGCACCCCCAAAACCCAGGCGATCTGGAGCTCGGGAGGGGCGGTAGTCTGTCTTCTGTTCCACCATCAGCTTTTTCTTCTCCTTCTCTCTTTCCTTCTTATCAGGTTGTTCAGCCCGCTTTACCTTCATCACTTCTTCAGCGTTGATGTACTTATTAGCCCGGGCTAAGGCCTCTGTGAAAGTACGAGGTGGAGTCTTGGCTAAGGACTGGGCAAATGGCCCGGCTCTCAAGCCATTCTGAAGAGCCACCATTGCGATTCGTTGGTCAAACTCATCGATACTTAATGCTTCTTCGTTGAACCTAGCCACGAAATCTCTTAGGGATTCACCCTGGTTCTGCTTGATGTTCACCAGAGCCATGGAAGACTTTCGGTGGCGCTTCAAGGGAGCGTAGTGGGCTAAGAAACAGGTCTTCAACTCTTCCCAGCGGTTGATGGAACGATGGGGAAGGCAGGAGTACCAGGTCCGGGCGTGTCCTCCCAAAGTAGCCGAAAATGCCCGACACCACATAGCATCCGACCCCGATTGCACCAGCATGTGAGAGGAGAAAAGCTCGACGTGGTCATAGGGATCTGTACTTCCGTCATAGAGCTTGATGGAGGGGATACGAAACCTTTCCGGTGGAACCTCCGCCATGATGCCCTTACTCAAGGGTTGGTTAGAGCCGAGGTGGAGCAACTCTTCCTTTCCCTTCTTGAGTTCCTGGACTTGCTTCTCTAGGAAACGCAATCGCCTCTCCTGCGAAGTCCCTCTTTCTCGCGAGGGGGCAGAAGTGGATCCTGCCGCCTCGGAGGAGTGGATTTCTTGGCCCGTCTGGCGGGATTGACGAGGCTCTCGAGCATGAGGAGGTGACTGATGCTCCGCTCGCTGAGAGAGCACCTGCGAACGATGTTGTTCAGCCTGGTGTAGATAACCAGTCAGCAACTCAGTTAGCTGTTGGACCTGGTTTTCCAACCTGGTGAATCGGTCCTCCGGCATTGGATTGGCTGGAGGTGGTGAATTTTCCCCTTGCTGCGGGGCCTCTAGATTGGCTCTGACCTGGCTACGTGTCACGTCTCTTCGGGGAGCCATGTAATTAGTTATAGCTAGGAGTGAAAGTCGTTTGACACTCGTGGAAAGACCGAGGTCCGAGGTGAGGAGTTGAAGTCCGAAGCGTGAGGTAGGGAATGAAGAGGCTAGCGAGTTTGGACGTCGGCCCCACGGTGGGCGCCAAATGATGATGGTTTTTGGGACCGACCACCACGTGCCACCTCTGCGACTGGACCTCGGGAATGCAACCTCGGACTTGGGGATGTCGGACCTCGGGTGCAGGACCTGCAAGACAATGGAGGACCGGGGCTTGGATCCCCCGGGGTGGACTCCGACGCTCAAATCAGTAGAGTAAAGCAAGTAGTAGTAAATGAGAGAGCTGTAGAGCTTGTCTATACCTGGCGAGAGTCCTTGTCTTTTATAGGCGAAACCGTTTTGGGGTACCCGAGATGAGCGGGCACGACCCCCGAGAATCCCGGTCAAGCTGGAACGGGTCTTGCGGTTCGGCCCGGATTTCCCGGGCTCCGCTCCGGAGTGTTGACTTGCCACGTGTCGGTCTCTCAGGTGGTCCGCGTGGCAGGTGAGACTATCAGAGCGTAAGGGTATTCTAGTAATTTCAGTTGATGCCACATCAATTCTGCATGTGGGATCACGATCATTGATGAGGCAGCAGCAGTGTGTTATGCAAAATTTCAGCAAGTTGGATTTGTTAATCTCCGAACATGTTGGAATCATGTGGGTTTGGCATTGCCCAAATGTATTTGTCAAGATAAACATCAAAATAATTTGGGAAGACTTGTACTAATCTTTTATGAAAAGTAACCAAGGAGATGATGACCTATGCAATGCCCAAATCTATTTGTCAAGATAAACATCAAAACAAACAGGGAAGACCTGCACTAGTCTTTTGTGAAAAGTGTCTAAGGAGATGATGATCCATGCAGTGTCCAAATGTATTTCAAGATAAACATCAAAACAAATTGGAAAGACTCACACTAGTTTTATGTGAAAAGTGCCCACGAAAATAATGATCTATGTAGTGCCCAAATGTATTTGTCAAGATAAACATTAAAACAAACTAAGAAAATTCGCACTAGTCTTATGTGAAAAGTGTCCAAGGAGATGATAACCCATGTAGTGCCCAAATGTGTAAGAACCCATATTTTTATTAGGTTACCATGTAATTTAAGTAAGTTTAAAATGCTGAAAAATTGGCTTGATAACAGTTATAAGTATCGAATCGACTGTAGGGAAATGTCTCGGAGTGAAATTGTTTAAGAAAAATGATATGATCTCGATGAGCATTTTGAGATAAGATATATGGTATCAAAAAAAATCGGATCGGGAACGATTTTCGGTACAGCTAAAATACAGCTGTCATTTAGGCTGCAAAACCAAATCATCTTAGAGGACCTCCGGAAAAACAACGGAAGCCTGAGGGGGCTCTAGTTTTTCGTAATGAGCAACCCTTTAATGGTTTCGGGATGAAATGATAGTCCGGTGAAGACACTGGGGCAAAATCATCCTTATCGAGTAAACTTCGAGTTATTAATTTTGTGTTTTCGGTATCATAATACAAATTAATTTAATATTTGAGGGTGTAATTGCAATTAGGGAATTGTCCAAGTGTAATAGAGATGAAATTAGGTATTTTACTATTATTAGAGTGTAATATATATGTAATATATATATATATATGTCTATGCATGCGCGGGTGCCTTTGCAAATGGCTGGCCATACCTCTGCACCCGAAAGCCATACCCTTGCAAAATTTATGGAGTAATTCTCACGCCAAGAGGGATGGACAAGTCAGGCTTGAGGTGGTGGCTTCGGCTATATAAAGGGAATGGAGCAATGCAATGGAGACATGGAGGGAAGCAAATGAAAAATGAAATGGCAGTGAGCCTATGAGAGCTTCGGCCGAGAGAGAGGCAAAGAGGGCTCGTGAGATCGAGGGAGAGAGATCGTGAGGGAGAGGTGAAGGTCGATCGGTGGTTGGCCAGGGGAGGAAGTCGCGAGCAGTAAGGTGGGAGCAGCCGCGACAACCATGGCCGCGAAGCTTTCAGCAACTATACGCGAGTCGGCAGTGCTTGCGTGCAAGCGGTGACGTGAGCGAAGAAGCAGCAGGAGGTTGCGAGGTCATGCGGAGGAGGCTGGAAGAGGCCGAAGGAATGGCCATGGCAGCCGCCAGGCTACTGTTGTAGTCGTAAGGTGCGGCCATGGCCGCGGGCAGCAACAGTGGCGGAGCGAGCCAACATGGCAGTGGGGTGCAACAGTGTTGGTAGTAGTGGCGGCCGGCGGAGGTGGGAGGTGGCCACAGGGCATGCGCAGGTAGTGTGCGCAAGTAATAGGAGGCAGGGGAGGAAGAAGAATAGGAGAAAGAAAAGAAAAAGAAAGAGAAGAAAAAATAGAAAAAAAATGGAGAAAATTCTCGAAATAATCCCAAAAAATAGGATTTGGAGATTTAGTAATATTTCGAATATTTTGGGGAAAAAAATTGTTCGTGCACGCGTTTCGAGGATATGACACACATACCAAGGAAGCTTGAGAGGCTAAGTTAAGGTAAGTAAAATTCCCTAGAAAATTTTCAAAATTCAGGAATATTATTTTATGAATTTTCACAATGAAATATTTGAGAAAATATTTAGTTTGGATTTATTGAGGAAAATAGGAAGAAATAGAGAGAAAAATAAAGAAAATGCAAGAAATTATGAAAAAATAGATTTTAATGCTTATTTAATCAAATATAGTGATCAGGATGCTCTGAGGCTTAAAGTTGAAGTGACTTGTGCGAATTTTGAGGTTGGCACGCAAATAGAGGTGATGCACGTATTTTGAGGCAATGCACGAATATCGAGGTAGTTGATAAGTTTGAGAAGGTAAGTGGTACTTCCTAACTAGATTTAGTTTAATGGAAGATGCTTGGTTTGTAAGTGGTTAAACTCTAAACCCAATTTTAAGTAAATGATTTTATCATGTTGTCATATTTTGATGTGAATATGTCATGTAGATTGCATTTATATGCTATGATGAAATGTGCATATGTACACGATGATATTATTGATCATGCATCACATAAGGGTTTGAGATTATGGATTGGCATTGCTACTTTGCCAATGGTGCACCCATACACCTCAGCCTAGTAAGGAGGTTGTAAAAATGGGGAGCAGTAATTGGGTGCGGTCGACTCAAATCGAAATGATATGGAAAAGACATTTTGCATTTATGCACACGAAATATGTTTATTGTTCCCTTACTTAGATGATTGATCATCTAACTTGGGTTTTGCCCTTAGAATATTCAAACGTTTCAGATGGAGATTGTAGTAGAAACGAAGATGAATGAGACATGAAATGACACTTAGCAGAGTGCATGATGAATGAAATGTATGTTATATAGTCCATGTATTTAAGTTCTGCTACTTTAAATTCTGAACGTTTTGAGAAATGATGATGTATATCCTTATGGTTAATAAATATGTAAGAATTGATTTATGATCAATGTTAAGATGTCAGATTCGATCCTTACTTCCGTATTTGATGTGTATAATAATTCTCTTTCGAGAAAATGTTTGAAAATTTTGGGATAGATACGAAGAATGATGTGATTTAGGATTAGTTTGAAAGGAAAAAATTTATTGTCCCAGAATTGTCCCAAATTATAACGCACCCGAGAAGACGAGGCGTTACAAAATGTATTTGTCAAGATAAACATAAAAACAAATTGGGAAGACTCACATTAGTTTTCTGTGAAAAGTGCCCAAGGAGATGAGGATCCATGCAGTGCCCAAATGTATTTCAACATAAACATCAAAATAAATTAGAAAGACTCGCATTAGTCTTTTGTGAAAAGTGTTCATAGAGATGATGAGTCATGTAATGCCCAAATGTATTTGTCAAGATAAACATCAAAACAAATTGGGAAGACTCACACTAGTCTTCTGTGAAAAATGCCCAAAGAGATGATGACCCATGACTTATAGAAAAAAAAAAAAAGAGATGACGACCCATGTAACGCCCAAATGCATTTGTAAAGAAGTTGTGCGTTTGTCCTTGGTAAGGAGATAATGACTCATAACCACAAACCTTAATTAGGTAGAGACTACACTTTTAATGATATTAAAAGATAGAAATTAAATATCTGAGTTTCAATATGTGATCACTGAAATTTCTAACTGAAAATTTTATTGGGTCTGAAATTTGGTGAACTATAATTTCTTTATTTTTGGTGGTGCATCTCCTCATCTCACATCAATATAGTTTTGGGAGTTTTTATGTATACTTTTTTGGTATCAAGTGTTTATAAATTAAATATACAATTGAGGAATTGTAAGTTAAACGAGCATTGAAATTGTTTTGCATTAGATATACAATATATGACATTTCCAATCGGGTTGTTATGCAAAATTCAAAATTGCATAAAACAAATAGAAACTTAAAGTTTTTATTAGATAAGTTGAAAAAAAAAAAAAAACTAAACTTTTATCGTGTTTTTAATTCTTTGACTAAACTTTCCAAAACCTAAATTAAATACTCTGAAGTTACCTCTGCATTGCTTCATAGTATACAAATGAGAACAAAGCAAACAAATGAGGAATACAATCAGAGTGTGACTATGATATTGTCAGGGAGGGAGGACACCCAGACCCAACTGCTCATCCATGCTGTAAGCCAGAGACAATGAAATTTGCAGGTTTTCTCACTGCCTTGGAAATCTTAACTAGCTGGCCGGAGTTGTTTGTATTTTTTCTGTGTTCGTGCTCTTCTTTAGGAGAGAGAGAAGTGGGATTGATTTGTTCTGGGGTGTGTTTGATAGGAAACTTTCAAATAGAGATGGAGAGTGTGATTGAAACTTAATGTTCCATTTCCAGTTTCTGTGCTCTCCCATATAGTGCTTGTATTATATTGGCCAATCACCTTATGAGCACTGGTAATGTCCTGTTTGGTGTATTTGACTGGTGTTCCACATATTTACCGCCTTATGGGTTGAAGAGACTGGATTAAATTTCACTGTATATCTAGTTATAAGCTCATCAATGCAAAAATAATGAGATGATTTCACTTGGAAATAAATGACAAGCATTGGCAATACAATCTCATGAAACTAGAAGAAATATATATATGGCAGGGAGCGCAAACATTCTCTAATGATTCAATCCGTTTCCTTTGTTGTATGCCTGAGGAACGATACGATTGAAGTTGTTGCCTCCAAGATTAAGACTTTTCAATAAATGGTCGAAGTTGCTCAAACATGAAATAGAAGAAATCCCCTTAAGCTATCGGTAGAGATTTTTGCGTGTAGATGAGATCATACTCAGTTTTTGTATACCCTTATGGGTTTGATAGGTCTTTGGTCACTTATGAAAAATATTACCTAGTCTATCTTTACCAAGAAAAGTCCATGATCCTAACACAACTCTTTTTTTATTAGGTTTTAGTAATAGAATCATTAATTCCTTTGCTCTTAAAATCAAATAATAATGATGAGAGAGCCCGTCAAAACACAGTATGGAAGTAGAAGGGAATTTGGAAAACAAAAATCTTTCTATTGTATTAATGAGTTAATCATACATCAAGGAAACAGTAAAGTGTTTCTGCATGTATATAATGACAGTTGGACTAAGGCCAAGTAAACTGACTTGACAAAACAAATCAAAGTTATAAATAACTTAAAACAAGCACCTCAGCTCTAGCATTATTATAACTAGTGGTTGATCCTGTTCCATGTGTACAAGGCAGCTTATTTCATTGATACTGCATGTGGGATCATGATCATTGATCAGGGAGCAGCAGTGTATTATGCAAATTCTCCGCAAGTTGGATTTGTTAATCTCCAAACATGTTTGATTCATGTGGGTTTGGCAATGCCCAAATGTATTTGTCTAGATAAATACCAAAATAAATTGGAAAGACCGGCATTAGTCTTCTTGAAAAGTGCTAAGGAGATGATGACTCATACATTGCCCAATTGTATTTGTCAAGATAAACATCAAAATGAAAACTGACACTAATCTTATTTGAAAAGTGGACAAGAAGATGATGACACATAATCATAAATCATAAATTAAATGGTGATTAAGGTACAAGATATGAAAACGTGCATGTTAGTAAAGAGATAATGACCCATAATCACAAATTTTAATTAGGTAGAGACTACTTTTGACATATTAATTGTTGTATGTTCATATGCTATTTTAATGAAATTAAAAGATAAAATTAAATGTCTGAGTTTCAACATGTGGTCACTAAAATTTCTATTTGAAAATTTTATTGGGTCTGATATTTGGTGGACTATAATTTATTCATTTTTAGTGGCGCATCTCCTCATCTCACATCAATATAGTTTTGAGAGTTTTTAGGTATTTTTGATGTCAAATTCATAATTAATATATTAAAATAGTAATTTTAATTATCTAAAATTAATAAATTTAAAAATTTATTCTAGAGAGGGGCTTTGGAGCTGGAGGGCTGCACATACATAGGGATGGCAATTGCAACTGAAACCGTGGGGAACCGAACCGAAATCGAACCGGTCAACGCGGTTAAAAACCGTTTGACTGGGTAATGGTTTGGTTCGGGGAAAAACCGAACACTGTTTCAATGGGTATGGTTTGGTTATGGTTTTCACTAAAACCAAACCAAAACCCGAATCGAAACCGAACCGAATAGTGGGTAACCGAACCGAACCGAATATATATATAATATATTATATATATAATATAATATGTATATATAATATATATTATATACAACCCCGCCCACCTGATGCTAGCCCAACCCAGCCCAATTGCCTTGCTTGCAAACCCTTCTCCCCTTCTCTTCTCCTTCCTTTCTCAACCTCGCTCTCACTCTCTCTCACCTTCGCTGCCTCTCGCTTGTCCGTCCGCCCTCGCCTTTGCTCTCTGCATGTCTCTTACTCTCGCTCGCTCTCTCTGGATCTCTCTTGCTCTCGCTAGGGCTCGGCCCCTGCTCTCGCTTGCCCTCAATCTCTCTCACCCTTTCTGCCTCATTTCTCTTGCTCCTTTGCGCGAGCTCGCCAATCGCCCTCGCTCTCTGCATCTCTCTTGCTCTCACTCGCCCTCACTAGATCTCTCTTACTCTCGCTAGGGCTTGGCCCCTCTTGCTTTCGCTTGCCCTCGATCTCTCTCACCCTCGCTGCCTCTCGCTCTCTGCCTCATCTCTCTTCATATTAATTTATTTTTTATATTTATAATTTTGTTAGATGGAGTTGGCTCATTCATTTCAAATGGATATGCATCAATTTATGAAGAATATATTAATGTTGTTGATGAAGGTATTAACTTTCGTAGCTAATTTTTTTTAGCTTAAATTACAATTTAATTATGCACATATTAATTTATTGATCTAAACAATTGTAGGTTTGGAAATGTGATTTTATATCCAATAAGTTTTGTAACTTTATGCAAGAATAAGGTAATTTTATTATAATTTATCCTTGTTTGTTGTGAAATTATCAAAAAAATTTATGAATGCTATTTGTCTTTGTTTGTTGATATGGATTAAACTAAAAAAACCATGGTTAAACCGAAACCGAACCGAAATCGAATGGTTTGGTTATGGTTTTAAATTTTTAAAATCAAATGGGTAATGGTTTGGTTTTGGTTTTAGTAATTTAAGTTTAATTTGATTATGATTTTGACAAAAACCAAAACCAAACCGAACCATTGCCAACCCTACACATACATGCCTGGGCAGGCGAGCGAGTGAAAAGCCATTTTCCAATTGAAACGAGAGAAAAGTCATTAGATGGATTTTGAGGCAGCGTAGCGTAGCATAGCATAGCATGTGGGGCTGGATGAATTATTTTGCATTTGCTTTGAAGATTGTAATGAAATTGATTTATTAATAATTTCCCCTTTCAAAATGGAGGCACCGGGAGGGAGGGCGAGGGTCCCTTTATTTTTAATTCTATCTTGGCCCATGTGACGTGTGGAGTAGGCAGCGAAAGAGGGAAGACTCAACTCAAAATATTTATTATCTCTCTTCATGCTTGACCAGATCTCTGATATGATGTCTTGTTATCGTCTTCCCATGTATTAGCACATCTTCACATTAATTATGGCTAAATTACTTTTAAACCCCTGTATTTTAGATTATTTGTACATCAATCTTTATTGTTTAAAAGTGTAAGCACAGTCCAATCCATGTAAGGTTTGGAGATATTTTGCTCTTCAATCAGTCTTTAGTATCCCTAAAATCACAAAGAATGTAACATCGATGTGTTTAATATTCATAAAGAATGGATTAGAATAAAATCTTAAGAAAATACGCTGATGTGTTTGGTATTTTAAATATTTTCCTGAGAAGTATTTGAAAATTTTAGAAATATCCTTTTGACTTATAGTATAAATTGTGTGAATAAAAGATATTTATAAGTATTAGTAATTTAAAATATTATATTTAAATAAATATGTAACAAACAACATAATATTAAATTCCAAAACAATGTAATTATATATTTATTTTTAATAATACCAAAAATTTAAAATAACACACACATATATATATACAAAACATAATTTTATATACATAGACAAAGAATTATGTATATAGAGTTTTGATCTCTTAAATAATATTACTTAATTTATACTGAATAAAATTAATATGACAATTCAAATATAATGATGTAGAGTTCACCTTATCAAGTTATTATATTAAAAGAATTAAATGGGTAAAATTCACATAATCATTATATTTAAATTACCACATCAACGTTATTTAAAAGATTAAAACTCTCTCTCTCTATATATAATCACTTAATAATCTTATTTTTGCATGCATCTCATAGATTGTTACATATAATATTATAAAGCATATTATATACACACACATACAAAGCATTATTTATATAAAAAGATGACAAAGCGTATGGTATGGTGGTACAACTCTTCTCATGCAAACAGAGCATATTATATATAATGCAAATTGCAAAATGAGATTGGAGAAACAAATGGAGAGGAGAAGAGAAAATGGAGAACCAAAAAGCAGAAGAGAAAAGATGATGCCTGTAATCACTTTAATTTCCTCTAATTAAATTTTCGGAAATGTGAACAAACGCAACCTAAGCTCTATTTGGCTAATTATTTTTTTTAAGAGCATTTTTAAGCCCTTTTGCTTCAAATCTCTCTAAACCTTTTAATCTATAATACTTTTAAGCTCAAAAAATGTTTGGATAAATGTACTTAAAACCTCTTAATTATATAATATGTAAGGTTACAAGAAGTGAGAAGTTGCAAAATAATTAAAAAGGGTATATTATTTATTTTTATAAATAAATTTATAAAAAATAATTTTTAGGTAAATTTGATATTTCGTTAATAAATATAATTTAAACCCCAAAAAATGTATTTATATGTTCTGTAATTTAGACATATTTTAATTAATAAAACATTATATATAAATCTAAAAAAATATATTTATATAATATTGATATATATATAGAGAGAGCGAGAGAGAAAAAGAGAGAAAGAGAGAGAGAGAAGCAGCCACACGGCCCCCTCTAGATGGCAAACTGTGGGTGGCGGCAGGGCCGGACCTTTCATGAGGCCCATGAGGCAATTGCCTTAGGGCCCATGAAAATCTGGCTATTTAGGGGCCCATAAATTGGAAACCCCCTTTTTGGTAAGGGCCCAGCCGCCCAGTCTACCCCCTCCTTCTGCAAGCTTTGCGTTCACCCCTTCCCTTCTCCCTCTCCCGCTTTCGTTTTTGCTGCCCTCTCTCGCTCTCTATCACTCCCTCCGTCGCCCTCGTCCTCGCCCGCTCGCCCTCGCCTTCGGTGGCTCCCCCTCGCTCTCGCCTTTTATACACTTATTTTGGTTTATAAACTTAGCATTTATACATTCAATGAGCATGATTTCTACTTGATTTGGTTCTATATATGATTATGTAGATGTGGAGCATGTGTTAAAGCGGACATGGAGCAAAAAGAGTGATTTTTGGTGCATGATGGGAGTGAAATGAAGCTTGGAGGCATGGTCGGGTTTCGAATAAAAAAAGAAGCAAAAAAGTATCGAAAACAAGAAGTTGAAGATGATAAAGTAAGAGGCCAAAGAAGAAGGCTAGCAGGCTTATAGCGGTATGCATACCGCTGTAGCACCGCTATAAAGCTTAGTTTCTGGAGCTCACGGTCTTACAGCGGTATGCATACCGCTGTAGGACCGCTTTATGAATTAGTTTCTGGAGCTCACGGGTCTACAGCAACAAGCATACCGCGGTAGGACCGCGGTAGGGTTCAAAGCTTCGTGACAAGGCCGTTTTAAGCCCGTTTTAATCCAAATAAAAGGGAAATAGACTCCTTCAAGGTGAAGGACTTTGATAACCTAAAGAGGGCTATATAAAGGCTTATTTTTTGGAGATTAAGGAGCTTTTGGAAGGAGGAGAAGACGGCAAGTTGAGGCAAAAAGAGAAGATTTTCTTGAAGAGCTTCGGTTTTGGTTTTATTTTTCTGTTCTTTATTCTTTGCAACATCATGAACTCCGTTTTTATTACTTTTTCATTGGTTGAAACTATGTTAGGCTAAGTACTTTGTGGTTAGGGTGATTGATGAAACCTAGTTCAATGATGGTTTAATTAAAAGTATTTGAGTTTTATTTTATTCTTGTCTTTTGAGTTGATCGTTTGTTATGCACTAATTCCGTTTTGATGCTTGGCCGCCATTAGAACGTGTTTGTGATTTATATTGTTTTCGAGAGATTCAATATAGATTAGCACTTGGTAATAAATGACATAAGGTTCAATAATAGGTAGAGATACTGTTATGCCTTGTGAAATCTTATTTTGATGATTATTGTGGATAAATGCATGTTCATATATTTGTAGATTAATTAGAGATAATTAATCTCATATGTGAGCATAGATTCGATTGACCATCGAGAGAGGCTTTTGATTAACTTAGGATCATCGATTTGCAGCTCAAAGCAATAATTATAAAACTCAATCACTGACAGATTAAACCAAATATAGAATTACGGTGGATTCATGAACCCTAGCGCATTAGATTTCTATATTTAAAACCTAAAGAGTTATTTTGTGTTTTCTTTTTGGTGAGTTAGTTTTAACTTATATAAAACTTCTATTGATTATTCTTTTAATTGTGTGTGACTTATTAAAGTTAATAGTGGTTAAAGTAGGGACAAAAAAAAAAAAAACAATCCTCGTGGGAACGATACTTGATTCATCATTATATTACTTGTTGCGATTCCATACACTTGCGGGAAAGAAAAAGACGAACAAGTTTTTGGCGCTGTTGCCGAGGAATGGTTATTTTGATTACTACTTTAATTAAGATTAACTTTAACACTTGTGTTGCTTTCCTTATTCTTGATGCTGAATTATTTCAATTTTTGCTGTGTTAGGATTGAAAATAGTGCATGCGGCGTTCAGAACGTCTTGATCTTGTCGAGTTTGATCCAGAGATTGAACAAACCTTTCATCAAAGGCGTTGTGAACAAAGAGCAAAAAGGGAACAACAGCAAGGCATTATGGCCGACAATGAAAATCAGCTTGTTCAAGTGGAGCGTACTGTTGAGATCAATGAGAGAGATATCTTGATGGGGGATTTCATGATGCCTCCAGTCGTTGAGAACCGGTCGAGCATAGTTTATCCTCCATATGGGCACGATAACTTCCAGTTGAGACTGGATGTGATAAATTTGTTCTCCAACAACATTCCATTCTATGGGAGAAGTGATGAAAATCCACACTACCATCTCTCTCGGTTTCTAGAGTATTGTGGCAACTTTAAGTATCAAGGGATCAACGAAGAAGCAATGAGGATGCGACTTTTTCCTCATACTTTGAAAGACAAAACTCGGGAGTGGTTGGATTCACTATCACCTGGTAGCATCACTACATGGGCTGATTTGGTTCACAAGTTCACACTTAAATATTTTCCACCAGCCAAGATCAGCAAATTAAAGCATGAAATTTCGACTTTCCAGCAAGCTGAAATTGAGAACTTTCATGAAGCATGGGAACGGTACAAAGAATTGCTAAGGAAGTGTCCAAATCATGGGTTTTCTTTACCAGCTCAAAATCACTATTTCTATGCCGGGTTAACTCCTTACAGCCGTTCGGCGGTTGATTCTACAGCAGGTGGTTCTATTAGAAATAAATCGGCTGGAGAGTTACATGATCTTTATGAAACAATGAGTGAGCAATTTGTAATGTGGCCGGATAGGAGTTCAAATAGGAGAGCAGCTGGAGTACACGAAGTGGATATGAATACATTGATGTTGGCCAAGATTGATGCTCTTTCAAAACAGATGGAAAACTTAAAATACTCTCCATCAGTTAACATGGTGCAAGGATCTCTTCCAGTTTGTGTAACTTGTGGGGTAAACCATTTGTCATCCGAATGCCCATTGACCGTTAGGGATCATTCGCTCACAGAGCAAGCTGCTTATGCGCAAAATTTCCCACGTCAACAAAATTTCCAGCGTCCACAAAATAATTCATATTCTCCAACATACAATCCCGGCTGGAGAAACCATCCTAATTTTTCATATGGCAACAATCAGGGAGTTCAAAATCCACCAAAACAAGGAAGACCACATGAGGAAAAAGGAGGATGGGAAGTAGCAATTTCAAAACTTCAAGAACGAAGTGAGCCGACCGATGCAGCCATCAAAAATATAGAGACTCAAATTGGGCAGTTAGCTAAAATTCTTACTGAGAGGCAACAGGGCACATGGCCAAGCAATACCGAAGTTAATCCTAAGGAGCAAGCAAATGCAATCACTACAAGGAGCGGGGTGCAATTGCCAGAAATTCATGTTAAAAGACCAAGTGTGGAAAAGAAAACTGATGTTGAAAGGGAGACAACAACTAAGAATAAGGAGCCTGAAGATATAGCTGAACAAGAGGAGGTGATTCTACCCACAGTCAAGCCTTATGTTCCACCTATTTCGTTTCCTCAAAGATTGCGCAAGCACAAGTTGATAAGCAATTTGAGAAATTTTTGGAGGTATTCAAGAAGCTACATATCAATATACCATTTGCGGAAGCTCTGTCTCAAATGCCCAGCTATGCAAAATTTATGAAGGAGATTCTATCGAACAAAAGAAAGCTTGAGGAGCATGAAACCGTGATGCTAACAGAGGAATGTAGTGCCATTTTACAAAATAAATTGCCACCAAAGTTGAAAGACCCAGGGAGTTTCACCATCCCGTGCACCATTGGCAGCTTATATTTTGAACGGTCCTTATGTGATTTGGGTGCTAGCATTAATTTGATGCCATTCTCTATCTTTCAAAAGCTTGGTTTAGGTGAAGCAAAACCTACAAGGGTGTCATTGCAGCTAGCGGATTGGTCCGTGAAACATCCACGTGGAATTGTCGAAGATATCTTGGTAAAAGTGGACAAGTTTATATTTCCAGCAGATTTCATTATTTTGGATATGGCTGAAGATAGGGATATTTCCCTTATTTTGGGGCGACCTTTTCTAGCTACTGGACGAGCTCTTATTGATGTGCAAAAAGGA
Organism: Diospyros lotus; assembly: GCF_014633365.1. Classification (NCBI taxonomy): domain Eukaryota; kingdom Viridiplantae; phylum Streptophyta; class Magnoliopsida; order Ericales; family Ebenaceae; genus Diospyros; species Diospyros lotus. The sequence goes on along the minus strand of NC_068342.1, from coordinate 32,320,112 downwards.
CAACTCATGTTAAGGCTGAATGATGAGCAAATCACTTTTAATGTGTTTGAAGCACTGAAATTTCCTACAGCTTCAGATTCTTGTTTTCAGATTGATATTTTGGACAAAGAGATAGAAAGTACATTTGCTTTGAATCAACCATCAGATCCTTGGGAAGCATGTGTGATGCACTCACAAGTTGAAGATACCGACTCGGCTATGATTGAAGAATGTGTCAAATATTTGCAAGGATCTGAACTTATTCAAAAGGGAAAGCAGTACAAGGCATTGGGCACAGGACCTCCACGACCTTTACCTTCCATTCAACAAGCTTCGAAATTAGAGCTAAAGCAGCTGCCATCCCATCTTCGGTATGCCTATTTGGGTGAATCCTCTACTCTTCCAGTTATCATTGCTAAGTCCATTAACCAAGAAGAAGAGGAAAAGTTACTCCGGGTGCTTCGGGAACATAAATCAGCTCTTGGATGGACTATAGCTGATATAAAAGGTATTAGCCCATCTCTTTGCATGCACAAGATATTAATGGAAGACACTTACAAGCCGGTAGTGCAACATCAACGACGGCTAAATCCTCATCTGCAAGAAGTGGTTAGAGCTGAAGTACTGAAGTTACTAGATGCTGGAATTATCTATTCTATCTCAGATAGTGCTTGGGTTAGTCCGGTTCAAGTGGTGCCTAAGAAGGGAGGTATTACAGTGGAAAAGAACGAAAATAATGAGCTCATTCCAGTTCGACCTATTACCGGATGGCGGGTTTGCATCGACTATCATAAGTTGAATGACGCAACGCGAAATGATCATTTTCCCCTACCATTCATTGATCAAATGTTGGAGTGCTTAGCAGGTCATTCCCACTATTGTTTCCTTGATGGCTATTCGGGATACAATCAAATTCCAATAGCTTCAGAAGACCAAGAGAAGACAACGTTCACTTGTCCATAAGGTACATTCGCCTACCGACGGATGCCGTTTGGTTTGTGCAATGCCCCTGCCACTTTTCAGCGGTGTATGATGTCAATCTTCTCCGATATGGTAGAAAGATTTATTGAAGTGTTCATGGATGATTTTTTGGTCTTTGGTTCTTCATATGACGAATGCTTAAAGAACTTGACACTTGTTTTGAAGCGTTGTGAAGAAACAAACTTGGTGCTCAATTGGGAGAAATGTCACTTCATGGTCCAAGAGGGAATTGTATTGGGACACCGAATTTCAGTTAGGGGTATTGAAGTTGACAAGGCAAAAATTCAAGTGATTGAGAAGCTTCCTCGGCCCACATCCGTCAAGGGTATCCGCAGTTTTTTGGGACATGCCGGTTTTTATAGAAGATTCATTAAGGATTTCTCCAAGATTACAAAGCCTTTATGCAACTTGTTGGAGAAGGACGTAAAATTTGAATTTTCTGAGGAGTGCCTAAAATCATTTACCACTCTAAAGGAAAAGTTAATTTCCGCACCTATTATTGTGGCACCAGATTGGAACATGCCATTCGAATTAATGTGTGATGCTAGTGACTATGCAGTTGGGGCCGTTTTGGGACAACGAAGGGACAAGGTCTTACATGTGATTTACTATGCAAGTCGGACTCTCAATTATGCCCAAATGAACTATGCCACAACAGAAAAAGAGCTCCTAGCGGTGGTCTTTGCTTTCAAAAAATTTTGATCATACCTCATTGGTTCAAAGGTGATTGTTTATACGGATCATGCCGCACTGAAATATCTACTTTCAAAAAAAGAGGCAAAACCAAGGCTAATCCGCTGGGTCCTACTTCTCCAAGAGTTCGATTTGGAAATTCGAGATAAGAAAGGATGTGAGAATGTGGTAGCCGACCACCTCTCAAGATTGGAGCAACAAAATCAATCTGAAACAGGGGATATTAATGAAAAATTTCCCGATGAGCAGCTTCTAAGAGTGGAATGAGCAAGCAGCGAAACAGAGGTACCATGGTATGCCGACTATGTCAATTACCTTGCAAGTAACATTGTACCTCCTGATTATGATTACCATCAAAGAAAAAAATTCTTTTCGAAGCTCAATTTCTACTTTTAGGAGGATCCCATCCTTTATTGGAGAGGAGCAGATCAAGTAATTCGGAGGTGTGTTCCAGAAGATGAGATGGAGATGATCTTAGAGCAATGCCATGCTTCCCCTATGGTGAACATTTCGGAGCAACAAAAACAGCAACTAAGGTACTCCAATCTGGGTTTTATTGGCCAACTCTATTTAAGGATGCTCATACCTTGGTAAAAAAATGTGATAAATGCCAAAGAATGGGGAACATCTCCAGGAAGCACGAGATGCCCTTACATGGCATTCTTGAGATTGAATTATTTGATGTTTGGGGCATTGACTTTATGGGGCTGTTTCCATCCTCGTTCTCCAATTTATACATCCTAGTGGCAGTGGATTATGTCTCCAAGTGGGTCGAAGCAGTAGCACTACCAACTAACGATGGCCGAGCAGTGGTAAGTTTTCTGAAAACGAACATCTTCACTCGTTTTGGAACTCCTAGGGCCATTATCAGTGATGGAGGGAAGCATTTTTGTAACCGGCATTTTGAAGCTCTTTTGGCGAAGTATGGGGTAAGGCATAAAGTTGCTACACCATACCACCCCCAAACAAGTGGCCAAGTGGAAATTTCGAATAGAGAGATAAAGAAGATCCTTGAGCTTACAGTGAGTACTTCTCGAAAAGATTGGTCTAAGAAGTTGGACGATGCATTATGGGCATACAGAACGGCCTTCAAAACTCCGATTGGTATGTCCCCATATCGCCTTGTTTTTGGCAAAGCATGTCACTTACCTGTTGAACTAGAGCACCGGGCGTATTGGGCAATGAAGAAGCTGAACTTTGATCTCAAGCAAGCTGGTGAGAAACGGTTGCTACAGCTAAATGAAATGGATGAGTTCCGGTTGGAGGCCTATGAGAATGCCAAATTTTATAAGGAGAAAACCAAGAAATGGCATGATCAGCATGTACACCGAAAACAGTTCCAGGTGGGGCAAAAAGTGTTGTTATTCAACTCACGTCTCAAGTTGTTTCCAGGCAAACTACGTTCGAGATGGTCAGGCCCGTTCACCGTGGTCCAAGTATACCCATATGGTGCAGTTGAAGTGACGCATAACACCAAGGGCACGTTCAAAGTGAATGGGCAGAGGCTCAAACCTTATCTTGGCGATGATTTTACAAAAGACAAGGTTTCCACCGTGCTGAGCAATCCGGAATGAGCAGCAGCACTGTCAAGCTAATGACTCTAAACAAGCGCTTTTTGGGAGACAACCCAATTCTCTATCCTTTCATTTTTTATTTTTCTTTCATTTAATTGTGTTAGTTCTTTTATTTTTGCTATTTTGCATGTGTTAGAGAGTGCTTTGGGTAGGAGAAGTTTATCCTTTAGAGCTTGGGTTTTATTTAAAAAAAAAAAAAAAAAAAATTTAAAAGGGGGAGCTCGCGCTATAGCCACGGCATGCATGCCGCGACCTTACCGCGCCACAGCAAAGTTGCTCTGGCTAGCGGGTCGGCCTATTAAGGCCGAACCCCCCTTGCTTTTTATTTCCCCCATTTTTGCTCTCACTCTCCCTTTTCTCATTCCAAGCGCCCTCCCCCCGCCTTCGCATCTTCTCCCAGCTAGCACCCAGCCCAATTTTCCACACTTTCCCTCAAGAGCCTCCCCTCCACTCCCTCCATCTTCATCATTTAAGGTATGTGTGAATTAATTTTCAATTTGTTTGCACGAATTGATACGTTTTTTTGAAAATGGGTGGTGAGTTGCTTGTGAATGGGAGTAATGAAGTTGTGGTTGGTGATGTTGGGGTTGAATTGTTGCTTGTTTATATGCTTTTATTTGGGAAAATTTCATGGATCCTAAGCCCTATTTTCTGTTTGTCCTCTCAGCATGCCTACCAAATGTTCGCTCAAATGCCCCAACCACACATCTCCACACATTTGCACACACATTGCATTAGGAATTGAGGGAATGAAATAACTTAAGTTTGGGGGGGGTCTTGTGGCATCTTTGGCTTCTCCAACACATTTAATTCTTATAAAATAAATAAATCAAAAAAAAAAAATCAATAAATCAACAAATAAATGAAAAACAAAAAAACGAACAAGCCAAGAATTATTTGATTCTTTCTCTTATTCATTCTCATGATTGATTTGTGCTTTCAGGACCGAGTCCAAGCAAAGATGGCACCCAAAACCCGCTACACTCCAGCCGCAAATAAGGGTAAAGCCGTTGCAACCAGTTCAAACACTTCCAAGCGGCAGCGAGTTGATCCACCACCCTATCCAATCTACCTCACTGCCAAAGCAGAAGAATGAGCTCGAGTGATAGAGTCATGGCCTCTCCACCGAGAGCGGGAAGTTGACTTGGCTAGCATTGAGGTTACTGGGGTTTCTGAGATTATTTATGCCAAGCAGTGGCTCAAGTTTTGTGCAAAGCCTCCCAAGATATATCCCTCCGTGGTTCGAGAATTCATCGCCAACTTCAACGACAACATCCTTGGAGGTGATGATGACGATGAGGAAGTTCATGCCTTCCATACCTATGTGCGCGGAGTATGGGTACCATTCAGTCCCGACATTATTCAAAACTTCTATCAAGTGCCATCAGGGGCAGATCTCGCGGACATAGAAGATTGGAATCAAGTGGCTCACCTTTGCTTTAATGAAGACATCCCACCAGTGTGGCCAAGCCACAATGTGGTGCTCCATAATGAGCTTAACCTCAAGGCGAAGATGTTCCATTACATCTTATCTTCTAACATCGCTCCATCTTCACACATGACAGAGATATACCCTCCACGGATGCAGCTTCTTTATGCTTTGACTACTAGATATGAAGTGAATTTTGGTGAGCGTATTTTCCAACAAATCGTCACCCTCGCCTTGACCAAAGGTAATAAAAAAAGGATTTACTTCCCAGCTCTCATCTCAGCATTATGCAAGCACGCCAAAGTCCCTACATCCGCATCTGAGCTTGACAAGATGAAGCCCGCACCGATCAATTTATATACTATTCGGCAGTCACATACTCAGATTGCCCAACACCGACATGCAGCTCGCATGAGAGTCACAGCAGCAGAGGCCGAGGAGGAAGATGAAGCCGAGGAGTACATGGAACCCGAAGCACCACCAGCAGTGAGACCACCACCCCGACGCCGACCTGGAGGGGTCAACTTTGGCCCCACATTGGAGGCAATGCAAGCATATATCCAAGAAAATCGAGTGGAACAGGATCGACAATTTCACCTGCTGCAAGCAGGCTTGGATGTTTTCAGAGTCGACCTTCATACCCAGCACGAGGAGATGAGATCCATGTTTGCCCAGATACTCCAGTCACAGCCGCCTCCACCTCCCGAAGACCATTGATTCACTTCGGCCATCCATGCACCGACTCTTCTGCCCAGGTACCTTCCTTCCTTTTTAATGCCTTTTGAGCCCTTGGGACAATGGCTCATTTTAAGTTTGGGGGGGGGGGGGTTTGATGATCCAATCATGCATTATGTGTTAATCTACTTGGTCGTCTATAAAAAAAAAAAAAAAATTATTTTGTTGGGTAGACAGGCCATCAATGATGAATCTTATTTGGTACCATTTTGATGAAACAAGTAAAGATAGTGATGCTACTCATTTCGATTTTATGATTCACTATCCATGTTAGACGACTATTTGAGCACAAGTGTCAGGAGGTTAAATGCATAGGTCTCCATATAGACTTTCACCCTTAAACCCTCTTTATGAGCAATTCAATCAAAAAAAAAAAAATTATGAAAAGAAAAGTTTTGGGAAGATTGAGCCATGATGGTAAATGTTGAGGAATGTGTCGACTCCGTGCATGTTAAAATTTGTGTGAAATGTGTTAGGCATACTAAGGGAAGCTAGACAATGACCATAGGCTAGTGATCTAATCCCTATCACTATGTCATGCACCAAATTACATTTGAGTCTGCATATATCTTATACCTTGCTTCGTAGCCTGAATGACTTGAGTGATTATGCCCGTAGGGGTATCTTAAAACCTGGTGCCCCGTGGTAATCTGGCTTGGGAGTCATCGGCTGAAAGCTCGTTACAAGAGTCATTCAGAAAGCTTAATGGAGTAAAGGCTTGCACATAAGATATTTAAAAAAAACGAGATGGAGCATAAAATGCACTCGTTCAACCAAAAAAAAAAAAAAAAAAATCTCAAAAATGGTGCCGATGTTTGTAACTCTTAGGGATTGAGAAAACTGGTGGGTTTGATCGTCTAGTGGATGTTAGCATGTCGAAGCATTCAAAATAAAAGAGAGTCTTCACAAACCAAGACAACACCATTTTTAGCTGAGTCCAACCAAACTTGAACAAGAAAGAAAAGAGTGATTTAGAGCACCTAGGGACTTAATGAAAAGACCAAGTTTGGGGGTGGAGTGCATATTACGAGCGAGAAAGTATACAGGACCATCAAGGGGTCGGGATACCAACAACCTTATGCATGATATTGTACCTGACAGGATTCGCACACACACACGTCAAAACATGGAATAAGTCTGAAAACAGTTGTGTAGCATTACTAGAGAACTTTGTGTGAATTATGAATGGTACCAAAATCTGAGGTTACCTGGAAGGCTATCCAACTTGTGATTGAGTTTGAAATATTCAACTTGCTTGGGACGATTAAGAGTCTAAGTTTGGGGATATTTGATAAGTGTCTTTTATACACTTATTTTGGTCTATAAACTTAGCATTTATACATTCAATGAGCATGATTTCTACTTGATTTGGTTCTATATATGATTATGTAGATGTGGAGCATGTGTTAAAGCGGACATGGAGCAAAAAGAGTGATTTTTGGTGCATGATGGGAGTTAAATGAAGCTTGGAGGCATGGTCGGGTTTCGAATAAAAAAAGAAGCAAAAGAGTATCGAAAACAAGAAGTTGAAGATGATAAAGCAAGAGGCCAAAGAGGAAGGCTAGCAGGCTTATAGCGGTATGCATACCGCTGTAGCACCGCTATAAAGCTTAGTTTCTGGAGCTCACGGTCTTACAGCGGTATACATACCGCTGTAGCACCGCTATAAAGCTTAGTTTCTAGAGCTCACAGTCTTACAGCGGTATGCATACCGCTATAGGACCACTTTAGGAATTACTTTCTGGAGCTCACGGGTCTGCAGCAACAAGCATATCGCGGTAGGACCGCGGTAGGGTTCAAAGCTTCGTGACAAGGTCGTTTTAAGCCCGTTTTAATCCAAATAAAAGGGAAATAGACTCCTTCAAGGTGAAGGACTTTGATAACCTAAAGAGGGCTATATAAAGGCTTATTTTTGGGAGATTAAGGAGCTTTTGGAAGGAGGAGAAGATGGCAAGTTGAGGCAAAAAGAGAAGATTTTCTTGAAGAGCTTCGGTTTTGGTTTTATTTTTCTGTTCTTTATTCTTTGCAACATCATGAACTCCGTTTTTATTACTTTTTCGTTGGTTGAAACTAGTTTAAATTATTTAAATTATGAATTTGAGTTTTCCCACGTTACTTGGTGAAGAGAGATTATGTGAATATAAATAGTTTAAATTATTTAAATTATGAATTTGAGTTTGGGTCTTAAGAGCATTTAAATTTTGTGAGTGTAACCCATGCTCACTGGCGCGCTGTCATCGTCGTTCATCCGATTGTTTGGTTCGGATCGGATCAAAAAGAATAAAATAATATATGTTTTATTAAAAATTTATTTAAATTATTTTTATTTTTCTTAAAAATCCGAACAGCTTTCTAAATTTCTCTCCACACATCCAATGTGTTTTCGCAATTTCCTCCACACGTGTTTCTCTCTAACAACTTTATGAATTTCAGTGGTTATTTTCCAAAATTTTTGCCACGGCTGTCGCGGATTTTCTACTTCTTTGTCGTGTCGTCTTGACTGTGTATAAATCCAAACGTCCAAATCCAGTTTGCGAGAGAGACGGAAAGAACTGAGCCCAACTCTTGTGTTCTTCCTTCTGTTGTTTCACTATTCACCAGAGAGCAGAAAAGCTCGTTTCCACTGTTCATCAGAGAGCAAAATACCACTTCAAGTTCTGCCAGCTTCGACTAATCTTGGCTGTTGTTCATCGGAGAGATCGTTTAATCCTGCTAAATTTATCGTAGTAGTCTGTTAGCCGTCGGTATAGGGCGAATTTGTTTTCAGGACAACACATTTGCACGACTCGATCTGTATCATTTTCTGTTCGTTACAGGCGTGTTGTCTTCAACGGCCATTGCTTACTGTTTTATTGTATCGATTTTATAAATACTGCTGTAATATCCCCAACAATCTAAAGACAGAGTTTTTAGACTAGAATGGCTACCGACACTACTTCTGATGTTGCTCCCTCAGCCTCTTTTATTGTCCCAGTCACTACTCCGACAATAACTCCAGGCACCGTGCCTGCTGCCACCACTGCCATTGTTGTTGGGCTAACTATTGCCAAGGTAACTCTCCATGTTGAAAAGCCACAATAGTTTAATGGCAAAGATTTCAAAAGATGGCAATAGAAAATGGTGTTTTACCTCATCACGCTGAACTTGGCTCATATCCTTAAGGAGGATTGACCGGTTACTCCCAAAAAAAACAACACTATCGAAACTGAAGCTGCCAAAGAACCTTGGCTGTATTCTGACTTCTTGTGTCGAAATTATATTTTGAGTGGGCGAACGGATTTACTCTACAATATCTATTGCAATGGCTATCAGACATCTAGGCAATTGTGTGAAACTTTAGACAAAAATATAAGTTGGAAGATGCTAGTATTAAAAAAAATTTTGTAGGAAAGTTTTTAAACTTCAAAATGATTGATACCAAATTGGTAGTCAACCAGAAGAAAGTATGGTCCAGTGAGATAATAATACCCACTTTCTCAGAGCAGTCATTATCGTCCAGTGACATAATGGTTTAGATTATACTGCAATGAAAAGATGATGATATTATTTCTTGATTTTTTTGTTACAGTAATCTAGGAAAATAAGCTCAAAACAAAAAGCCCAAACCAATAAGACTGGAGCTTTATCTACTGGAAGTTCTTGTCTCATGGGCCCATCACAGTTGTCCATGAAAGTGGAGCAATTAATTAAACCCATAAAAAATATTTAACAAAGAAGAAAAAGCTGCAATTGTGATTCGTGAAAAAATTCTTAACTGGGTTGGGCCAACTAGAAGCTGCAAATCTTAAAGAGTCCAAATTCAACTAGAAGCCACTACAGGAAAAAGGGGTATTGCAGGCAAAGTTTTCCCGATGGTTTAAAGAATTGTCGGGAATACACCAAAATTCCCGGCGGTTTAATAAACCACTGGGGATTTAACACAATCCCCGGCGGTTGTCACAACCACCGGGTATTCCATACGCATCCCTCGCGGTTTTATGAACCGCTATTGATGTTGGCCCATCCCCGGCAGCTTAAAAACCGCCGGGGATATTATTTAATAGCCACAGCCAAAATTACCCCCTTCTTCTCGCGCCCCCGCCCAAATCTGCCTCTCATCCCCTAGCCTTCTCTTCCAAACCCCCCTCCCCCCCGCAAACCCTAGAACCCTCTCTTGCTCGCTCACTCGACCTCGCTCTCGCCGCTGCCTCCCTCGCCCTCGGTGCTCGCCTTCGCCCTCGCTGCTCGCCTTCGCCCTCGCTGCTCGCCTTCGCCCTCTTCATCTTTGTCTTTCTCGGCCTTGCTCTCACTCGCCCTCAATTGCTCTCGCTCGGGCCTTGCTGTGTCGCTCTCGCCGCTGCCTCCCTCGCCGTCGCCCTCGCTACTCGCTCTCGCCCTCTTCATCTCGGTCTCGCTCGCCCTCAATCGCTCTCGCCTTCGCCCTCAAAAAAGGTTAGCCTCAAGCTTCTACTTTGATTTGGATTGACGAACAGAGCCCCTGAATCTGTTCGTAAATCCAAATCCATATAAATTTGGTTATAGATCCTGTATAATGTATTTGGTATTTGTGATGGATTAATGCTCTTCCATTTTAATCTTTGTTTTCTGAGATCTGATTTCCGTTTGATATTGGAATTGTGCCAATTTGAGCAGATATGGTAGTTATAGTGATTTCAATGGGATTGATTATGTTATCGTGATGTTCATGATGCTTCCAGTAAATTAATATTTGAAATTTTCAATACATGATATGATAAAGGATAGGATTTATATATCAATTTAAAGTGAATTAACCAAATGCGTGCGCAAATTTGCCTATTGCTCAGTGTGCCTCTTGTACACGTTCTACTTTAGGTTCAAATAACTATCAGAAGCTGTGTTGTTTTGCGTCCCAAGATGGCAAGGAATGTGAGATAATAGACACATACATTATTTAGACAACTGAACGGAATTCAGTTGTCTAAATAACCTCTGATGAGTTGGTAAACAAAAACTACTTATGGTTGGCACATCAATGATAGGAACCTCTTTTATTTGTTTAAGTATTTCTTCAACAATCGTTCTCCAGTAAAGACCTTGTAAGTTGTCCCAATTTGTTGTTTGAGTGATATATCTAGTGGAAAGAACATAAATATTTGGCATTTTCTTGCTCATTAAAACTCTTCTATTGATGGCATAAAGCTTAAACTGACTTCCAATTTCTCTTGTAACAATTCCCTGTCATGGCACAATTATCTGGTATTGTAATTGAAACTGTTCTGTATTATGGGGGACTTTATGCAATATTAGTGAATGTCATCTTCAAGATAACGGTTTAAACAAATGTTAGTCAATTTTTCATGGGGAGTGATTCCCTTGCTTGGCTATTGTCTGCTGAATTTCCCTTTCTATGGCTGTATTCCATAATGTATCTGTGAAACCAGGTATTTATAAATTGTTGTCATGAATCCACAACTGGAAGTACATGCACTTGAGAATGGGGAATCCAACTGTCTTAGTGGAGTTCATAATGGCATTGTTACTGAAGAAACATAAGATAAGTTCAAAGGCATGCCCCTAAGAAAGCAAGGATGTTATGCCGATCTTCCTGCTACTAAAATTTTGGAATTGATGAAACTAAAAAATTTGGAGGTAATTTTTGCAATTTTGCCATATTAAATAGGTGCATCTTAATATATGTTTGCTTGGCCATATCTAGATGCGGACATTGCTCATGCTAAAAGACTTCATAGCAGAAATTGCTCTAACATTTGCTTGGCCATATCTAAATGCAGAACTCGTTAACTCAGTCACTTTTTAGTGCTACAAATAAGGTGCTAGATGACAACATTGAGAGAAAGAATGGAGACATACGTCCTGTATGATAACTGTAAATTATAAATTGTAGCATGGTTGAAATTTGCATCTATTAGGTGTCACTCTATACTTCATATCTTGGCTTTGCCTTTAACTTTTGTAGGAACTCTTCTATTTGGTTTAGGTGCATTGCTGTGAATTCCTATCTTAAACTCTGATTTCTATATTCTACCAAGTTATTTTATTGGCTTTTGCAATTCTATCTGATAACTCTCTTAACAATGATTCCTTGTTTATCAGTTCCAGAAGAGGCTGTTAGGATTCCTCCCAGCATCTCAGCCAAATTAAAAGCTCACCAGGTTGTTCTGATATACCTGCACATTTATTAGCTGTTTTATGTTTTCTGGGTTTTGTTTCTGAATTTGGCTTTATTATTATTTATATTTTTTATTATGATTCTTTTTGTTTAAAAAGTCCATATATATCAGCATATCATATTATGGTGATGCTAGGACAATAATGCTCTCGTTTCCCCTACTTTCTCATTGTTTTTTTTAAACTTATTTATAGAATCTATTCACAGATCTAGCAGGGTTACGCCAAGCTACCACCCTGCTAGATCTGTGTATTCTGGTCAAATTTGAACACATCATTCTGTTCATGTTTATTTTCAATGTATTTATATAAAGCTGGCCCTCTTGTTTCACTGCCTGCTATCAGAAGCCATCTAGGTTGCTGCCAGAAGGAATATATTTAAAAAAAAAGGGTTGATTTTTGCCGGCGGTTGTGAAAACCGCCGGCAATTTTATTACTTTATTTGACTTTGCCGGCAGTTTTCTAACCGCCGCCAATACCTTTCCCGGCGGTTCTTAAACCGCCGGAAAAGTAAAAATTTTGCAAAAGACTATTTATCGACGGTTTAGAAAAACCGCCGGTAAAAGTAAAAATTTTGCCGGCGGTTTTTTAAAACCGCCGGTAAAAGTAAAAATTTTGCCGGCGGTTTTTTAAAACCGCCGGTAAATAGTCTTTTCCGGCGGTTTTTAACCGTCGGAAATCTTTTCCGACGGAGGTATTTCCGGCGGTTATAATTACCGGCGGTTTTTTTACTTTTTCCGGCGGTTTTTTCACCGTCGGAAAAAATCAAAACTCTTGTAGTGAGCTGCACGTCTATGTTTAGAACCATTAAAATAAGTATCAATAGACTTGGCATCTTGCGCGATGGAACACAGATGATGTTGAAGCATAAATATCTTGACATTGTCTGGCTGACTAGCTGAAGTCATGTAAAATACAGTTGAGGCTGTGGTTGGTGAAAGAGACTTGAGTAACCACGCCACAATGGGATTACTACATCGAGTCCAGGCTGGAAAATGAGGATCATCCGATGCTGGAGTAGGAATAGAACCATCCAAAAATGCACATTCGTTTCTAGTCGACAGTGCAAGCATGAATGTTCTACTCTATGATGCGTAGTTGTGTGCTGTTAGTTCTGGCGAAACCGGAACGATTCCATGATTATCTGAATGATGCAGATAATATGGAGAGTGTGGGTTGTTAAAGCAAAGACAAAGACGATTGTCTAACCACCATGAAGAACAATCATAAAGAACTTTGAACAGAAATGACGAATAAAGAAAAAGATGAAGAAATTTCAATTGAAGATGAACGAAGTTTTGAATTTAAGAACTAAAAGAGTGATTGTTTCAGGAATTGAAGGAATCGAGAAGAAAATTTGAAAAACACCAAATCCCCAACCTGTTTTGATACCATAACGAAAGTAGAAGGGGATTTGGAAAGCAAAAATCTTTCTGTTGTATTAATGAGTTAATATACATCAAAGAAACAGTAAAGTATTTCTACATGTATATAATGACAGTTGGACTAAGGCTAAGTAAACTGACTTAACAAAACAAAACAAAGTTATAAATAACTTAAAACAAACACCTCAGTTCTAATTAAGAGAACTAGCATTATTATAACTAGTGGTTGATCTTGTTCCATGTGTAAAACGAAGCTTATTTCCTTGATACTGCACGTGGGATCATGATCATTGATCAGGCAGCAACAGTGTGTTATGCAAATTTTCAGCAAGTTGGATTTCTTAATCTCCAAACATGTTGGAATCATGTGGGTTTGGCAGTGCCAAAATGTATTTGTCAACGTAAACATCAAAATAAATTGGGAAGACTTGCACTAGTCTTTTCTGAAAAGTGACTAAGGAGACTATGACCCATGCAGTCCCCAAATGTATGTGTCAAGATAAACATCAAAACAAACTGAGAAGACCCATACTAATCTTCTGTGAAAAGTGCCCAAAGAGATGATGATCCATGCAATACCCAAATGTATTTCAAGATAAATATCAAAACAAACTGGGAAGACCCATACTAGTCTTCTGTAAGAAGTGCCCATGAGAGATGATGACCCATTTAGTACCAAAATGTATTTGTCAAGATAAACATCAAAACAAATTGAGAAGATTCGTACTAATCTTATGTGAAAAGCGTCCAAGGAGATGATGATCCATGCAATACCCAAATATATTTGTTAAGATAAACATCAAAACAAATTGGAAAGACTCACACTAGTCTTATGTGAAAAGTGCTCAAGGAGATGATGAGCCATGCAATGCCCAAATATATTTGTTAAGATAAATATAAAAACAAATTGAGAAGACTTGCACTAGTTTTATGTGAAAAGTGCCCATGGAGATAATGAGCCATAACTACAAACCATAAACTAGACGATAATTAAGATACAAGATATGAAGATATGCCTTTGTCTTTGGTAAGGAGATAATTAATGACCTATAACTACAAACCTTAATTAGGTAGAGATTACTTTTGACATATAAGTTGTTGCATGTTCATACGCTTTTTCAATGAAATTAAAACATGAAATTAAATGTCTGAGTTCCAACATGTGATCACTGAAATTTCTAATTAAAAATTTTGTTGGGTCTAAGATGGACTATAATTTCTTCATTTTTGGGGGCGCATCTCATCATCTCACATCAATATAGTTTTGAGAGTTTTTAGGTATATTTTTTTGATATCAAGTGTATAAATTAAATATACTATTGAGGAAGCGTAAGCTAAAAGAGCATTGGAATTGTTTTGCATTAGATTTACAATATATGACATCTCCAATTGAGTCATTATGCAAAACTCAGAATTGCATAAAACAAATAGAAACTTTTATCATACGTGTTTTTAATTCTTTGACTAAACTTTTCAAAACCTAAATTAAGCATTATACAAATGAGAACAAAGCAAACAAACGAGGAATACAATCAGACTTTAGGAGACATTGAGCATGAATATGATATTGTTAGGGAGCGAGCACAACCAAACCCAACTGCTCACTACAAAAAAAATAGTATTTAGTGGCGATTTTCAGTAACTACTGCAAATTATATTAATTTTTTGTAGCGGTTTTTGAACCACCATTAAAATTAAAAAAAAAAATTAATTTTAGCGGCCGTTCTTAGAATCGTCGCAAAAATTAAAAAAAATTAAAATTTTAATTTCTCCCAAGCGTGGGTGGCCAAGCCGGCCGCTTGCGCCCGCGCCCACTCCCAGACTCATGTGCAGTCAAGTGAAGCTTATGCTCAATCGATTATCTCTTAAAATTCACTCGAGTATATACTAATCAAATCGACTATCCTTATTTTTCACTCGAGTATTTGCATGAAGAAATTAAAAAAACATAGTCGTTACTAGCAGTTACACAGAGCAATTAATGAGGATATATAGTTTTGACTGTTTGAGCTATCTTTCATACATTTAATGTTATCTGATTGCTTCTCACAAAAATAAAATGAAAAATATGTTTACATATGTTGTGCAAAATGCTTAACCTTTTCATATACATATTTGTAAACTAATTTGACTGTTATTAGTCAAATTAGAGAGATGTTGAGTTACAGGTTATTGAATCTCAAATTTTAAAGACTCAAAGTCTCTATAAGAAGGCCAAGGCATGCACAAGATCAGGTGTTGTTTTGGATGCCAAGCTATTCGGAAGCCAAATTGTGCTAACAATATATATGGTCGCTTAAGTGATTGATCCTAGCTCCTATATTCTAGAGATACTCAAACTACTACTTGGTTATGCTTCATGAAGATCTTTTAAAACCAGAAATCTTCTAGAGAGTGGAGTGTCTTCATTCTTATTATTTACTTTCTTCTTGTATACTCCCTCATGAACTTTATTTCTTATCATTTGAGGGATATCCTTTGCTATGAGTTTTCTTTCATTTTTCGCATTCAAGAAAGTGATTGTAAGGGTCATGCCTTATCTTGTGAAAAGGTATCTAAGGTTATTACTTTGTCCATAAAAGTAAAGGTTATTTCTTAACCTATAAAAGTAGACATTTCAACTCAAACTTCAAAAGTTAAGATTCCAACTTTGCCTTTAAAAGTTGAGGTTTTAATTTAGCCCGTAAGAACTGAGGTTCTAACTGTTAATTTAAAAGCTGTGTAAGGGTTACAGCTGATCCCTTGAACTTGAAAGGCTATTCATTTAGTGGATTGTTTAAATCCTTGATAAGAAGTCAAGGTAATGGATGTAGCACTTTGGGCAAACCACTATAAATATTGTGGTTGATGTTTGCTTCTTATTTCTATAAGCTTTTGACTTTTACATGTGCATTTTCATTTCATAACTCAAGCATTGTTTTTCTATCACAAAATATAATGTTTTTCTCTTCAAATATTAGTCTTGAAATCACAAATATTCATCATTACTAATCTCTTTTCTGAGCAACAATTTTCAAAAGGAATGAAAACATTTATAAAAAGATTTTATACATGATTTTCAAAATAAGAATTTTTTTTTGAAAACACCCAATTCAGACCCCCTCTTGGGTGCACACTTCTACAAGAGCTTTCATGGGCCTCTGAGATCATTGGCATCCGAAGGAGTCGTCCCTCAAGAAGAAGAAGGGGAACAAGAGAAGGGAGACCTCGAGGGTGCTTATCTTCCATTTTTTTTTTCTCTTTTTAGGTATTTGTTTTTATTTTTCTATTTACACCTTTATCTTTCCTCATATACGAGTGCTAATGGTGCTTTGTTTTTGCATTTGTAGTAATATAACATTTCTAAGCCATGGTACGAGCAAGAATGGTCAAGAAGGAACGATTGGCTCGTGGGGCCCAACAATGACAACAACAACAATAGCAGTAGCAAGCCTCACAGTAAGAAGCTGCTCAGGGCTAAGGGGAAATTGAAGTGCCCTTAGTAAGACGAAGCAAAAAGGTGTGGGCCAATGCACAAGATGAAGCTGACCCATCAAGTTAGCCATCGTCGGTCATCCTTCTTCCCTTATTGAAATCCCCCCAACCATCAGGTCAATCATATGGGTTGGCAAGGGATGTACCTCCCTCGTCTCCTTCCGATGCTTTCATTCAAGAGGCATTTCAAGCTATCGTGAAGGAGGAAATGACATTAAGGATTGATGCGACAGCTTTGGAGAGGTATAATCATCAGCACCAAGCCACTTGCTAATTACCCCTCATTCTAGAATGCCATGAGAGAAAGATGCGGGAATTAGAGTAGCCTCCCATGCGTCTAGTTTTCCTTGACATGCCTTTAATTCTTAAAGGTGAAATAATGTTACAAAGGGGCCATTGACTACGCAGTTAAAATTTCAGAGTATACCCTAGGTTTCTCAACACCGACACAATCATAGAACCCAAGGTCAGGACAAGACTTATGTATTCCACGGTCTTGCCTCGAGATTGTTAGTGATGCACACTAATACTAAATTTAGATGACGTCTAACATGTGTGTAAATACATTTGATGTATCTTTATATATATTAATAAAGACAAGGTTTTCATCATTCATTACTCTCCAATTTGTTTTGTGAATGAGTTCTTGAATCTCTTGTGCATGATTCTTATTCTTAAGGTGTTAAGAATATGTTACAAGATTTTCTGGTAACATGATTTCTTAAATGTTATTGGTCGTTAGATTATTCAGATGGGGACTTTGATTAATCGATTATAATCTAACATGTAGTTTACTACCTCGATTAGTATGAGATACTAATAGTTAAGGGTGATGAGTTACAAACTCCATATCATGTGATGTTAATAGTAAACTTGTGGGTTGTTGTTAGAAAACAACTGTAACATCCCTGACCTTGGGAGAATAATAGCAATTAATTTTTGCATCTAAGATAATTATGTTTGGCCTTTGTGGAATTTCATGGGTTTAAAATAATTTATGGGTTCATGATGATTTGTTGGAAATTTGTGGTCTTGAAGAAATTAATGGAAAATATTTAATTATATGGAATTTCCAAGTTTATGATAAATTATTTATGATTTATTGAGTATTTATGACCCTGAAGGATTTAACAAGAAATATTAACTTTAATTGGATTTATGAATAAAGGAGGTATCCGCAAATGTTCAAAAGATTTGGGGCAAAAGTGAAATAATGCAAAGTGGAAGGCAGATCCCCTTAAATTAAAGTGTGCACCATTTTAATTGAAAGAGGTGGCTAAAGCAAGTGGTCGTTTGTGCGCGTGTGCAGGCATGGGATCAAACCGCAGCAAGGGCAAGGAGAAAAGATGGATTTTTCTTCCAATAGGCCTAGACACCAAAACGACGCTATTTCAGGGCACCATATGACGCCCATGCGCGTGACCACGAGCGAGCCATTCTTCGGTCGCGCAACTCGGGCTGTGCATTTTTTCAGTTCAACCGAACCGACCGAATCGGTCGGTTCGATTTGGTTAATTAAGTAGTTAAAAATCAATTTGGTTATATTTATAAAAAATTTCAGATATTTCAGTTAATCGAAATAACCGAATTCGTCCTCCACCGCCCACTATTTTTCCCTTACTACCCATGGTTTTACTTTTACTGCCCATGGTTCCTCCCCTCCACACACACACAAACTTCTTCTTTCTCTCCCTCACACTGCCCACAGTTTACTCTCCCCCTCCCCACCCACGTGACCCTGACACTCTCTAGCTCCCCCTACCCCCAACCCCCCAAACTTCTCTCTCCCTCACCTCAAACCTCTTAGCCTCACTATGTCGGACGTTCCCCCCCTCTCTCTCGCGCACGCGCATGTGCCAGTCGGTCCATCGTCCCTCCCTCCAACCTCACCAGTGGTTC
This sequence comes from Diospyros lotus, assembly GCF_014633365.1. Lineage (NCBI taxonomy): Eukaryota > Viridiplantae > Streptophyta > Magnoliopsida > Ericales > Ebenaceae > Diospyros > Diospyros lotus. The sequence continues at coordinate 32,301,813 of NC_068342.1, read as the reverse complement.
ATCGCTTCCCTCTAGCCCGTCAACCTCTCAGTTCTCATTCTCAAGACCCCTCTCTCTTTCTTTCTTGATCTCGATCTCACTGCCTCACCTTCGTCGCCCCCTTCCTTCCACCTCATGAACATTGGCTCACTCCTGCCGCCTCATGACCATTGATCCCCTCTCGCCACCTCACAACAGTCTCTAGATCTCTATCTCTCTATCTCATGGCCACATGACAGTCAAAGATGAAGGGCCATTTGGGCCTCTGGCTAAGCGAAGAGCCGAATTGAATAAAGGTTGGCCATTCATCTTTGTCTTCGACGTTTCATTTCCTTCCTATGTAGAGGCCGATACTGCCCCAACTGCATCTCTCTCCCTCCGATCATGCTCGCCTATTCGGTAAGTTTTAGTGAAGTTCGGTTATATCAGTTATTTCGATTTTGGTTTTTCGGTTAACGTATCCTCTCAGTTCGGTTTGACTCGGTTAGTAGTTTATGATTTGTTCTGTTCGATTCGGTTTGACTCGGTTAGTAGTCTATGATTTGTTCTGTTCGGTTTGGTTGGTAAAAAAGTTGATGGTTTGGTCGATTATAACCGAATGCTCTCCCCTACACGTGGCCAAGCAAGGCCAGGCTGAGCCATGCGGGCCTGTGTGGCCCTTGTCACACGAGCCACCTGCCTCTTCCTTTTTGCTGCCACATAGCAACCTTTGATGCAACCTTGGCCTCCAAGAATCCACCCCAGCAGTTTAATAGGTCAGAATGGGGTGAAATTGAAGGCATGAAGTGAAGAGAAGCAGGAGAGGTGGCCGTGAGCCTGAGAAGGAATTTTTGGCGATGAGGTATGATTAATTCTAAAGTTAATTAGTTTAATTAGTGAATTAACTTAATTAGTAAATTGATTTGGTAAATAACATTGGGAATTGGTTAAGGTAGTACGTTAGTTAAATTATTTAGTGGAATTCAATGGAAGATTTCGATAGAATTGCTGCCTAATTTTTTTTTTAATTAATTTTTGTTATATGTAATTTTATAAGGGAATTTTGGGGGCATCGTCGGAACATCTAACGAGTTGTCAAGTGGCATGTATTCTAAGATAAGGGTTTAATATGCTCTGTGTGTAAATTACTTTTGTCATGGCTTGCATAAGATGTTAAGGGAGTGCCTAGGCATGAGGTGGTGGATTTTTGATCGTGAGAGTCTTAAGACGGGGTCTTAGAGGAAACCACTAAGGGCCACCTAGAGCCTGAGATAGGTGCGGTGGAATGGCTTGCATGCATGCTGCACTTCATTTTTATCTATGATGTCATGCTTATTAATTTACTGCATTACATATTGCCTTTACTAAGTCCCCGAACTCACCCCTTTACTCCTACTAGCCCAATAGATGGCTTGGGGTCTAAGAAAGGGAAAGTCGTGTTTGTGGAAGAGTCGTCGGTTAACAGTGATTGCAGATAGTAAGAATGTGGGTCATGTTTTTGTGTCGTTTATGTAATATATATATATATATATATGCTCTATGTTTGACTATGCGAGACGGCTACAGTTTAAATTAATTTGGTTAGGATCAAATTAAGGTTCCCGCTATGAGTAACTCAGTGTGTGTGTTTGTTGGGTGTTTGAATCAGTCGGTGGCGGATGGGATATAAAATCTGTTTAAATATGCTTAACTGTTGGACTATTTTTTTGGCATGTTTATATTTATTTCTTATTTGTTTACGAAAATAGAATTTATGTTTTAAAGGCCTAATCGAGCACGAGAAATGGGTGATTTTCTGCTGCCTATGTATTTTAAACCCGAGTTCTCGACAGTTGAAGGTGGTGAAGCTTGGACCCCACCCTGGGTGCCCATATTATTTTAATACTTTATGTTGGTAGGGCATAACCGTCATTTGAGATAGGCCGAGGTTGTAACCGTGGGTTACGGTGTCACCGGATAGTATGGGCCGGGGTGTCACCAGCATTGAACATGACACCGATGAATAATCACATGGCATGGTGGATAATGATCTTGTTATCAAGTTACAATTGTGTAATTGATCCTTTTACTTGAAGCGACACAATTGTCTTGTGTATTGGTGTGCAAGATTTGCTGATGCACAAAACCATCCAATTATGAGGTGGGACGTTCATTTATGTGGTCTCGTGTATTACTGGTGTATGGAGGTAGGTGCTCATAGATAGGATCTGTCACCTTCATTAAGTTGGGAAAAATTTCCTATGTGGCCTATCGTTAGTGTGATGGAAAAGTCCTTAGCCAAGGTAGCATGATTAATCAGGAAATAATTTCCTGAGGTGTTATCTAGTTATGCTGATGAGATCGAACACATAGTTACTGAGTTTGTGAGTTTATTGTATCATGACTCTCACTCAGTTGGGACGTTAGGTGATGGAAGGATTATATGCTCGCTTGGATTTAGACTTCATTGCCTTCTATATTGTTCTGGGTCATTGCTAGGCATTACCCAAGGCCTTTCAGAACTCGAGAACATGGAGAGGTTCTTGAGATGGGTTAAAGTGTTCAACCAACGTCAAAAGGGTTTGACGTTATCTAATTACTATTAGGCACTGAACCTAAAAAGTTACACATGATGTAGTGTAACGTCCGGTATCAGAATATGCACATGTTGTGTTCTCAACATCATTAATAGTTAATGATGGGTTAGAATATGTCATTAAGTATTAATGATGTGGTTCGTTAAATGTTAATGAAGGGTTAGAATATGTCATTAAGTATTAATGACGTGGTTCGTTAAATGTTAATGAACTAATTGCAGCTATATGTGGGATAATGCAGCATGCATGTCGAAATTGTCAACTACTTCTATAAACAATTGATTGGTTTCCCTATAGGGAGAAGCGGTTGACAGTTTAAGGAGACGGTTGACCATTTTTCCAAAGAGTTGGGAAACAGTCAACAGGTCGAATGAAACGATCGACCATTTTTTGTTGCCTCAATTTAGGTTAGTCGCTTACACATGTCGCTTTAGTGGCTATCCTTTGGGTGACATTTTGAGGCCACTTGAGGCTTCAATTTGAGGTAGAAATTGGAAAATATAAGGAGGAATTGAGAAGTGAATTAGAGAGATTTGTTTTCTTCCTCTTAGCTTTCTCTATTTTTCTCTACTTCTGCTCTTTCTCTACTTCTTTCTACAAGTAGCTCAATCATTGAGCTAGAAGATTCTAGACAGTCTCGAAGAAATAGATGGGTGCAAGTGACTCAGTGTCCTGTGACTAGCATGAGACGAGGACTACAAGTTGATAGCTAAAAATTTGCTAGGTGTGGACGAACTACGCCCTCCGCAATTCAAGGAGAATTTGGTCTTAGTGTAGAAATAGTTTCTACACCTACTTGACATCAGGCTTTCAGGTATGCTATTTTTTGTATTGCATATGATGTAATATCACGTTGTTGAAACATCCAAGCTACGTATGGTATGTGTAAGCTTCCGTAGTGCATCTCTAATGTAAAATTTTTAAATTTCATACATTGCCATATGACTATTCTAATAGATATGAACAAGAACTCTTCAAGAATGCTCTTAAAGACATGGCTTTTGCTGAGCAACTAATAATTGAGCTACCAATTTTATTTTTCCATTAAAGTCTTGCTTTTGATTACGAATGCTGACTTTAACTTTAATTTCTAATATTTTTGTTGTGCATTTGTAGGGTATTCAAAAGATGGTGGTTGTAAATGAAAATGATTGTGCTCACTTGGCACGATCTCAAACTGAAGCTTCAAGGCGAGTTAACAAAGTCGGGGAATGGCAATAAGAACCTTGACGTCTCCAAAGGCGAATCCACATTCTTGAAACTTCCTAAGACTAAGTTCACAGCCTTGAAATGGAAATAAGTGATTTAAAAATAAAGAATGCCTCATTGGAAGACGAATATAAGAGAATAAATGAAGAATAGCAAAGGGTGATAGAGGTGATCCAAACTTCCAATTCAGCTTTGGTTGAAGAATGTAGCCAAATAATAGAAGAGTTAGAATAGACTTATGCTCAAGGTGAGTATTTTCAAGGAAGAGTGCACGAGGCTGAATGTGCATTGGTGAGGATGGATGTGATAAGAATACTCTCGGAGGCCGTGAAGTAGTATTGGCTTTCCAAGGATTTTTATAAGAGGAAGGAAGCATTTGCTATTAGGTTCATGAAGTATGGATTCTACCTGGCCTGTAGCTTGTTGGAATTGAAGTGTCATAGGGAGTTGTTCCCCGAGTTAGTCTATACTGACAAAGTTTCTATGATGAAGGTTCTAGATCGGCAACAATATGACTTGGACCTTTATACTCCCAAAGAATATCCAGGCTCTGCTCTCTTGGACGATCTCACCAGTCTATTCCGGTTGTGGGAGTCCATATGTCCAAGAGGTGGACATCGATTATGAGATCATTGAGTCTCTTCAGGACTTAGATATCATACTCTCGAAACCTCTTGAGGAAGGACAAGTCAAAGCTAGCTCAGGGATTCCATCATGATCCTCGAGCATTCTGAAGTGCCTCTAGTAGAGTAGGTCTTTTAATTGATGCATTTTTTATTTTGATGATGTTTTTTGATTTCTCATTTCATGTAATTGCGCTTATTGTAAACACAATTTATGAATGAAATGATATTTTTGTGTTCCTTAATGGCTTCTAATGTGTATGTCTAATTGTATGTTTTATGTGTCTTATGCACCTCATATAATGGTCACATGTGTGTGTATGAGAATGCATGTAATAAGGTGTGACACCCAAGCCCCCACTATCGGGTGTCACTGAAACCCACGATTACAACCCTGACCTATCTCAAAGGACGGTTATGTCTTGCCAACATAAAGTATTAAAATAATATGGGAGCCCTGGGTGGGATCCAAGCTTCACCATATTTGACTGTTGAGAACTCAAGTTTAAAATACATAGGCAACGAAAATTTACCCAATTCACGTGCTCAGCTAGGCCTTTAAATTATAAATCTAACTTTTATAAACAAATCAAAATAAGTACTAACATGCTCAATAAAATACTCCAATAGTGAAGCATATTTAAACAAATTTTATATCCTGACCGCAATCGACCGGTTAAAACACACACTGAGTTACTCATAGCGGGAACCTTAATTTGATCTTAATCAATTTTTATTTAAACTGTAGTCATCCCTCGTAATCAAATACAGAGCATATATATAGTACATAAATGACACAAAAACACGACCCACATTCTCATTGTCCGCAATCACTGTTAACCAGCGACTCTTCCACCAACACGGCATTCCCTTTCTTACACACAAAGCATATTAAACCCTTACCGAAACCCATTTGTCGTTCTATGCCTGGTATCCCCCTCAACCGCTAATGTTGTCGACGTCGCATTCCAAAATTACTAATTAAAATTATTATTAAATTAGTATAATTAATCATGAAAATAACCCAACAAATATTATTAAATTATTTCCAAAATGTCCCCTACTTACCTATTTATTTCGTGTATAAAATTGGGTAAAGTCTCAACATAATTTTCTATGTTTACAACGAATAACAGTTGTGAAGACAGCTATTTATGGATCTGTGAAATGGTTGCAGTAAGCTGGAGAATTAACTTGGTGGCTAAGGGTCTTCCAGAGGCTACCATGTGGCAGCAAAAGAAAATGGGTGGGTGGTTGGGGAAACACCCCAGCGGCACTGCAAGGCTGCGCGCGCGTCCACGCGCACGGGTGCCATCTGGCGACCTGAAATGGGCGTGATTTTGGGTGCTGAAGACTAATTAAATTCAGCCAAAAATTCCCCTACCCTGTGCGCTTGCTCCACCTCAAACCCGGGTCACCTGGTTGATCCCTCGCGTGCGCGACCGCTTGTGCTGCCACTAGCCTTCAACCTTTATAGACACCTAATTAATTTTAAGGTGTCTCGCGATCGATTTTTCAAAATTACAGCAGCGCCCAGAACTTCCAAAATCCAACACATCCACCCCACACCTCATTTCTCCTTATTTCACTTACATCCCAAAGTTTTCAAAAATCCCCCAATTTAATTTATTTTATTCTTCATTATTTTCATAAATATTTTTAAATAAAATAATTAATTATCCTAGTTGCCTATTTTCTCAAAACCACATATAACTCAATAAATCAGTTTAAAACCCATAAATTAATTATTTCCAAAGTCAGGGATGTTACATAAGGCAGGAAAAGAAATAATCATAAAAGGTGAAGTAGGGTACTGGTACCTAGCACCTAATACGTTTCCCTGAACCTACCAACCATGTAAGGCAGAGGTAAGCATGAAAAAATGGTTCTAGGTGCCATACATTATGTTTGAAGATGGGTTACAACAAGTGGAATGAGACCATCTTCAGCATGGTTGAATTTTCCTATCAAGGTAACACCAAAAATGATGTTAGCTCCCCAGTTCAAGAGTAAGGGGAGGCCAGGCTTTACTTGGAAAAAATAGGGTTAATCATAGTTGTACACAACTTTTGAATTATTTAGCATGGAAGTTATAGAATGTGAAATGTAAGCAATATCTTTGAAGAATAACTTTGTAGGTTAATATACCTTTTTGTATCACATAATTTTGTACCTTGAGCTAGAGTAACGGAAGGAGTTTGCTAACCTCAGTTATACCTCAAACTGAGGAGCAGTGAGGGTTTAAGAGTGACTCGTACCCGTGTCTCAACTCTCAAAGAATGATGAAGATCTTATCATTCTATTGAAATAGTTAGAAGTTGGGGCAAAAGCCCACGCTTAGGTCCTTCACTAGGTCTTAATCTTAAGTTCGATCACCACATAGAATCTAGGTGAGTCACCTTCACCTAGATTGCCCCATTGACGAAGAGCTCAGATAGTCAAAGCATTATAATAGGTTTTTGGCTTAGAATAAGTCATCGAGGGCTTTTTTTTTTGGAATAAATCATCGATGGGGGTTGCTCATGGGAAGCAGGCACACACAAGAGTACTTTGAGGTGAGCATAGGTGAGAGTAGACTAAGTGAAAGACCACCATTCCATGTGGCTCCCTAGTGTTTTATGAGCTTGGTCTCATGTTTGCTTTCCATGTGATGCTTCCTTGTTGCAAAATAGAGCAGGCAAGAAGAGCATGAATACATATATATATATAATGGAAAGCGAAAAAATGTTAGTAACACATATCACATGCACACACCACCGACCACTATTTTTCTTTTTATACATGTGCTTTTGTTTGTGCGGTTTGGTGCATCTCACCTACACCCGCGATGAAATTACAAGAGTTTTGTTTATGCAATTTGGGCTTACTTACATCCGTGATGAAAGTATAGGAGTATTAGAGCACCTTTGTTTTTATGTGGTTCAATTTCCCACACCTACATCCATGAGAATACAACGGGCGATAGTTTTGTATATGATGATGATGATGACAACGATGATGATGATTTTTTGCTTGAATCTTTTTGCTAATGTGATTCGGTATATTTCGCCTATGTCTGCAAAAATGAAATTGTTACATGAGTATTTTGTTTACTTGGTTCAACGTGTCTTGCCTACATCCATGATGAAAGTCCAAGAGTTTTGTTTGCGCAGTTCGGTGTATCTCGCCTACCTTTGTAGAGGTATCATGACATATTCACTAATTTTCTTTTTACATGCTTGTTTTGTTTACACAGTTTAGTACATTTTAGTTATGTCTACGAGAGTACATGGGTACATTTAAGAAAATATCTAAAGCTTGTAAAATACTCTTTTTCTTCAGCGATATATCATTGCCTTCACTTTACTTCACTTGATTACTGCAATTGAAGGTGGGGGCTTGTTCTTGCTAACCCCATTCTTAGCCTTTGCGTTTGGGATTAAGATTGCCTTGGATGGTCAAGGATAAACTGATCAAGCTCGTCCCTGTGAACCAAATATTCCAACTAGTTCTTTAGTTTGTGACATTCATTAGTCTAGTGACCCGAGCATTTATGGAATTTGCATAAAGCATTCAATGTCTTTCCTCGGGGTTTCTTGGAGGGAGGAAGAAAATGAATTAACGTTATGGGTCCCACAACAGAGAGTATTTCAGCGAAGGAGTTTGAGAGATGTGTAAAGGTTTGAAACTTCACTTTGGTGATCCTATCAGTCTTTTGAGCTTTCACCTTGGGAGGACCAAGACTCAGACCAACAGATCTTTCTCTTTTACTTCTTTCTCTCTCACTTGAGGTATTGAACCTATCAAGTATCTTTGCTTGCACCGCAAATTTTTTGGCACGTAATAGAAGGTCAACCAATGATGTAGGCTAATCAAATGCGAAAGATTCCCTGAATGGGGTAAAGGTTGTCCCCTGTAAAACTGTTATGATTACCATGCTAATTTATACTTCATGAACTTCTAGAATTGCATTTCCAAAGCTATTAATGTATTACTTTAGTATCTCATTCGGCTCTTGGTGAATGTTGAGCAGATAAGTGGAATATTTTTTCCTTGGGGCGTCTATGACAAAGGCCATTAAGAACTCTTGTCACAATTGATCATATGAAAAAATAGACCCCTCAAGAAGTTCATAGAACCAATCGAGAGCATGGTTTGCTTGGGTCAAAGGGAATACACGACATATTGTGGCATCATCCCATCCATGGAGGAACGCAAAGGATTGAAATTGCTACACATGTTGATTGGGATTCCTCCTACTGAAGTAAACAGGCAACTGTGGGAGATCAAATCTTTAAGGGAGTTATTGCCTCAACAAATCAGCTATGAAAGACACTCTTCTTTGATAGGTATTTTGCAAGAAGAAGCAAACTTTTCCCATTTGAGAATTTCTTCAATGATCTTCCTTACCTGTGACGTTAATGGGCTTTATGGTGCAACCTTAATGGGTGCTTCGTCATGGGTTATACCCTTCTTAGTTTGCCTTCTCCTTTTGATGTATTCCTTTTCAAAAGCAGATGTGTGAAAGTATGGCCCTTGAGGAATTTGACGTAGTATATCTAATTGTCTTGATGTAGAGTGAGGCTTATCCCTTCTTGAAGCCAAACACCTTATCGATAAGGGCAGTTTGATAGTGGGAAGAATGTCTTGTAGGAAACTTGAAAGATCATTGAGTGCCTTAAAGTTCTCTTTGTGGCTTTTCTTGAGCTCGTTATAACCGTTTTTGAGTTCTTGGTATTCCACAAGAGAGACAATTTATGGTATTATTCCTCCCAAAGGTCTCGAGACTCCCAACGGGACTTGTAGATTTTTCCCAAGGATTGTAATATACCTCAAGAAAAGTGTATTATGGGACCTAACAGAAGTGAAAAGTTATTCGAGAGAATGCCGTCGTTGACTAGATGCAAGAGGGACTTGTCTAGGGAAGATTGTTCTTTGGGCTAGTTATCTGAGAGAACCTACAGACTAGCCTCTGGCTCCCCAAGTCCTTATCTGGGAGGACTTTATGCATGCTTAAATGAAAGTTATATCGGAGAGGCAAAAAGAAGAGATTCTTTCAGAGATGTTCTATGTCGTCCAGAAAGACTTGTTCCAAGTCCTATGACTCTCTCCTTTTGTTATTGCGATCATATATGACCCATTACTATTGCTTGACTCAATCAATGATGTGTTATGCTGAGTTTGGATAGGGTTTCCCGTTGGGAGAGTATGTAGACTTTCTTGGCTCGAGCAAACCTTGTTCTTGTCATATTAGCTTGAATTTTTGTTAATTTCCCACAAACGATGCCAAATTGTTTTTGGTTGAATACAACAACTAAAATTTGTTTGTCCTAGAAAGCTTAAGAAGTCGTTAGGGCCTTGCAGAGAACAAGGTTATTGGGATAGTCTAGAGAATTGTCCAAGGGGAGTTCAATCCGCTATCCAGGAGAGCTTTCACATTATTCGGGAGAATAATAGTTGTGTGGGAGAAGACTTTGTAGTTGTTTGGAGAATATGGTCTAGGAGAATCTCTATTGTCTGGGAGACTTGATGTGTTCCTAGGAGAAGCTTCTACAATATAGAAGGTAGTCAAAAGGCATAAGGGGATTTGTCCCATGTAGGCTTTTCGATACTTAAGTCAGAAGAGGTCATGGTATGGTGAGGATGCCAATAAATATATGCATGAGAATGTTGTTGTGAGTTGTCCAAGAGAAATATAGTTCTTTAGGAAAACGAGAGTTGTGAAGGTGTTGGAATGCGAAAGGTTGGAAAAAAGGTCTTGGAATATGAAGGGTTGAGGGGTATTTATACCTTTGGGTCCATGACAGGGACACATGGCACACGTGCACGAGGGATGCGCTGTGGACCCCCTACCAAATGTGTAACGACCTATTTATTTATAAATTAATGTAAATTTGTGTGAAAGGAATTAAGTAGAATAAATTAAAATTAATGTATTTTTTATCGAGGGAATATCAGTAAATATTCAAAAATATTGGGGTTAAGTGTAATTTCAGAAACTAGTGGTGAAATCATGTTAAATATAAAATATGCATATTATTAATTGAGGGAGCATGTAGGTGAGTTGGCGGGCGTGCGTAATGGACTAGGGTAGGTTGCGGGATCGAACCCGTGACCGTGCAAGGAAAATGGTTTTCAACCTAGTTAGGTGCCAAAATAACGCTGTTTCAGGGCTCCAAATGAGGCTCGGGCGCTCGCACAACCTTGTCGCACCACGCAGGGCCCTATGTGGCCTTGCTGCGTGCCATGCGATTTCCAGGCGCTACCACCTGTCGCCACCTATTGCCTTATGTTGTTGCCATGTGGCCAGAGTGCCACCCAACCTTTTTTCTTGCCTATATAAACCCTTTGGGGTGTGGGGTAATTAGGGAAGGAAAGAAAGAATAGTAAGGAGTTTTGAACGCCCTATCTAAGGTAAGTTCTTCTCCATTTTCGCAAGTTATTTTCCTTTTCTAGCAAATTATTTCATATTCCTTCTATCTTGCAAGTTCATGTTTCTTAACTTCCTATTTTGCAAATTTTATTCTCTCTTTTACTTCATTCAGAGAGCTTGTTCCTAGTAGTTCGATGTGCTTCCTTAAAGTCTCTTGTTTAAAAGCCTAAATAGGGTTTGGTATCTCCCTATCTTCCTTTGGGAATGATGCTTTATTGAGGACATGTAAGGGTTTGATGTTATCTTCCATGAGTTTTTCTCTCTTGTGTATGTTGGTTCGGGTAATCGTGTGTTAGGAATCATTACAAATACGCATGGTTGTGATGATGCATGGAGCATATGCATGAAAAGAGTTTTAAAATGTCTAAAGGCTTTATGATGCGCTTGGCGAACAGCTTCTGCAAGATATATCCGCAAAGAGAGCTTTGGCTCATAGATGGACTTCGATTCCATGGTTATGATTTTAAAAGATTGCATATGAGCATGAATGCATGTTTTATCTTGTTATCATTTAAAGTAATGTGAAGAGGTGTGGCGTGAGTTCCTTAAATGTTATTCATGATTCTATTTACTTCTCGATACCCATGATTCTCATGCTCACTTTCTTTCAATTATATTTGTTGGGCCTTGTGGCTCATATTTGTTTGCATCATTCCAAGTAAGGGTAAGGCTAAAAAGGTGGGTGAGTCAAGTGAAGTTGGAGCCGTGGGGTAGAAGTATGTACAGAGCTGTCTCAACCAGAAGGTCACTGAGGGGTGTTTTAAGATGTGTAATACTAAGTTACGTTTTGTTTATGTTCTGGGTTGTACCCCTAATGGGATATGGTGGGCATGTTGACCCTACTGTGTATATGTGTACAAGTATGGCCTATGAGTTTGGCTTCTATTGTTAATAGCAAGGAATATGCATGATGCTTCTATTTGGGTTTTGCATATATGCTATCTTTTTTGATGGACCCTTCTCGGATTCCTCGAATGTGGGGTCTATAGTGATGGGGACGCTATAATTATTAGAGTTTGTCTAAACAAGAAATTTAAGGGCGTTACAAAAGGAGTTACTTGTGACCACAACGAAAATCAACTAAGTTCGTTTGGCAATGTTGGGAGTTGGTGCAAAGGGAGAAGCATATACCTGGTCTTATAGTTAGGTTTTTAGATGATTCAAACCTTTGGAGAATGAACAAGCACAATTCTAACCTTAGGGTTCATTTATTTGTAGGTGACGTGGCAGTAAGAGTCAACATATATGGGGCCACTAAAATTCTTTAGCATCAGGGGAGTCCCATTTAGTCCATCGAAATTGGTGTAAGGGAAGTACAAAAGTCATCAAGAATGTCTTCTACATGGTAGGGCCCACCATATCTTCAATCATGACAGATTGTGATTTAAAAATGGACTTGCACATTTCCCACAACAAATTTACCTACCTTTTTGCAAGTAGTTACACTTGCACTTGCTAGCTCATGAAAGGTCATGTGTTGTAATAATACACATCTTTCAAGTAAACACCCTAGCATTCAACTGTTAGCTTATATTACTACTTTCATATAACAACTCTGAGTTTTTTTCTATAACCTCTTCTTTGACCCTACACTTTTCAATTTTTGCTCTTTGATTCTCATTTCTCTTTTCTCTACCAATGAACCTTATCACTAACTAGAATGTTCCAGAGGGGGTAGTCAACACTGATTCCCTTTCTTAAAAAGATCATCCTACCCTCTCCATCCCATCAAAAGCTATAAAAGGTGGCAAACAGTTATAGTTTTGTTTGGAGTTTAGTATTCCTAAAGGTTGCATCAAAAAACTAATCCTTGCAACTATGACTTCAAACCTATAGGTTGGCAGATGTGTGTGTACGAGCATATGCTTAAATATGGCTTTCATTTTCTCTCTCAGGGTCCCATGATGAACGTTTTTGGTAATTTCCACATTGTGTCTTTGTAGCTCACCACATTTGCTTGGCAATATTTAACATCATTTATACTCCTTCTCCATGATGTCATTGTTAAACCCACCATCAAGCCTTTCTACCATTTTTTCAGTGTTACTAATTAAAACTAGGTAGCAAAGGGTAGGTGACTTTTCTCCAAAGATAAAAGTACAAATTTTGATGTCGTTGATGTCGTTGGCAAGCTCCAAATTCTCCAACAATGGGTAAGATTGATTCTTATTTTCTTGTTTGATGCCTATTCCATAAAGTACAACTTGGGTCATGTGAAATATGTGGAGGGAACAAGTGTCACAGCCTCTTCCTTGTAACAATCCATAACTAGCACAAATTGACGATTGATGGCCCCTAAGAGCTCATTGGGAAGAATTTGTTTTAGGAATCTCGCCTTGTTATAAGCGGGGTCAAGCAACCCTAATTATAAGTTTGTTTTTCTTAGGCTTGGTTTCTAGTACTTGCCTTAACATACAGTTGTCATGTAACTTTGTCTTTGTGCGAGTAGTTCTCATCATATTCGTGCTCATTCTTAAGCAGAGGAAGCTATATTGGTCGACTTTGTGTTTGTGCAAGCAATTCTTTTCTGAGTCATGCTTATTTCCTAGTAGAAAAGGTTATATTGTTTAGCTTGTGTTTGTGGGCACTATATTGTCTGAGTTGCGCTTATTCCCAAGCAATGGACTATTAGCGTGAAACTTAAAATGAGTGTTGGTTGAGAATACACTAAAGAATTGTTGTTGGACCAAGAATCCCCAATGTTGCATGGCTTTCATGAGCTTGGAGATTTTATTGAATAGTGAGAAATTAAACTTTTGAAGTAGAAACAATAATAAAAACAAGATAATATTGGTAATACTTGTTTAGATTGCCTAAGGACCATTTGTGAGGTAGAAAGTATTGTATTAATTTTGATGATGTTTTGATGACAATTATTGTTTTTAAAAAACTTTAATAAAAAAGATTTGAAACATTCATTTTAAAGTCAAATGTCAAGATCTCCTATCAAAATTGTCGACCATATGTTTAAGTCTATCAGCTGGGTCTTGCATTTTCACTATTATACAATGTTCGGAGTATGTCGACCTATTTTTACAAACTGTTAACTGGTTCTTAAAAACTGTCAACCGACCCATTTAATGTTCTTAGTCATTTGTTGTTGATAACTATTGCATCATTTCTAGTCAAAAGTTTTAAGAATTGTCGACTAGCTTTTATAAACTATCAACTAACCCATTTAATGTTTTGAAAATCAGTCGATAAATTATTCAAATCAGTTGTTTTGTTTTGTCATAGAAATTCCAATGACTAACTATACTTGATTTTTGTACGTGGAATTTATCAATCCTTTGGCTCCAATCACTACAAGAAAAATAGTTTTTAGTGGCCACTTTTAGTGACGGCCAAAAGATATTTGTCACAAATACAGCTATTAGTGGTGGCCATAAACTGTTTGTCACTAAAAAGGCATCTTTAGTGGCGGCCGAAAAAATTGGCCACTAAAGAGTTCATTATTTGTGACGGCCACGACTTGTGGCCACTAAAAGTGCACTATTGTGATAGCCGGTAGTGACGGCCACTAAAAGTTTTGGGTACCAATCATGTTTATTTTGATTATGTGACGGCCATATATGGCGACCATTAAAAGTGGATTATTTGTGACGGCCATGTGTGGCGGCCACTAAAGGTGGAGTATTTGTGACAGTCAAATATGGCGGCCACTAAAAGTTTAGGATGTGGAAGACATTCAAAGAATCTTATTTGTGACGACTGCCAAAGGTGGCCACTAAAGGTTCATTATTTGTGACGGCCAGAATTGGCGATCACTAAAAGTATATTATTTGTGATGAGTAGAAGTGGCTGCCACTAAAAGTTTGGGAAAATGGTTTGAGTCATATGCTTATTTGTGACGGTCGAGGGTTGCGGCCACTAAAAGATGACTATTTGTGATGACCAAATGCGGCGGCCACTAAAGGTGGATTATTTATGATAATCGAACATGACCGCCACTAAAAGCTTTTGTCATAACTCAGCATACTTATTTGTGACGGATAGCTTTAACAGTCACTAAAAATGAATTATTAATACTAAAAAGTACAATATTATAAAATATAATTAATAATTAATAAAAAATATTTTCATTTTTAATAACATTCTTCTATTATGTTTTTATTTTTTAGTAACATTCCTCTTTTGATATTCTTAAAAAGTATATTTTTTATTTTAATATACTTATTCTGAAAAAGTATATTTTTATATTCATAAAATATAAAATATAATTAATAATTAAAAACAAAGTATGTTTTTATTTCAATATACTTTTATTTCATTCTTCTTTCAATATTCTTAAAAAGTATAATTTTTACTACTAAAAAATTTACAAAAAAAGAAAAAGATATTTTGTTTATTTTTCTTTTCCTTTAAAATATAAACAAAAGTTTTAAAAATATCTAAAATTTACAAAAACCCAAAAATATATTTTGCTTATTTTTTTCTTTCAAAAATAAACAAAAGTTAAAAAATAAAATTTAAAAATTTAAAATTATTTATAAAACTTTAAAAATAAATAAAATATCTTTTTGTGGCAATCAAACATGGTGGCCACTAAAAGTTTCTATCTAAATTGGAATATACACTTATTTGTGGCATAAAATGTGACATAAAATATAAAATATATAATTAATAATTAATAAAAAAATATTTTCATTCTTAATAACATTTTTCTTCCAATATACTTTTATAATTAATAATTAATAATATACTTATTTTTTAAAAATATACTTCTATATTCTTAAAATATAAATATAATTAATAATTAAAACCAGTTTTTATTTCAATATTATATTTTTTACTATTATAAAATTTACAAAAAATATATATATTTTATTTATTTTTCTTTTCCTATAAAATATAAACAAAAGTTATATATATTTTTTAAAAATATTCTTAAAAACTTTTATTTTCTTTTCCTTTCATCTGCCTCCCTCGTCTCTCTCCTGCCTCCTTTTCATTTGGAAAATGCTATTGGTACATCCATTTTGTACATTTTGGGCTACATAAGGGGGTATTATGACAAAAAAACCCCTCATGAGGCGCATAGAGGCGCGTGAGGCATATGTGAGGCGCAGGGTATTTTGATCATAATACCCCCTTATGTAGCCCAAGATGTACAAAATGGGTGTACATCTAGCATGATTCTTTTCATTTCCCTCCATCTCCCTCCCTCCCTCCCTCATCTCTCTTACCCCATCTCCTCCACTGCCGCAACCGTCTCCGTCTCCATCTCCGTTTCCGTTTCCCTCTCCTTCTCCATCTTCGGCTTTGGCTCCGTCGCAGCCTCAACGCTATCGCTGTTGCCGCCTCCGCTGCCTTAACGCTGCCGCATCTCCATCTCCAGCAGGTATCTCTCTTCTCTGTTGATTGCACATAAACAATATACTTGTAATAATAAATCAATTTTGAATCTCTTTCTCCAGCAGAAACAATATACTTGTTAGAAGAACTCATTTGGAAAATAAAATTAATAAAAAAAATTTGAGGTTTCATTAATCTTGTAGGTTGTATTAAATTTTTGGAGTCGTATTACCTCATTTTGGTGACAAAACGTCCGCAAATCGGATGTATATGTGGTTATGCGATTTACAGTATAGATGAGAGCCAGTTTATTACAATTCCGCATGCCTCAATTCAAAGTGATGTTGCGCATTCCAAAACTCAACTGAGGTACTTTCTATGACCTTTTAATGTTCTATTGCTAACTTTAGTTACGCATAGTTTTCAATTTTTTTTTTTAAATTTTTTGATTGATATCCAAACTGATGTTTCACCTGATGTTTGTTTTGTTAAAGAAATTTATATATTGACATCATATCCATCCAAATTGGTTTAATAATTAATGGTCCAATGCTTTGCGGAGATGGTTAATTTCATTGGCAAAATGGTGATTTGTTCCAAAGAAGTTACTGACATGTTGACTTCTTAATTATGAGATTTGCATACTATAGATTTTTTCTTCATTCTGTGGCCGTTATATTTTAAGATTTTCCAACAGGAGCTTGATAGGGTTGAGCATCACTAATTTAATTTTTGAGAGGACCAAGTGACATGTCCTTTAGAGGGAGTTAAATACCATAAGCGCTTGGGAACTTGATTGTGCCTGTGTCAAAATACTCTCCGGGAAGACATTAGCTTTATAAATTTTGAGATGATGTCCTTGTTCCATGGAATGTTGCTTAATTTGATCATTTTATGATATGCATCATATACTTTCTTTTGCTTATCCTTGTTTTTGCTTGTGGTAATACTAGAATGCTAATTCTTATTTGTGCATTCTCTTATAGATTCTTAAAATGTCCTCTGTGTATCATTATTACCACACATATCCTCCTCTGTGCATTCTCTTATAGCTTCTTTTTGCTTGGGTTTTTGCTTGCATTTTGAAAATTTTCAAAAAAATGCCTCCAATTCATATAAATGATAGTTTTTCATTTGTATGTAAAATGTTTACGTCGAAACAATATATTCAACATATTGTTTAGAAGAAAAGATTCAACTTTAAGCACTAACTGTGTGTGTTATAAAGCAAGCTATGGCAAAATCACTATTACAATTTAGAGGTTTGCAGATGAGCCTAATTTTTTATAAAGAAAAGTAGTTGAGTCAAAGAAGGATTGTTTTTCATTTGGAGGATTCTTAATTTCAAGAAAAAATTTTATTGCTATAAACTTTGGGGCTACTAATATTGTCACCATTCTTATTTCCCTTGCAATGTTGGTTTGTTTTCAAATCGTTGCATTATTTGGGATTGTATTTGCATCGTAAGAGGTATGTATCCCGTGAGTGATGGAGATTTTATCACTCCCTCCGGGTGGTAGGAGATCACCCTAATTTATAAGTATGGAATAGTGAATATATATATGTACATACCTCGTGAGTGATGGGGATTTTATCACTCCCTCTGGGTGGTGGGAGATCACCCTAATTTATAAGTATGGAATAGTGAATATATATATGTACATTAACATTGTGTATGTACATACCCCGTGAGTGATGGGGATTTTATCACTCCCTCCGAGTGGTGGGAGATCACCCTAATTTATAAGTATGGAATAGTGAATATATATATGTACATTGACATTGTGTATGTACATACCCCGTGAGTGATGGGGATTTTATCACTCCCTCTGGGTGGTGGGAGATCACCCTAATTTATGTGTTTATTTGTCCATTATGTTTAGATTGTCTAATGGATGTTTAACAACTTGTACCTTACATTTGTTATAGTTTCCTTTATTAGTTTTTTGAATAGGAATTTTAATTTTTTTTATTAATACTTATTTTTAATTAGTGTGATGGATAGGAGTTGGATGCAATTGGATGACAGACTTTATGACCAATACTTGAATGGAGTTAATGATTTCCTTGAATTCGCGTTCAGAAACCCATGCATAGATGGAAAAATTTGGTGTCCTTGTGTGCAATGCAACAATACATATTTTTTTAATCAAGATGATGTCAAGTTTCATCTAGTTAGGTATGGAATAGTTAAGAATTATGTTAATTGGTACTACCATGGGGAAGAGGTATTAGTTGAGGTAGAGATTAGTGATGAGGATGATGACAACAATAATAATGACGGTATGCGTCTTATGTTGGAAGAAGCCTTTGAGATGCCACGTGTTAATATTGAGATGGGTCATGATTCATCTAACGAGAATGAGCCAAACTCGAGTGCAAAATGTTTTTGTGAATTATTGCATGATGCCGAACAACCTTTATTTCTAGGATGCACTCATGTGTCGAAGCTTTCATTTCTTGTGAAACTGCTGCATTTGAAATGTTTAAGTGGGTGGAGTAACAATTCATTCAACATGCTACTTGAGATAATAAGATCTACGTTTCCAATGAGTGAAACTGTCCCTTCTTCTTATTATGAAGCTAGGAAATTCATCTGACCTTTAGGACTCGATTATGAAAAGATAGATGCATGCCCAAATGATTGCGTACTTTTTCGAAAAGAATATGCAAATTGTCATGAATGTGTGAAATGTGGTGCTCCTAGGTGGAAGTCAGTGGCAGGAAAAAAAGATGTAATTGGGAAAAAGGTACCTACAAAAACCCTGAGGTATTTTCTATTGACCCCAAGGCTTCAAAGGCTATATATGTCATCCAAAACAACTTCAGATATGAGATGGCACGAAGATAAACGTGTTAAGGATGGGTTATTACGTCATCCAGCTGATTCTGAAGCTTGGAAAAAGTTAGATAAGCATTATCCTTCGTTTTCAATTGAACCTCGTAATGTTAGACTTGGATTGGCAAGTGATGGATTTAATCCATTTGGCTCAATGAGCATTACTCACAGTACATGGCCTGTGATTGTAGTTCCATATAATTTGCCCCCTTTGATGTGCATGAAACAGCCTTATCTCATATTAACCTTACTTATTCTTGGTCCAAAAGCCCCTGGAAACCACATTGATGTTTATTTGCAACCTTTGATTGAAGAATTGAAGGAGTTATGGGAGGTCCGTGTTCAAACGTATGATGCCTCAAAGAAACAAAATTTCCAGATGCATGCAGTTATTTTATGAACTATTAATGACTTTCCTGCCTATGCAAATTTGTCTGGATATAGTACAAAAGGAAAGTGGGCTTGTCCTTGTTGCAACAAACATACCGAGTCTCATTGGCTAAGTTATGGGAAAAAAATTTGCTATATGGGCCACCGTCGATTTTTACCTAAGAACCATAAATGGCGTAATAATAAAGTTCATTTCAATGGGAAGGTGGAACGAAGGGACCGACCTCCACAACTGTCTAGATATGATGTGTTTGAACAATTATGCACTGTTGAAAAAGGAAAATGGGATAATTCTAATGACACTTGGCTAAAACATTGGAAGAAAAAAAGTATCTTCCTTGAGTTGCCTTATTGGAAATAACTTTTGTTGCGTCACAATCTAGATGTTATGCACATTGAAAAAAATGTATGTGATAATGTCATTGGAACGATCATGCATATTCAAGGAAAATTGACAAATGGTAAGAAAGCTCGCATGGACTTGAAAGAGATGGGCATTAGAGAGACACTCCATCTATTCGGTGAAGATGATAAAATACCTCTTGCATGTTACATGTTGTCTTCAAAAGAAAAATTGATGTTGTGTGAATTTTTGAAAGAAGTTAAAGTACCAGATGGTTATTCATCGAATATCTCAAGGTGTGTTAATATCAAGGAGCGCAAAATCTTGTCCTTAAAGAGTCATGATTGCCACATTCTTATGCAACGATTACTCCCTCTTGCTATACAAAGCCTTCTCCCTAAGGATGTTTTTGGTGCATTGATTGAATTGAGCAACTTTTTTTGAGAGATTTGTTTCAAAGTATTGAGGGTTGAAAGGTTAAATGAACTTGAGCTCCAAATTGCTGAAACTCTTTGCAAATTAGAACGAATCTTCCTTCCAACTTTTTTCAACATTATGGAACACTTGCCTATTCACTTACCTAGTGAAGCTAAGATTATCGACCCTGTCCAGTATTGTTGGATGTATCAAATTGAAAGGTTTGTACATGTTCTTATTCATACTAGTTTTTTTGAAGAAAAAAAAAAAAGTTTACTCCCTTATTAAGGAGTTTAAGAAAAGTTATCAATTTCTTTGACAGGTATTTATGCACATTGAAATCTTATGTCCGTAATAAGAGTCGTCCAGAGGGTTCAATTGCAGAGGGATATCTTGCAGAAGAATGCCTAAATTTTTGTTCTAGATACCTAAAAGGATGTGAAATGAAATGCAATCGCGTTGAAAGAAATGCTGACAGGGATGCTGTGAAAACAATTGGTGGATTATATGTGTTTACTCAAACAGGTCGTGCTTTAGGAAAAGCGACTCAATGTGAGCTTGGAAGAGAGGAATGGTCCCAAGCTCGATTATATGTCCTTAAAAATTGTGATGAAATCCAATCATTCATAGAGTAAGTGATAATTTTGACATATTCTATACCAATTAATTTATAACAATTATTTTTTCATGGAATTTCTCTTACTGCTATTTGTGTGTAATTTAAAATAGAGAACACAAACAATTAGTGGTCCAATCTCTAGCCCATTCCCATCCCAAAAACGTAGAAAACATTCACAATAGAGAATTTTCAAGTTGGTTTGAGCATCAAGTAAGTATATTAAGATCCAATATGTATCATTTAAATGTTTTGTGGTTAGATGTTCAATGCCATCCATTTGAACTATATTGTTATTTAACCCATTTCCCTTTAAATGGATAGGTGACACAAATGTATAATTCAGAAAATGACAAAGTCACCAATCATTTGTTATCATTTGCTCGAGGGCCAAATCATAGTGCATTGTCATACAAAGGCTACATTGTTAATGGTTTTCGATTTCGCACCCGAGATCGAGAGAAAGAATTGAAAACTCAAAATAGTGGAGTTTTCGTGAGAGGGGAAACTAATAGTTTTGCAACTGGGAGAGATGGTAACCCAACCCTTGGTAATGTGGATTACTATGGCGTGTTAATGAATGTTATTGAATTGCAATATCTTGGTGGTTTACGAGTAGTACTATTCAAGTGTGATTGGAGAGATGTATGCAATAAAGGAAGAGGAATCAAGACAGATAATTATAGGTTCACTTCCTTAAATTTTGATAGATCATTGCAGACTAATGAACCATTTATACTTGCTTGCCAAGCTGAACAGGTGTTTTATGTAAGGGAAATGGGGGAACCTAATTGGTATGTTGTTCAACGATCACAACCTCGAAACTTTTATGATATGGATACCTATGAAGCCACTAGTAATGAACCATTTCAACAAAATGATCTATCAAACATTGGCCAATGTTCAACCCAAGATGTGGATCTAAATGATTGTGAGTTTTCATGCCATAGAAGTGACATTCCGCTAGAGATTGCATTTGAAGAAGGGACATCAAGACAACGAAGGAAAAGAATGTATCCTTCAGTTAAGGGAAAGAGAAAGACTAGAGGAAGAAGGAAACAAAAACCAATTTTAAGTGCTGATGATTGATTGTATATGTCTTTCTTGCTTAGTTTTGATATGTTTCTTTTTTTTTTTCCTCTATTTTTCTAAAGCTTAGTGTATTTCAGTGTTTCTTTTTTCTTTAGTCACTTTCTATATATAAGTCTATGTTGTAGCCAATGGAGGGTAAAGCTGAAACCAATGAACAAACTCTCATCACACAACCTAATTTTGATCCATCTACAAGACAAAGTTGCCCTGGTAAGAAATAATTATCTATGTTTTAATAGTTTGGTTTTCTCATTTGTAAAATGATAAAATAATTATTAGTTTTTATTTATCATATATTTATTGTATAGGATCATCGTCATCTAATGCAAGAAAAAAAGGTCAAGGGAAAACAAAGAATAAAATACTAACATCTTTGGCTCCTAGTCAAAAATTGCCATTGGAATTCAATAATTATGGTCAAGCCATTGGATCAACTGCTAATGTGTTTGCAAGTCATATTGGCAAGATTGTTAAAGTATGTGAAGATGCACCAATTTCTTACAAGCGTTGGGAAGATGTTCCACAAGACAATAAGAATAAAATGTATTCTTATGTACTGGTAAGATTAATAATTATTCTATATTATACTTATATGATATTGTATTAAATCGTTCTTCATGACTTATAACGTTTCAAACAACTTTTTCTTTTAACTTGTGTAAGAGAAATTTGAATTTGAAGAAAACGAAGTAAGAAAAAATTAGATCTTTAGAAAGATGGGAAGGGCTTTTGCAAACCATAGATATAAGTTGAAGGCTGACTATTATGATGCATATGACAATGATGATGATCGAATTAAGTTTGCTCCAACAATAGTCGACCAAGGACAATGGAGACAATTTGTCAGTTGGTTGAGCTCACATGAGTTTCAGGTATTCTATACCCTTTACTTTTTTTATGCACCAGTCACTTTAATTATTTAAAATATGATTATTGTATTTGGTTTTACATATAGGTCTCTTGTGCTCGTAATAAGTCTAATCGGTCAAAGCAAACAATGACTAAAACTACAGGCACTAGAAGTTTTGCTCGAGTTAAAGCTAAACAGGTATAATTTAAATCATTTACACATCTTTCTCATTAACAATTTTTTTTTTTGTTGATTAACTTGTCTATTTAATGCAGGATATTAGGACACGAACCGTCTACATAGGAAATGTTCAAGGTGACACACAAGAAAAAAAATGGGTCAATGGTTGATTCCACATCAAAAGAAATAGTGGTAAATTTTATTTTAAACAGTTTATGTTGTTATTGTGATATATATTTTAGTATTATGTTATAACATATCTATTTTATTTATTATCAAATTTTAGGACAAAATTCAATCTTTAGTAACCCAAAGAGCTAAGGAAGAACCTTCTCAAGCTATTGATGAAAATGAAATTTTTTCTAAAGTAATGGGAAGAGAAAGACATGGACGTGTTCGTGGGTATGGATTCGGACCAACTCCTTATGTCCTTGGAAAGATTCCATCTCGTCATGAGCTTGTTACAGAACTAGAACAAATGCGACAACATAATAATGGTTTGAAAAATGAAATGCAACTTTTGAAAGAGAAAAATAAAGCGTTGTCGACAGAATTGGACCAAGTCAAAGAAAGACAATCAATTTTTGAAGCTTTTATGGAAGATGTTAGGGCAGGAAGGATTAGAAATAATAATTGACTAGACTTAATTGTTTGATGTCTTTTTTTTTATGTAAAGTGCTAGATGTCTTTTTTTTATGACAATGTGATTGTAAATTGCTAGATATCTTTTTTTGATGACAATGTAAATGTAAAGTGCTAGTCAATTATTAATTGACTAGAGTTGTTTTCTGAAGTTTCTTGATGATTAGAATAGTGTTTATTTTGGATACAATGTATTAAATTAATAGGGTTTAAAATATAGAAAAACAGGCAGTGGGTTGTGGGAAAATTTTATAAAAATCACTTTTTGTGGCGGCCAACAAAAAGTGGTCACTAAAAATGTCTTCTTTTGTGGCAGCCAAGTATCTGTCAAACACTTTTTGTGGCAACCAATATAATGTGGTCACTAAAAAACGTTTATTTTGTGGCAGCCAACACTATCGCTAAAATCTTACCATTTGTGACAACCAGCAAAACCGTCACAAAAAATTCATTACTTGTGACAACAGTGGCCGTCACTGAAGAGTTATTATTTGTGACGGCCATGACCGTCACAAAAAATGACATTAGTGGCGGACGACTGTGGTTGTCACTAAAAAAAATTTTGTGACCGTCATATTTGGCCGCCACTGAAGAGTATTTTTAGTGATGGCCAGCCAATAATCGCCACTAATACTATTTGTGACAGACTTTTTAGTGACAGCTTGTGATGACCAATTTGGCGGCTACTAAAACTTTTAGTGACGAGTTTTTATGCTTTTAGTGACGGTTTTAGCCTCCACTAAAAATCTTGTTTCTTGTAGTGAATGGCTATATTCATCGAGAGGGGCCATGAAAACTATAAATAGGAGTCCATGTGAAGTTCAAGAGAGTTGATGAAATTGGTCTTTCAAGTTCAATATTATATACTCTCAAACTTCTTGTGCTTCATTATTTTTCACTCTCTTTTTTTCTATCAAGGTTGTTTTTAATAATTGTAAACATTTCTTCAAACCTTGTTCTAGATAGATTTTAGAAAGAGTGGTGTGAGATTTGATTCTCTTTTCATTTCTCTTGTGTTATATTTTTCCTAGAGAGTATTGCTAAAAGAACTAACAAGGGTTGTTAGTTGGTTAATATAGTGAATTTCAAAATCTTTAGTGGGGAGCTAAAGTAGTAGATGTAGGCTAGTTTGAGCCGAACCACTATAAATTCTTGTGTTGATTGTATATTTTGTTTTCCATCTTCTTTTTGTAGCTCATTGCGTTTGATTTTTTTTTTTTCTTGAAAAACTTTAAAAGATTTTTTAATCTTTTAAACACTCAATTCACCCTTCCTATCAGGTGTGTGGCACCATTATATTACACAAACATAACAATTGGTATCAAAGCTTTGTCTCCTTTTTTATAAGGTTTAATCACCTAAGAAGGATCCTAAGATGACACAATTAATTGGATCTCAACATTTTGGAAGCTAAAGCACATTAAGGCCACCATTCTTTGATGGATCCAACTATGAAAAATGGAAGAAGAGGATTTCATGTTACTTGATGCAAGATTTTAATCTCTACGACACCATTATGAATGGAATGACACTTCCTTCAATGGAAAAAATGAGGGAGCAGACCGAAGAAGAAAAGAGGATCGTGGAGACAAATGCCAAGGCCATGAACATCCTATTTTGTCCAATCAGCTTGGAAGAATTTAACTAGGCATCAACATGCAAAATGGCTAAAGAAACTTGGGACAAGTTGGAAATCACTCATGAATGTACCAATCAAGTTAAGGAAATAATGGTAAATTTACTTATTCATGAGTATGAGTTTTTTTCCATGAAATTTTGGGAATCTATCAAGAATATGTTTACAAGATTTAATGATATTGTTACGAGTTTGGAAACTCTTAGAAAGACTTACTCAAATAGGGAGAAGGTTAGAAAAATACTAAGGAGTCTACACAAGGAGTGAGATCCTATGCTGACAGCCATTCAAGAGGCTAAAGATTTAGATGTTTTATCTTTTGATGAGTTGATTGGGTCTTTCATGACTCATGAGATTATGATTTAGACTTAGGATTTAGATGTTTTATCTTTTAAGGCTAAAGATTTAGACTTACGACTTTGCTCCTTTTGCTATACTTTGACTTCATCATAGCTTCATCTGCTTTACTCCAACGCCATCTCTTCGTTTGCTCTATTCTAACCCCATTGCTATTTCGTCTGCTTCGATGCCACTATCTCTATAGGTCGTCGATGCTTCTTTGGTCTCCTACTTTTACTCCCATCATCAAACCTTTCCTCGCTGATCTAGTCTTCGCAATTTCCACCATTGTTGTCG
Organism: Diospyros lotus; assembly: GCF_014633365.1. Classification (NCBI taxonomy): domain Eukaryota; kingdom Viridiplantae; phylum Streptophyta; class Magnoliopsida; order Ericales; family Ebenaceae; genus Diospyros; species Diospyros lotus. Next base: position 32,276,099 of record NC_068342.1, on the reverse strand, counting down.
TCCCCATCATCATCAAAACTCTCTATAGTTGTTGCAGTTGTCTTTCGTCATTGCCTCACTTTAGGTGTGAATTTATCATAATTTTTGGGTTTTCTTCTATGATTTCTCTAATTTGAATTGGTATGTGCTTTGGGTTTTGGGCTGTGATTTTGGTTTTTGCTCATGCTAATTGCTATTGAAATTGTTAAAATCTTCATGTTTTGATTTTAGCAATGACAACTTTGAAATATGATATTTCATTGTTAGATAAGGGTACTAGGTTTTCATTATGTCAAGTTAAGATGTGGGCAGTTCTTACACAAATGGATCTGGATGGTGCACTGTTAGGATTTAGTAAAATGCCTTAGTTATGAAGTGACATAGAAAAAAAAAGTAAGGATCATAAAGTTTTGTCTCATATTCATTTGCATTTATCAAATCAAATTTTGTAAAATGTTTTGAAGGTGAAAACTAATGTTGTGTTATGGCGAACTAGCAAATTGCATCTAAAGCAACGTTTGTATTCTCATCGTATGAAAAAAGTATGTCTATCGATGAACATCTAATACCTTTTAAGAAAATTGTTGCTGATTTAGAAAGTATGGAGGTTAAGTATAATGAAGAGGATTTAGGTTTAATTTTGTTGTGTTCTTTGCCCGCTCTGTATGTGACTTTTTGTGATACTCTTACCTTAGATGAAGTTTATGATGGATTGCTCTCAAAGGAGAAAATTGATAAGAAACTAATAGGTTGTTTAAGGGCTCAAGCAAAAGGTCTTATTAGAGGGACAACACAAGAGAGAAAGTTTGGTGGCAAAGGTAAAGGTAAGTCAAAGTTTAGAAATAAAGATAAAAGCTATAACTATTGTAAAAAGAAAGGACACGTCAAAAGTGAGTGTTTTAAACTATAGCACAAGAATAAAAGACATAAAGCTGACTATAAGGGAAAACAACCAAACGCTTCAGGTGAAGCTAGTGTTATTTAAGATATAGTGATGGGGAACTTTTAGTTGTGACTGATGAAATTTCCAAATCCAGTGAAGAGTAAATTCTTGATTCAGCGTGTACGTTTCGTATGTCACCTAATCAAGATTAATTTTCAACATATTAGACTCTTTCTATAGGTGATACATTGATGGAAAATAATATTTATTGTAAAATAGCTGGGATTGGAACAATTAAGATTAAAATGTGTGATGGTATTGTCAGAACCTTAGTTGATGTTAGACATGTGTCCGATCTGAAGAGAAACTTGATTTCATTGAGTACCCTTGACTCAAATTGGTTCAATACATTGGTGAAGGTTGAGTTGTTAAGATTATTAAAGGTGTTCTTCTTGTGGTAAAAGATAAGAAATATAGTCTAGAAAACTGTATGTACTGCAAGATTCTACAGTTATAGGTGATGCTATTGTTACTACTTCTTCTTTGTCAAATAGTGATATGTTTAAATTATAGCATATGCATCTTGGCCATATGAGTGACAAAGACATGGCTGAATTAAGCAAATGAGGAGTTTTTAAAGGGTAGTATTGGGAAACTTGAGTTTTGTGAATATTGTATTTTTGGGAAACAAAGCGAGTCAATTTTAGTAAGGGCATTCACAACACGAAGAAAATACTAGATTATGTTCATTATAATCTTTAGGGTCGTTCAATATGCCTTCTAAGGGTGGTGTTAGATATATGCTGACCCTAATTGATGACTTTTTTCGGAAAGTTTGGGTGTTTTTCTTAAAACAAAAGAGTGACATTTTTGCCACATTAAAACAGTTGAAGATTATGATAAAAAAAAAATAGACAAAGAGGCAGATAAAGCATCTACCCATTGAGTTTTGTTCTCATGAATTCAATGATTTCTACAAAAAAAAAAAATGAATTCTAAAACATTTAACAGTTCTGAGTATCCCACAATAGAATAGTGTAGCTGAGCAAATGAACCAAAATATTGATGGAGAAAATACATTTCATACTCTTCAATTCTAGTTTACTTAAGTCATTTTGGGCTGAAGCTACCAATAATGGGTGTTTTTTAGTCAATTGTTCTCTTTCTACTGTTATTAACAAGAAGACTCCAAAATAAGTATGGTTTGGTACTCCTACAAATTATTCAAATTTAAGAATTTTTATGTATCCTACATATGCACCTGCTGATGATGGAAAATTGTAACCAAAATCTAGAAAATGTGTTTTCCTTTGTTATAAATCTAGTGTGAAGGTTATAAGTTATGGGATCCAAAAACATCTAAAGTTATAATTAGTAGAAATGTTATATTTGATGAAATTGTTATGCTTCGTGGTTTGTCTCGCAAAAGTCCTAGTGACATAGGCTAACACAAATCAAACTTTCAGGTGGAGCTTGAGATTAGGGCAAGACCTACGTTAAAGCCCTCATCACAATCTAATTCAAGTTCTAATTTGAGCTCAAAATTGGGTATTGTTTCTTCATAGTATTCTATTACAAAAGATAGACTCAGAGAAACATTAGATCTCCTTAAAAGTATGGCAAACCTTATTGCTTATGCTCTAAGTGTAGCTGAAGGTAGTGATTGCAATGAACCATCTTCTTATTTAGAAGCAGTTCATTGTGTTGATTATGGGAAATCGATGGTTGTCATGTAGAAAGAGATGGAATCCTTGTATAAAATGGTACTTGGAATTTAGTGAAATTACCTAATGGTACGAAAGTTGTTTAGTGCAAATGGGTATTTAAGAAAAAAAAAAAGGTAAACTAGGTGTTGAAAAAGCAAGGTATAATGCAAGGCTGGTTGCAAAATGTTACATTCATATTCCCTGTGTTAACTTCACAAATGTATTTTCTCCAATTGTGAGGCATAACTCAATCTAAGCATTACTAGGTGTAATGGTCATTCAAGATCTCGAGCTTGAGCAATTGGATGTGAAAATAACTTTTCTACATGGGGAACTTGAGGACAATATCTATATGAAGCAACCAGAGGGCTTTATAGTTATAGGCAAGGAAGACTATGTATGTTTGCTGAAGAAGTCTTTCTATGGCTTGAAACAGTCACCCAAACAATGTTATAAGAGGTTTGATACTTTTATGACCACTAACGATTTTAATAGAAGTAGTTATGATAGTTGCTTTTATTTTAAGAAGACTGAGGATGGGTCATTTATATATCTACTCTTATACGTTGATGATATGTTGGTAGCTTCTCTAAGATAAGGATGAGATAAGACAATTTAAAGCTCAATAAGGAATTTGAGATGAAAGATTTGGAAACAACAAAGAAAATATTGAGAAAGTACTTAACAAATTCAATATGCAGTTTGTTAAAGCTGTTAGTACTCCATTAGCTGTCCATTTTAGACTCTTATCCACTTTGCCTCCACAATCAAATAATGAAATTGATTATAAGTCTTAGGTTTCATACTCTAATGCAATGGGGAGTCTCATCTATGTTGTATAAGCCTAGGAGATCTTGATAAGAAAGGATTTCTTACTAGATATATTTTTACAATTAGTGGTTGTGTTGTCAGTTAGAAGACTAATTTATAGTCTATTATTGAATTGTCTACTATTGAGGCCGATTATATGATTATTGCTGAGGCTATCGAGGAAGTTATTTGGTTGAAAGGGTTGTTAAGTGAAATAAGTGAGGATTTCCAAGTCAATTCAGTTTTCTGTGAGTCTAAAGTGTTATCTTCCCAACAAAAGATTAGATGTTTTATAAGAGGATGAAACGCATTGATGTGAGATACCACTTTATTCATGATATTATCGTTCATGGTGATGTTATGTTGAGAAAAATCAATGCTACTGATAATCCTGCTAATATGATGACCAAGCTATTTCCTATTTCTAAGTTTAAGCATTGCCTGGGTTTAATTGGTGTTCATTGTTGATATTAGCCCTTTGTGGCTTTGTTGGAAGAGGGGAAGAGTTATTGATGATTAGGAGAGCTATTCTTTATTCAGAATTAGTGTCAAGGTGGAGATTACTTGTGCATTAGGTGACCTAAATTCAAGAAAGAGTGGGACGGTTGAGGGCAGTTGTGTGCCCTACTTCCACTTCCACCACTTTCTCCATGTTTGTATATATATACTTACATGTATATCTGCAGAGGAGATTGAAAGAAAAGGACTGTATTTTTGAAATCTACTTGGTAACCTCCATTTTCATAGTGAAATTCTTTTCCTTTTGCCCAAGGTTTTTTTTTACCTTGATTTAGCACGAAATCCTTGTCTTGGTTCTATGTTGTGTATATATATTGTTAGACATGAAGATCACCAATGAGCATTGTGAGTCACCAGTTCACCAAACAAATCATTGTCTTCTTTTTATTTCTTGACTTTTCTTAATTCCATCATTCTTCCTCTTGTTTTTGTTTTTAATGCCTCATTACGGCTTCATTGATCCCCAGTGCCTCTCTACCATCTTCACCACCAGCCACCACAACCATAAGCCACCACTTCACCACTAACTCTTGTTGGTGTCATTAGGCATACCTTAACCTTCCTTATTCCATTTGTTATTCTCAAATCATGTTCTTCTGGTTGATTTCTCCTCATAGTCATGGTGGGATTAGACGATGCCTCAAATCACGACAACCTATTCAACTTTCCCTTTCTCTACTTCTACATTTTGAGGCTTACCATTTTCTCCCTTATTTTCCTTTCTCTTTCTCCAACCAACACTAGAGATTTGTTAACAATCGATAGTGATTGATAGTGAGTTGAGCACCGCGAGTGTTTTTATTTTTTATTTTTAAATCAAGTTGAAATCAACTAGAAGAGAGAGACAATGGTGAGGAGAGAAGAAAGGTATTTTGGTAATAACAAGATGAAAGGTTATTGTCTTTTCTAAAACATGAAAGGTGTGTTTGCGATGGAAACAAGCCCTAGGGGAGGTTTTCGCAATTTACTCAAAACAGAATAAAGTCTTTTTTAATTCCTCTAAATTTTGGACAAGGTGAAATTTTTTATTCAACTTCTTCTCATTTATCTCCCGCAAAAAAGAAAGAAAAAAGAATTGGCTCAAATGGACAACTGGTGGTTAAATTAAAACTAACCATTTCTTAAAGCATTTAACCTTGGTAATTTTCTGCACAAGGAAGAAAAAGTTTTACATGAAAAGGTCCACAAGTTCGTCGCTTGGG